>NC_090924.1:1344723721-1345036430 GCF_040938575.1 Ambystoma mexicanum | reverse complement strand
TCGCCATCCTTTTGAAAAAGAGTTGCTCGATAGGAGCGCATCCAGTTTCGATATTTTGTTTTAATACGAGTCAAAACTGTAGTTCTATATTTGGGGGGAGGAGATTAGCATTGCGTTTTTGAGCACGATATTCAGTTTTTTTATTTTTCACTTGTATATCAAAACCGTGATTTCTCAAAGTTATTCGCTGTTTAGTATTTTGACCCCTTGGGACCAAATCCTGCATGAGTTCATAATAAACATTGGGATGTGTGTTGCTTAGTCACGAGTGAGTAAATGCTGTCACTAAAGAGCTGGTGTAGCGCTGTATTGTTTCTTCACACCACTTGATCCGATTTAATTGAGGATTTGCTCTTAGAGCTTCAGAATAAATTGCTACACACTTTGGAGGTGTTGCCGAAGAAGTTGACTAGTGGCTAGCTAAAAGGTGGTGATCACTGTCACTTCGAGGCAAAACCTTAAGAAACACCCCATTCACAAACAACTTTGAATCAACATATATGTAGTCAATAATTGCTTTTCGCAAGCCACGTTGCCAAGTATGACTTGGCGAAACATCTCCTTCACACGCTCCATTTAACATGCTCAGACCCCGTGAAAGCATCATATCTTCCTATTGGATTAGTCTAGAATTTTCCGATTGCATCCTTGCAGAGAGAAGATGCAAGTTAAGGTCACCAGCAATTACAGCATGTGAGATTTCTGAAGACATCACAATAAGGTCCAACATACAAATCATCTCCTTAAAAATGTTTTCATCAGTAATGCTGTAATGGTTCCAGTAAAGATTAATTAAAGCATACCACATTGAACAAACAGAAACTATGGGTAACTGCATAAATGCATTTGGGGAGTAAGTTGACATAAGTTTGATGGTGGGACTGATTTTGATGGCAGTTAGAAGGCCAGACATTGGGCGTCCTTTTTCGCCCCGTAATGCAGGAGTAAAATGCATAGTATGGCCTTGCCAAGTAGGAGAGTTAGTAAGCATGGTTTCCTGGAACATGATTATATCAAACTGGTTTAGATCTGTTTTGTGGTTTTTAAACACGTGAGAGTGACCACAAGAGTTCCAGGAAGCAAGAAGTATTGACTTAGTTAGAGATTGTTGGCCTAGTTAACTATTTGATACACAATTGAATTTGCAGTTAGATTGTGATACACACTCTCCGTTTCCTGGATTGGCTTCTACAGCAGCCACCTGTAGTGAGTCTCTAGGTAATTCATTAGTCAAGGACGGACCAAGGGCTATCAGAAAGCCCATATCAAAAAGTTGATTTTTAGCAGACCATATGATATTGCGGACTAGGCGAGATCGCAGCTTCAAGCAACTAATTGTTAGTGTGTTTTTGTCATTGAATTCAACTTGTTCAATGTCGGCTGTGCTCACATCTTCTAACTTGTTTATATCAGAAAATATCTCAAGAATACTTTTTCTGTTTAAGAGATATTGTGGGTGAGGAGCTGGGCGACAGCCAATGATTAGAGAGTTCAAGTTGTGATCCTTTGACGGAACTATTAGTTGCTTGTTCTCAAGCGCAAGTACTTGCTGGGTTTCTGCTATAGGTTGCGATATACTCTTGAGTTGAATTCTTGCCAGTAAAGCTTGCAGCATTTCGGCTATTTCTAGCCCTTGACCCTCCAATGATACATCCTCAGTTCTATTTTTCCGGTTTGAGTTACCACCTCTTCTATTCTCATGGTCAAGGTGATTTGCTTTTAGGGCATTAGCACCAGACTTACAACAACCATTCAATAATGGTTGTGTGTGTTCCCTAGAATTACTTTCAGGGACCACATGTGGCACGGGGACTGTTTGCTTAGCTCCCAGTGTAGGTACTTGCACAAAGTTGACCATAATGGATTCAACCGCCCTTTTAATCTCAGCTTGTCTAGAGATTTGCTCATTAAGGTCAGTTGTGTTGTCCAACTCTCTAGGAAGAGCAGGAGCAGTCATTGGAGGGATCACCAGTCCAATTGATGACGGTGATTGGTGACTCTCAATGGCTTCCACTAGGTCATCCAAAGGCAAATGAGATAAGGGGTTTAACATCGATTTTACATTTCCTCCTCTGGCCTTCTGCTTTTGGTTCAAAAGCACATATTTTTTCGTAATGGCGACAGACGCTTTATTGCTTTTTTGACTTGGAGTGGTAATTGCATTAATGAACTGTTTTGCAGAGTTTGAAACATCACCTTTTCTAGTCTTTATGTTTTTAGATTTCTTTTTTTCCAGTGCTGTTGTCATTTTTTGTTTAAGCTTGTTTAGATATTGATTTATGGCTTTTGAAATGAGTGTTCCGCTCTTAGCGGTTTTGGCAAAGATTGTGTAAATTGGTTTGATGATTAACTCTGGAGGAGGGGGCGGAGAATTCAATTCTCCAATCTCAGAAGTCATTGGGTCAAGGATGATTTTTTGAAAAAGAGGCACTGCAAAAGAAACATCATGTAATTCCAAGTTAGAGCTAGACTCCTTTCTAAATTGACTAGCATTAAAAGGAGATAAGGCCTGGTCATTGTCCTTAGTTCTTAAAGGGGATGTGAACTTGGATTCAACCAGGCAAGTATCTCTCGATTTAAGCAATTGGACAGAAGTTTGCCATGCTATAATCGAGGCAATCTGCGCACTTTGAGTATTTAGTTTTTCATTGAGTGAATCAAACAATTTAACTAAGGTGTTCATAGTTGTGTTCATGGCTTCTAGAGCCAGTCCCACGATTCTACTACCCGTCTGTAGAGACTGTGATTCTCTAAAAGTTGTTTGTCTAATTTGTGATTCTCTATTTAATGTGTGCCTTGGTGTGGGATCAAAGGTTAATATCAGAAAACATTTTTGGTGAAAATTATAATTTTTCCGAGATCGTCTGCGCCGAATAGCTAGTGTGCATGGAATCTAGATCAATTACCACTATGTCTGTCTGATCTTTGTTAGGACTTTTAGATTCACGATTTTGACTACTTAGTGTCATTGTAATTTTCTTGTTTGAACTGGCTAAATGCAGCGTAATACAGTCGGACAATTGCGGAGACAAACTGGTTTGCGCCACTGTATTTAGACTTTTTGCCCCTTCATCAACAGCACATTTTCCCACCTGAGTTTGAAGAGGCATCTTGTTCAATCCTCCAGCTGGATTTCCCGGGTAGAATTTACGAATGTCCGCTGTTGTCAAGTCCTTTGGCAATTTGGCCGGAAGCAGACACAATGCCAACTGTTTTGGGGTAGAACAATTACGGGAAAAGAAACTTTTAAAAGATTTGGTCCGTTGGTTGGGCTCTAACGGGTTAAATTCGTCTGTGACAGACTTTACTGGCATGCCAGTGCGTAGTGTGTAAAGTGGCTGGGTCGTTTTCCAGCTAAGGGCTCAGTAATCCCAAAATAACTGAATAAACAAACACTACAAAGAAAAAGAAAAAGGGAGCGAGCCCTGAGCGACGCCGCAGCCAAGCGGCAAAGCGGGACTCACCGGGACTCCTTCGGTGCGTGCGCGCAGTGCGCGTGCGCGGTGCGCGCACGTGTGCTATTTTATGCGCACACCCACTAAAAGTGGCAGAGTGCCTAAACAAAGAAGAAAATAAAAGTAAGATTAATGTTCGTCTTGGTTTGAGTGATCGGGTGATTGTTCAAATATGCCTTCACCTTATGGGAGGTGCAGTCCAGTGTAGTCCAAAGTGAAAGCAAGCAGCAATAGACTCCAGCAGACGATACGGAGCGGCAAAGCGGGACTCACCGGGACTCTCTCTCTCTCTCTCTCTCTCTCTCTCTTTCTCTCTCTTTCTCTCCCTCACTTTTCCTTCCTCCCTCTCCATCTCCCTCCCTCTCAGTCCATCTCTCCCTCCCTCCCTCTCTCTCTCTCTCTCTCTCTCTCCTAAATTCCATTTCAATTTTATACCTATCCCTAAATAAATATTATTTAATTTTCGAACTGTCCCTTACCTAAATCCAGTTGAATTTCTCTACCTCTCTCCCAAGTGCTCTAGCAATCTTCTGCCCCTGCCTAACAAGACTGAGCCCGAAATTGAACAGTGTATGCAGTGTTTATACCATGTTAGCTGTATCCTCAAAGGAGGTTTGGAAAAGAGAATCGGAACAATGCCGGATGATTGGCGTGTGCTTAGTTATCATTGCTTCCAGCTCGTGGCCATCTGGACCATCTCTCCCCACTGCCTCTGATGAGTGAGGGTGGCCTGCAAGTTGATTTCCTGACTCTTAATAAAGGTGGATTCCAGTCGGTCCCACTACATTGTCAGTTGTTTCCCAAAGAAGCAGTGTTGGTGCAAAACTGCTCTAAAAACTCTGAACCAGTGACTGGACCAAAATGATAAACTCGTGAAATAATAGAATCTTTAAACGTGGGCTACAATTCACATTACAAAATAAATAGTTTTTGCCCTGCACTACATTGAGCAAATAATTTCTCTAAAACCACACAAATCAAAGTGCTAATTTTCTCTCTCCGCAAGTTGTGAATTATGGATCATCGGGAGGGTGACGTATGAATGTAACACTTTGGGAATAATACAAATAAACATGCAACCTTGGTAACAGTGACCATAGTAACTGCGGTGCCTCCATCACAGATGAAAGTACATATGACGAGTCTCAAGAGAGCAAAAAAGAGGACCTGTACATCTAGGTGAATGGAAGACTGAAATGGTCTCCACTGAAATGGTCTCCACTGACCAGCGAGATCAAAGCAAACGTGTGCCAGTAAACAGACTTGGACTGGCATATAACGCAACAGGGCAGTGCCTGAAACAGAAATGCAACAGGCTAGCGTGGGACCGTTTTTTTGGTCAAAGTGAGACACTTTTTTGGCCAATGTGTATCAGTTTGAGGAGTTACTCCACTCTGCGGCTAGTAGTTTTGACCATTGTTGCTGAATAAATATTTTTTCAATTGCTCAATTTGCATCACATTTTATCATAAAAACTCCCCCTTGGGTACTACTCAAGCAGACTGTCCCAAAAGGAAGGATTTGCCATTTCAACTTTGGGCCACTTTTTTGGGTCAGACAATTTTATGCCCGGGTCCAACCCTGCCTGTAACAATATTTTTCCACAAAGTCATGTACATGTTCAATCTGCAGGCCTCAGTTTGAAGAGTGCTCTAATTAAAGGATATTCGCCTGATGCTCTTTGAAAGGGATTTTAATAATTGTCCAGCATGTGTGGCGTTCGCCCTGTAAGAGCGCACACGCGACGGGATGACGTTCACTCTGTCGCGTGCCTCGTATAAATAAATGGGGCGTTCCCAGTGGCAACAGAACCACCGTGGAGCCCACACGAGTATCATCTCTGTCTCCGTGTCTTTGTACGACGGAGGGTGGGGGGCTCACGGGTAGCGGTAGCGGAACACCGCTAACAGTGGCGACAAAGACCGGATCACTCCCCGGGCCAGGCGGCGAAGTTCGCTCGTTGCGCAGTTCAGCTAAGGTGAGCACATCAGGCGAAATCTGACCACGGAGAGGGGAGAAACACACGTGGCCGGCGGCCATTTTGTTGAATAGTCCTCGTATGTCCACGGTTTCGGAACGAAGTTCACGTGAGCCATCCAGGTCCAACTGTTGGACAATTTAGTGGTGGACAGCCACTGGAAGCAGCACGTGTCGTTTCAGAACGATTTATTGACAGTTTCACGTTTTTTTCACCGAATCGGTGGGTGAGACTCCCAAGGAAGCCTGCTGGATGCAATTTGGGGCCTATCCTGCTCAAGTTTGGACTCTCCGTCTTGCCTTGCCTGGAAGATCAGTGCCATCGGTGGGCGGCCTATGGACAGTGTCGAGAGACAATCTACTGAAGAGGGTGTTTAGCTGTGTCTGGTGGTGAATTGCGGCCCCTTCACTCAGGGATCTTTGGGGTGCCTGTGCGTTTGCCACCATGAGCCAAGCTGCAGCGGCGGCGGCTGCAGCTCAATAGGCTGCTCCCACAATTCAGCCTCCGCCCATCCTACCGCCAAGACCTCTGCTCAAACCACCTGGCTCCCTACATCCGATGCCTGAGTTTGATGTATCGGGCACTCTGTCAAGTCTGGGACAGAGGTGGAAGATCTGGATGGACAGACTGGAGATGTACTTCAGGGCTACGATGGAGACTAGTGACGACAGTAAGTTAGCTACTCTCCATTTTGTGCCGATGGCGATTGCAGATTATGAACGCTTCCTTATGGGCGCTGCTCGACAGAAGGACGATGAGACTCTTGATGGTTTCTATGGGCCGCTGCGCAGATTGGCGGCGCCATGTGCGTGGAACGACCCGGACGTTATGATTCATAATCAGCTCATACAGGGGTGTGTCTCTGGCAAGCTGCGGCGCCTGATACTGCGAGAGCCTGGCATCACCCTTCCCCGCATCCTGGAACTCGGACGGTGCCAAAAGTGTCCGAGTTGCGGGCTACTCGAATGGAGGCGGGTGTGCGCCCCGGTAAGGCTGAGGAGGTGTGCGCAGTCAGTAGAGGCCGTGGATATAGACGTCCTGTGAATACCCAAGGTCCACGGCCACAAGCGGCGCAATCCTCATGCCTCAAGTGCAGGTACGATCTCCCGCACCCAGCGGAGTGCCCAGCTACGGGGGCGAAGTGCGGCCGGTGCGGGGGTGCAGACCACTTCGCCAGGATGTGCAGGACGACCGCTCCGAAGGTGGTCCCCAGAGGGCCTGTCCGGGCTGGTTTCTTCCGGCCGGTTTCTTCCGCCCCCAGAGGGCGTCTAACGTTGCCCAGGTGGACCAGGGTGATGAAGGGGCACCCCAGGAGGGTGAGGAGGAAGAAGAGGACGAAGAAAATGTTTTCTTTGTGTCCAGTGTGGGCATGCTGAGAACCCACTCCAAGAGACAGCCCAGGTGCAATGTGTTGGTTAATGGGTACTCGATACCAATGCTAGTTGACACCGGTGCATCAGCTAATGTGATGGCCAGACAACATTACAACGCGATGCAGGCTCCGCCAACCCTAGCTCCACCGAGGGCACGCATCTTCACCTTCGGAGGCGACCAGCCCATTCCCCTGGATGGTGTGTTTGTGGCAGAAGTACAGTACGGTGAGTCGTCCATTCGTGCCAGATTTTATGTCACACCTGTGAGCAACAACACGCTGCTATGCTGTGCGGCTGCAGAGGCCCTGGGCATTGTGACATTCGCTTATTCAGTGTACCTGGACGACATACAAGTGCTCTTCGACAAGCACATCTCCCTGTTTGAAGGCATTGGACAGTTGGTGGGTGAGCCTGTACGGCTACACATTGATGAGTCGATCCAACCAGTGGCGCTGAATATCGGCGAGTACCGTTTCATCTTAGGGAACCTCGTAAGTCTGGGTATCATTGAGAAGGTTGAAGGCCCCACTCCGTGGGTCTCGCCCATTGTCATCGCCCGCAAGCCCAAACAGCCTGACGCCGTGAGGATCTGCGTGGACATGCGGCTCCCCTACAAGGCAATAAAGAGAGAGCGGCACTTAACTCCCACCATCGATGACATTGTAGCTGAACTCCAGGGGGCGAAGTTCTTCTCTAAACTGGACCTAAGAGCAGGGTACCATCAGGTGGGCCTCCACCCCGAATCCCGATACATAACGACTTTCACCACACATTGGGGTTTGTACAGGTACAAGGGGTTGAGTTTTGGGGTGTCTTCTGCAGCAGAGGTGTTCCAGAATATTATCAGAGGGGCATTGGCGGATTTAGAGGGATTCCTTAACATCAGCGATGACATCCTGGTGTACGCCAAGTCAGAAATGGAACACCTGGCACGTCTGGCCAAGACCTTCGAGCGCCTTTGTTCGTTGGGGCTCACCCTGCACAAGGATAAGTGTGAATACCTCAAAACCACGATTGAGTTCTTTGGATTTGTATTCAAGGCCGATGGGGTGTCACCTGATCCCCGGAAAGTGAGGGACATAAAAGATGCTCGACCGCCAGAGAATGTCACTGAAGTGAGGAGCTTCTTAGGCATGGTCACTTACTGTGGCCGCTTCATCCGAAACCTGGCGTCCCGCTCAGAGCCGCTGAGAACTTTGACGAAGAAGGACACCGTATGGCAATGGGGGCCCCTTAAGCAAGCAGCGTTCGATGACATTAAGAGCACCCTGACAGCAGAGGACACCATGGCGTTTTTCGACCCGAGCCTACACACGGAGATTGTCTTGGATGCTAGCCCCTATGGCCTGGGGGCGGTGCTCACGCAAGTGGGGGGTGACCAGGAGGTCCGCCCCATTGCCTATGCTAGCAAGGCGCTCTCCGACACCGAGCAACGATACTCTCAAATCGAGAGGGAGGCGCTGGCGGTTTTGTGGGGCTGCTGACACTTTCGCCTCTACATTCTGGGGCGACCCGTAACCGTGGTCACTGACCACAAACCTCTGTTGCCAATCATGGCTGGGTCATCCTCCAGACCACCTGTGAGAATTGAGCGCTGGATGCTCTCCCTACTCGAGTATGGCGTATCCTTAATATACCGTCCCCGGGCCAACAACGCTGCGGACTACCTCTCAAGACATCCGAGAGGGGGCTCTCACGAATCCACGTCAACGGAAGAGGCCAACGAGTACGTTCGCCTGGTGGTGGAAACGGCCACCCCTAACTCCATGCAGGTGGAGGAGCTGGCGTCGAAGGACGACGAGTGCTTCGCCATACTGAAGGCGGCCATGGAACAAGGTGCCTGGAAGACGGTGCTGGAGGCCTTGGGCCGAAGAACGAGTGAGTCCAGGGTGGCTCTGGAGCAACTATGGAGAGTGCGCGAAGAACTAACATTCTCGGAGTCGGGGCTCCTGCTGAGAGGGGAAAGGATCGTGGTGCCCCAGACCAAAATCTCACAGGTCATCGCCCTGGCTCACCAGGGTCATCAAGGTGCCCCCAAGACAAAGGCTTGTCTCTGCCAGAAGGTGTGGTTCCCGGAACTGGAGCGGAGAGTGGAGGAGTTTGTGGCATTGTGCTTGTGGTGCTAGGCCGCATCACCGACCCAGCGCGAACCCTCCATTGAAACAATGCCAAGAGGGACAAGACCATGGGAAGTGGTGCATGCGGACTCTGGGTCCACCTCGAGGGGCACTCATTTCCTGGTGGTGGTGGACAAATGGTCTCGATATCCCGAGGTCGAATTCATAGAGTCGGTGGCATTTGATAAGGTCGTGATAGCACTGGAGAAGATCTTTGCTACTCATGGCCTACCCTCCGTTCTATGCTCTGACAATGGGGCACCATTCCAAGGCGAGAGTTTCTCTGAGCTCATGAAGGACTATGGCATTCAACACAGAAGGATCACCTCGCTCTGGCCTCGGGCAAATGGGGAGGCAGAGCGCATGATGCGCATGCTTAACATAGTATTCCGGGTCGCTCAAGGGAAAGGCGAGTGTTTACAGAGGGCGCTGTATGTATTTCTGCGGGGGTACCGGACCACACCCCACTCTTCAACTGGGGTGGCACCTGCAGAGGCGTTATTCCAGCGATGTCCCAGAGACGTCATACCTGAGGTGGGGAGTCGTGAACCGGCTGTCATTGACAATGACCAAGTGGAAGAGGACAGACGGGCCAGAACCCAGATGTAAAACATCCGAAGAGGCCTGAGACCCCCAAGTATTGCCCTGGGGGATGAGGTGTTAGTGAAGAACCGCCACCCACAGGGCAAACTGTCCCTCACGTATGAACCGGCTCCCCTGGATGTTGTGGCGGTGAAGGGATCTATGGTGACCGCCTCGGACGGGACGTCCTCGGTGACCCAAAATGCCAGTTTCTTCAAGAGGCTGGGTGAGCCGCGGATGGAAAGCACAGACAGTGGAGAGTGTGAAGAGGCACCGGACGAAGGTGGGGGTCAAGCCCCCGCCCTGGACTCTCCTGCTCGTGGAGGAGCAGGCGATGGCACACCGGCTAGGGACGGTGGCAGGAGGTACCCCCTGCGAACAGGGCGTGGGAAACCTGCCCGTCTCACGGACTATGTGACTGATTGAGCTGGAAGGCTCGCTCATGGACGTGTACATGTGCTTGAAAGCACCATCGGGAGATCCAAGGTGGCTGTCAATAAATGGGGGGACCATGAGGGTGTTATTGTGTCCTGTGAAATGTGTGATAGTTAGATCCTCTCTTTTTCTAGTTTGTTGTTATGAAAAAGGAGGAGAGTGGCGTTCGCCCTGTAAAGGCGCACACACGATAGGATGACGTTCACTCTGTCGCGTGCAACGTATAAATAAACGGGGCGTTCCCGGTGGCGTCAGAACCACCGTGGAGCCCACATGAGTATCATCTCTGTATCCATGTCTTTGTTGAACGGAGGGTGGGGGGCTCACAGGTAGCGATAGCGGAACACCGCTAACAGCATGGTAGAAAAGTTTAGACTTTTCCCAGAAACATCTTTTAATTTCCATCTTTTGTCATTTAGAAATAGGTATCTGATATCCCCTTGTAATATATAAGTACATGCATAGTGCAACAGTAGACCTGCACCTGAGGCCCTGGATATCTACACTGGTTTTAATTGAGGTACAGGGAGGTAAAGAGGTTTACCAACAATCACACCGTTTTGCTGCGTGGGCGATTTAGAGCTTGACGTCAGTTGTAGTAAAACCTACTACTAACAGTCTCATTTGAGTGGGGCCGGTCAATGGTACAGATCAACAAAAACACCCGAAGATCAGCTTTCTTTGTGTGTCCTCCGATCTGTATCTTTTGAATCAGGACCCCTCTGAAGGGGTGGGAAATGCAACATATGCGTTTCCACACTTCCCCGAAAGGGTGGGAAATGCACCATATGTGTTTCCACACTCAACCGAAAGGGTGGGAAATGCACCATATGTGTTTCTACACTCCCCGGAACTGGTGGGAAATGCACCATATGTGTTTCCATACTTTCCTAAAAGGGTGGGAAATGCACCATATGCGTTTCCACGCTCAGCAAGTGGAAACAAGCATCGCTCCACCCGCATCTAATTTTGATGTGGGTGGAGGGGGTTGGTTCACTTTGATATGGTTTGCGCCTGCTGTTTACAACTTGGAACTGCCGGTAAAAATTGCAATACCAGCCACCATGTTTTTGATTGGCGGCCATCATTACAGTGCGTACCTGCGTGCAATGTGTGGTCTAAGTGGATTTTTTGGTTGGAGCAGTAAAAAGCATGGGAACAGCCTGTGTCCCACGCCTTTTACCACCCATACTGACAAATATTTTATATCGTGTGGAGCACCCAACGAGGCCAATGCAGTTATGGAGGCAATCTGCTGAACTGATACCTATAAAATGAGCCTGTAGGTCACACCTCTGACCCCAAAATACGCATGTCCTAGAACACAGCAGCTAAAAAGCCCGATGGAATAGCAATCGTGCATGCTATCAAACAGTCCAACATGCAAGTGTTGGGCGGCATTCCCATAGTATATGGCGCGGTTTTGGCGTGCCGCCATTTGACTGCATTCTTTATTTTTCCTGAATCCATTTCAAAGTGTATGTCAATATGCATGGGTGATACACATAGCTTTGAAAGTTGGCGGTCATGTGACAGGGAGCCAGTGGACATGGAGGGCTGACTTGATGTGCTCTCTGGGGCTGAGGGCTAAGCGGAGCCTAGCTGCAGTGTTTTGGTCCCTTTGGAGTTTTTCGAGTTGAGAGGCAGGGATGCCCAGGGAGTTAGCATAGTCTAGGCGAGAGAGGACGATATTCGTGATTGCAGTGACTCAGTGGTGGTATGAAGGTAAGGGAAGATACATCAGAGAATGCAAAGGTGTAGATAACATGATTTAGACGCAGTGTTGATGTGGTGTGTAACACCCCCGCAACGCCCGCTCCCTTTAAATGGTGTAATGGGGTACACCTTTGACGGGTCAAACCACAGCATTTTTGCAGCGATTTATTTATTTATTTATTTTTTGTACAGGTGACATTTTTGCAGCGATTTTATCACTGCAGACCGGGCAGGGGGTATAGGGTGGTGCGCTGTGGTACTCCATTGGTGACAGGGCGGGGAATGAGAACAGAGGAAATCCACCTTAATGGAGTGTCCAAGATGTGGAGTCTTCCTGTGAGGGAGAGGTGATCGATAGTGTCAAAGGCCGCTGAGAGGTCGAGGAGGATAAGTGAGACACAGCCTTCAGAGTCTGTGGTTCTTTTGAGATCATCCTAGATGGAGATTAGGAATGATTCTGTTTCCCGAAGGGGTCTGAGGAGGAGGTTGGATTCAGTGAAGAGGCAAAGCTTGGAGTAGGCTGTTTGGGTCAAAAGTTTGGCTATGAAACAGTGTTAGTGTGCTCCAGCACCTTGAAGCATCTCTTGTGCTAGATGGAATTACCAATAAAAGATCTCAGACCAAATAACTGGACAGAATAAAAAAATATGGCAAAGTACTACTTTATTCTTATTTTAATAAAGCAGGGTCAACTGACAAACGTCAGACAGATGCTTGCACATTCACAAACAAACTTGATTACACAGAGGTCTTACACCCCAATATGCGTCATCTATGACGTCATCCTACATGACAAACAATAAAAATTACTGTCGGGAGGGATTGGTTAGGGGAACGTGTCAACATATAGAAAGTGTACGGGTTAGTATTTAATTAGCAGTCTCTTATCTGTAAGACACACCCAAACTACTTCTAAATATGTGTAATACTGATTATAACAGACAAAATGGCAATGGATTGGTCTTTGCAACATTGTATAGTAGATTGCCCCATAGACCCACTGATTGGTTGGCATCCCACCCAACCTTGGACTTTTGGCTCGCTAGCAGCACATAAGGAAATCGGAACCCAGGTGCTTTGAGTCACGTCAGATTACTCCCTACTTTCCCAAATATCTTTCATAGGTTTGACCATAAGCCAAAGTTTCCCGTCCGTAGTTGACGTTGCGTTGCTCTCTCTTCTAGGACATTCAAGGAAGTATAAGCACATCATTTATCTTCAACCGAAAGCTTAATGAATAACCCTTGTTTTTGTCTTCTGCATCACTTGTGAGGTGACTACAAAGGGTGTTATTGCTCCCTTGGCCTTTAGAGACTTGCTCACTTCATCTTGTATGAGCCGTATTCACTTTTAATTGTCCAATACTTGGCTATAGCATATGTTTTCATCTTCTTTAATCTAAGAGAAATATATCTCACGCTGACGTTATCCATCTGCCTCCATTTGTATTCTGCAGTTATTTCTTGAAATAGCATCCTTGATCCTAGGCCAACATAGACTGATCTTCGTTGGCACACAAAGCTGTTTTCCAGCATCTCCTGACTCTTCATCCCTGATCTGTTTCTGAGGTAGTTTGAATGCATCTTCACTTTAGCCGGCGTCCATTTTCTAGTCATGGCCATCCTTGCCACGTTATATATTCCTCTGTAGCAAGCATCTATATCTTTTGTACCTTGCGCTGCTGCATATTTACACTTATTGATCCACACGTTACTTCATCTTCTTTTTGCATGCATGATTACTTTATAATGTCGTACATGTTTCTCTTGTCGCTTCAGTTACATCGTCGTTCTTAAGTATTTTCATATTGTATATCTTCTTCACAACATCACTCTGCCCTTGTCAGATGTCACTTCAGAGTTCCATAATGTCCAATGGTGTGTGCAGACATCCGTCCACTCTCTCAACATGAGGTTGCATTCGATATAGCTTATGCAGTATAGGGACAACACAGGGGGTCCCACATGCAGCTCTTCTCCTGCTGTTCTAGTCTGACAACAGTGAGGGGACAGGAGCTAAGATATATGTGTCTACCTGCGAGTTCTCAACCACATTCCTTTCTTCATTCTCCTTTACATTCTCTTTTATCATTTCTTCATATGATCATTTATTTGGGATCCAGATCTTTGTCACCCCCCTCAGGTGACCTGCATTCTTTATATGTTCATCCACACTCCAGGTCATGTGACAACAAGCTCCTGATGGTGGACAAAATATCCAATGTCCGACATATTTTTTAGGATCCTTGGGATAGTAGAAGGGTGATTTTCTTTATTTTCTCATTAGTACTGCTGAACAGTTCCAGCATCTATGTCAATCATGATCTTCATCCCAATAGCGTTCTTGGCTGTCTTCTTACATTGTCCAAAGATGACCTTTATAAGACAAAATCCTAGCAGTACAAACACCAGTACTGCTCCAGGTAAAAACATCTGCCAGCCAAGTTGGAATCCATGAGAACAGGGACGAAAACCAGCCATCATCCTCTGGCTTATCAACTTCATCCTTCATCTTTGTGTGCAGGGTTGACAACATCGTTATTGCTTCTGTCATTATCTTCATCATGGGCAGATCTAAATGTGCAGCAAGACGGTCCAATCTTTGTGCACATACCTCCTTCCGTTGCTGTGATTATGTCCAGGACATAACTGTTCTGGAGGGCCATAGGTCTGATTTCCCTCAATTCTTCTCTGATTTCATTAAGTCCTTTAATTGTCATGTTGATCGTTTGCAGCAGCTCCCATCTGGTAATCTGCAACCATTTAGCATTCACTGCAGTCTGGATTCCTTGCAGGAATATTGAGGTAAATATCACTGCTGTTCTGCTGAACAACTTATGCTCATCTGGAATGTCATAATAGGCTTCTATTGATTTTGGTGAGAAGTAATTACTTCTCTGTCTGCTTCGGTAAAACAATCTTTTCTTCCTCGGGTGTGTGTCCATCTTTGGGAAGTGTGTAGTCTCCAGGTCTTTTTTTTGGTACTACTAAGGCTGGTATTCTTATCGGCAACAATGAAAAACCTCTGCCCCATTTTGGTGGCAGCTTTATGTATGCTCTTGATCCACAGGCAAAATAATGATCCATCAGGACTGCTGTTCCTTCCTTCATGCCTGGTACATCAAAAACTCGGCTATACTGGCGATTCTCTCCAACTTTCACTGTACCATTATTTCTGAAACATAAGGACGCACTCTTCAGGTGTAATATGTGTGGTGGTCCTCCCTCGTCGTCGATCCATGTCAACAATCTTGGAATCTTCGGCCATTGATCCCACTGTCCGGTTAATGCTCATGCTTTGCACTCAACCAGTCCATCAGACCATCCTTCAGGAGTAATCACTGCTCCTTTGATTTGTGCTTGCTCTCTTTCCAACATTCTCATATTTCCTTCCCATTCTTATCTTTGCATTGCAACATATTCTTTTCTTCAATCTTGATTCCTGCTCCATTTATTCCAGGCTGTTCATATGTTATTATTTGATGCTTTGTTTCTGGCTTCTCTCTTGTCTTTAAATCTTGCACATAATTGTCTTCTCTTTGAGATGTTGCTTTATTCATCCGCACTATAGATTCTGTACTGCCTTGAAACTGTCCTCTTGTCAGGAAAAGTGTGTGATGTGTCAGGCAATGTGCCGTCTTCACTGAAACATCGGTGGCTATGAATATTTTGGAGGTTTCCAAAGCATAAAGTATTAGGGAACACGCATAGCAGCTTCCATCTGATGTTCGTCCTCCCACCTTTTTCATGTGCTGCTGATACCATAGATTATTTTTTTAAATGAACCGAATTCTCAAGATATGTATTTATATCCTGAAATAGATGCCTGGTGACATTATAAAAAATACTGTTTGTGATTCCATCAGGAACAATAGTAACGTTCACATTGTTCCCCATCATGTCTGAATCATTTAACATAACCTGTCTGAATGCCACAATAATCAGGACAAAAATACAAATCATAATACAAAATGATATCACAATTAGTATTCAATGAAAAGTGCATCGATTTCCTTGATGGCAATGAATCTCTTATATTTTGAAACCTCCTCATTTTGGTTTTCATTCTGAATATGTAACTCTGTAATTCTTTATAAAGCACACTGTTAACCCAAGAACTGCAAGATGATTGCTACAGTTCTTCTGAAAATTATATAATTGTTTTTAGGATTCTCAAAAAATGTCACTACATCTACGTATCTTCTCACTAAAGCTAGATACGACTGTAATATGTAGGTAAAAACAGCAAACAGAAACGTGAGTGATGTTAATGCAATTGTTGTCATAAAGAGATAAAGTGTGCTTTTTCTTCTTTTAACTTTTCATAGTTCAATGTAATGTTCCATGGGTCTGTCCAAAAAGAAAGTTCCAGGATAACTACAAGTGGTTTTACTCCTCCTCAAATGTTGAAAGTTCTTGGCCCTTAGTTAATAATACTTTCATGCTCTTTATTGTCCTTATCTTTGCTCCTGGCCATCGGTCAGAGTTTCTACTTTAAATGGTTTGATGTCGTGCAGATGTAGCCAAGCTCAACTTCCTTTTCATTTTGCAGCTGTTGGGGTAACTTCTTCCACCTCGTATGGACCGTCAAAACGAGGTGTGTTCCAATTGCGTACAAATTTACGCACCAACACCTGATCACATGGGTATATGTTGGGATGTTTCAACTAATCTTCTACTTTACTGGATTGATTGTCTTTGTCTCTTTGACCCCCTCTCTCCGGTTTATGACCTGTTGAGACATGAAAGAAATACTTGCAGTCATTGTTGTTAGGTAATCATGCATCTCGTCTCCTAATACCCTTGCTACACTGTGGGCATCAGAATTCTAGCATTGTTGGATGAGCAAGAGGGGTTCTCATGCAGCATCCAGTCACCAACTCATGAGGAGTTAGATGGTGATCTCAGCCATTCTAGTTTCTGAGGGTGTATAGAGCAATGGGTAGGCAATGTAGCCATCCCTTCTTCAAAGTAATTTTGACTTTCGCTATCCTCTCCTTCAACAGTCCGTTTAAGTGTTCACAAACACCATTCGCCTGTGTGTGGTACATGGAGGAAAACTTATGCTTAATGCCTTAATAGGATTACTTGTCATGATTCCTGCCCCTCATGTCCCCAGCCCTCCAAGATGTCTGGCTGGAGCCAGGCCACGATTGTAAGGGGATGAAGAAGGAGGCACAACTGTTGTTTCAATTTAAAGTTTCTACTGCTTCAAAATATGTGAGATTCTATTTGTTGCTGTTGTATTGTAGTGAAACTTCAGGAGCATCAGGGCGAATGTCATGGGGCCTCTCGGGACAGGTAGAAACACTAGGGAAGAAGGCATATAGTGCTACATGCCAACCCTTAGTGCACTCCAAGGGGAGTTCAATCCCAAAAACATTAATGTTTCCGGCATGTGGGGTCTAATACAGGTCCCACTACTTGCTGTTCAAAGATTAGCGTATTATTATAAAGGCTTATATTAGGATTTCAAAATACAAATGTTCAATGAAGTTAAGATGGATGTATAACCTCTAGTTAACTTATAGTTTGACAACTAATTGTTTGTCATGCACTTAATTCAGTTCACAAAATGTAACAAACAATTCCTTCATACAATAATTTACACCATAGAGTCAGAAAACCCTAAGTGGATTATTTTAATCAACCAAAGTGTATAATTTTACAAAACCTTTTTTAGTGAACATAATCAAAGTCCCACCATAGTTGGTTTGTCTCACAGAATTTGTTTTAGTACATTCACAATTTGTAAGTGTTTTGTTTCACACATAGATTTGCACATAAATTTGCATTTGCAAAGTCCCTTTTCCCTGTATGTGATAATAACAAAATCAAATAATATGATAAAGTTCTTTGGTTCAAAGTCACCAATCCAAAGTAGCATCAGGATATTTCAATGTATTGCCAACGGGTTTCGGACTTTACGCCAGTTCATCTTCAGGGCCAATGATACTATTTGTTTCCAAAAGTTCTATAAATTTGTGATTTCAGTTCCTGAAGCAAAAAACACGGAAGGTATTCTACTATCCGTGTCTGGGTCAATCTTGACAATCTCATCTTTAAGCTAATTATCACTTTAAGAGTTGCAACTCTAATAATTATAAACATGCTACTCAAAGTACCTCTTTTATATTGCCAATAGCACCTGTATATTTGGTCTTTGGACACACCCTGTAGGTAGGATCGATTGTGCGTAGCTCGCTGTGTGTGTATACCTCGAGAAGACTCTCACAAAAAGAACTTCTGGAGAAAAAACAGAGTAGAATGTTGGTTCAGTGCATGTTTCTAGAGGGATTATAAATACATTTGTATGCCATCATTTATAAAATTGGTTCCTATGAAGAGACCCTTAATATTAATGGAGTGAACTGAATCATCCCTCACACCCTCCTTAGTTGGCAAGCTAGGCAGGGGTAATTCTAACCTTAACAGTGTTCAGAGTAACTCGATAGCTCCGTGGCAAAGAAGGAGCTGGTTTGCTGGTTGGGTAGTGACCTATCCCTCACCTCTCTACGCGAGGTGCGTGTGTGCCCAGAGTCGTCAGGTGTCCGGATCTCGAGGTGCTTCCTCCGGTCCGTGAACTTGCGAATGTAGACTGTGTTAGGTGTTGTTTAAGTACTTTTACGCATGCGTTTCGGTGGGCCAGGCCGCTTCCCAATCGCGCATGCGCATGTGGGGTGTTTATAACAGAACCCACTGCAAATGCGCGGGTGATCAGCGCGACGCCCATATACTGATCGCATTTCGTTCTGCGCGTGCGCTGAGTGTGCAATGCGCCACCCTGAGGCTCGCACATTACCGGCCTGCGCATGCGTGCATGCTTCTTCCCTGTTCCTGCCAGGGAAACAAGAATGTGTTGCATATTTTCATGCTGATGGTGTCTAAGAGGTCCTAATGGTATGTCAATTACCGGACTATTGCGGGCTCCCACTGTTCTTACTGATGTAACCATATGATCGTGGACAATTCTACTAACTCTGTGTCTCCCTTCCACATCCCACTACCTGGAGACCGATGTGCCAGATAGCAATGCCTGTTAAGCCTGATTTTTTAGAAATGCCTGTTAATCCTGATTTTTGAGATTCAGGGCCACGACGTCTCGTTAATTCTGGGTTATTAATAGGTGTAGGAGATTCTGAGTGCTAAATGGGGAATCGTGTCATAGGGCCGCAGCTCAGGTGAGTGGGGAGTAGCGCAGATAGTTAGTCTGCTCGGGTCCCTGTCTATCCTATGCTGTAGCCAAGGTGGCACGATTCTCCGTCCCTCCAATTCTGGCTTTTGAAGAGGGTACATTGACTGTATACCTAATGTTTTACATGGCCATTGGGTTTACTAGCTACAATGTGGTATCATGCTTTCATCTGGTAGGGGCTTTTCCTGTCTCACTCATTACGACAAAACTTAGTCTTACTTTATGTACATTCGACATTTGTCCCTGCCGACCTGCCGGCTCACACTCTACAGCGATTCCTCCTGTATCTTAGTTTCACAATTCAACCCGAACAAAAAGTTTTGAAACATGTAACAGGCAGTTTTTAGTGTGTATTATTTTAGAGATCATCATATGACTTTAGGTCAAGGGCCCTTCACACCCTTAAGGTCCGGCATCAAGAGAGATCTACTTCTCGTTCATATCCATCAAACAGAACGTATCAGATCGAACTCCAAATCAACTTTACATTGTGATACATCACACATAACACATCAGATCGAACTCTACATTCATGCCTCTAGGGCTAAGACAGTCAAGGGTATCAATCCATGTTATCTCCCTCTGGTGGAGAGCTCTTACAATATCTCCACCTCTAGGGCCCAGTTTCACATGTTCAAGTATTACACATTTCATTTGTGCTACGGAATGTCTGGCTTGTGAAAAGTGTATTGCAACAGGCGATTTCTGACTTTTTGTTCTAATGTTGGATTTATGCTCTGACCATCGGATTTTAGCGTTTCTGGTGGTCATGCCTACATAAAATAGGCCGCAGGGGCATTTGAGTCCATAGATGACATTTGATGCATCACATGTGCAGGAGTGTTGGAGGGGGGTGGCTTTCCCTGTATACGGGTGACCGATCGTGTTACCTTTTAATATATTGCCACAGTGTTGGCAGTTGTGGCATGGGACTGTCCCTTTTGAACGTGATTTTTCCGGTTCTCATGGTTGTTATGTCTGCTCTGATCAGGCTGTTGCATAGAGATTTGTTATTCCTGTAGGCGAATGTTGGGATCTCCGGGAAGAGTTGTTGTAATTTTGGATCCATTTGTAGCAGGCGCCAGTGGTTTCTGGAAGATCCATTTTATCCTCTTACTCTGGGTAGAATAAGTCGTTACATATACCAATTTCTGTTGTTCCTGGGTACTCCTGGTTGTCAGGAGAGTTTCTCTTTGGGTCAAATTCACTTTCTCTTTAATTTCAGAGATTACATTTCTGTCATAATCCCATTCGATGAATTTTGTCTGCAAGGATAATGATTGCCTCGAGAATTCTCCCATTTCCGATATATTGCCTCTGTATCGTAAGAATTGACTCAATGGTACACTATCCAGTGTTCTTTGTGGATGAAAACTTGTGGCTAGAATTAGGCTGTTCCTATCTGTCTCCTTTGTGAAAATATGTGTCTGCAATTTCCCTTCTTTCACATAGACTTCGACGTCCAGGAAGTGTATTTTGGACTCACTGGTAGTTGTTGTGAACTTGATTCTAGGATTCATCAGGTTCATCATGGCAAAGAATTCCTCCAGCTCTTCTCTTGGGCCCGTCCAGATTCCAAACACGTCATCAATATATTGTGTGTAAAGTGATATATGCCGAGACCATCTGGGGGAGGTCAAGATATTCTCATGTTCCAGATAGAACATGAATATGTTGGCGTAGCATGGTGCCATAGCGGCTCCCATGCTGGTTCCTGATACTTGCAAAAAGTAGCGCTCTCCAAAATTTAAAGAAATTATTCATTAGAACCAATTTCAGTAATGTCAAAACAAACACCCTGTCTGCTTTGCAATCTGCTGTTCTTAGCAATATCCATCCTACCGCCTCCAGACCTGTTTCATGTGCAATATTAGTGTAGAGCGATGTCCCGTCCATGGTGAAAAGGATGTTGCGACCCTCTGCAAATTCGACAACTTGTAGTTTCTGTAGGAAAATTGTTGTGTCCTTCAAATAAATTTCTGTGTTCTGGATCAGTGGTTGTAAGATCCGGTTCAGATACTGTGCAAGAGGTTCTAAAATGCTGTTTGTAGCTGCAATTATTGGATGGCCAGGTGGTTTCAGTAGTCTTTTATGGTTTTAGGCAATATGTATAAAACAGGCATGATTGGATGTTTGTTATTTAGAAACGTATGTGTTTTTTCCGAGATTTTCCCCATCTCTTCCGCTTCGTCGAGAGTTTCTTCGATTGGTGTCATAATCTGATTGGTGGGGTCCGAGTTCATTTCTCTGTAAGTTTCTGTATCCGCCAATAGTCTCTCAATTTCCTCTAGGTAGTCACTTCTGTCCATTAGGACAAGTGCGCCTCCCTTATCTGCGGGTTTGAAAATTGTCTGGTTGTCCAATAGATTCCTAAGGGTTTGTTTCTCCCATGTCGAGAAATTACCATGGCTACTGGTCTTGAATTCCAGTTTTTTGAGGTCTTGAAGTATCATTTTTTCAAAAGTCGATAGTACGTGGTTCTGGACTTGAGGGTTGAAACTGCTTTTCGGAACTCAGATGTCTCATTGGGGTCTTGGTATTCTTCGAGGTCATCGAAGAACACTTTAAGTTTCAATTTCCTCAGAAGCCTGAAAAAGTATATTTTTTCTTTCAGCAATGTACTATTGCTCTGAGGGACAAAGGACAGGCCTTTCCGAAGTACCCGAAGTTCCAAGCGGGTCAGGGTATGTGATGAGATGTTAATCACTAGGTCTTTTTCTGGGTCTTCTTTCTCTGTGCATTTCTTCTTCTGTCCTCGTCTTGTTGGCCTTTTTCTAAAAAAGGCAGTTCCTCTGTTGCCAGTGTTTCTTCCAGTGAACCGGTTGCTTGGGAGGTTTCCGGTATCACTGTCGGTTCCATTTCCGTACTGGATGCGTCTGAGGTTGTGGCTTCGGCATGTGGTGGGGCTGGTTTTGGTGTCTATCCCTGATAAGGCCTGTTTGGATGTTGTCCATAGTATTCCTGCCATGTGCACACTATGTCTAATTTATAGTCAAGTGTGTCCCTTCGAAATTTTCGTATTTTTTTAGTCTCCAGTTCCTGTTTGTATTTTTGAAGTTTCTGATTGGTATCGTCCAAAACTTCTTTAAGTTGATCCTCTGAGTAACATTTACTCAAGGATGCTTTAAGGATACCCACGTCTTCACTCAGTGTTTTGAGGATGTGTGCCAATTCTTCTATAGTTAGAAGTATTAGGTCCAGTGAGCATTTGTTTAATATCTGGCGCCACCGTTTAACAAATGCTGGGTTTTCTTTGCATAAAGTAGGTTCCAAGTTAACTCTTAAACCGCGGGGTATTCTCTGTGCTTTATAGTAGCGGGCTAGGGTCGAGGCATGTTATTTGAGGTTGATTTCACGTCTTATTTTCCACTCCAGTTGTCTGATAAGAGCCTCTGGTTTTTCTGATGTTGTCAAGTCTTCACTTGTTAATTTAATTAGTGCTAGGATCCGATTTGCTTCTTCCTCACTGAAGCCTAATGTTTCTGCTCTTCTATCTGTAGTTTGTTCAATTTTATTAAAGGACATTCTGTTTGAGTCGATTACTGGGTGGATAGGTATGTGTGCTCTCCCAAAAATCGTGGCCGATAGAACAACAATTGTAAGGGGATGAAGAAGGAGGCACAACTGTCGTTTCAATTTAAAGTTTCTACTGCTTCAAAATATGTGAGATTCTATTTGTTGGTTTTGTATTGTAGTGAAACTTCAGGTGCTCCAGGACGAATGTCACGGGGCCACTTGGGACTGGTAGAAAGACTAGGGAAGAAGGCATGTATTGCTACATGCCAACCCTTAGTGCACTCCAAGGGGAGTTCAATCCCAAAAACATTAATGTTGCCGGCCTGGAGCCGGCCACGATCACCTACATGGCCCTCAAGGGCCTCTCCATCCTTCCAAAGACCCACTTGGAGTCAGACTTGGCGCCTGTGGCACCAGGCTCACTCACTCCCATACGATAACATTGGGGATTGGACTTGTAGTGCATTGATGGGGACAAGATGGATGCCCCCACATTTTTCGGTTCCCAGAACTGCATGTGCAGTCTAGTCTTTTGGGTGTGGTTCAGCCCAGAGACACCTGGGATACCCAGAGACTATTTAAGCCACGCCCAGGCTGAGAAACATGCTTTGCGTTTTCTGCACCTGCAGCTTGACACTCACCATGTTCGGATCGGTCTCCAGTAGGCCTGCATCTTTCTTCTGCACTCAGCTCCTGCAAGAACAAGAACACAGTTAGGAACAGCCTTACCTTGCAGCGCTTCTGCCCATCATTCATCGCTCCTTCTGTTCTATGGGCATCTTCGGCGGTGTCATTCCCATCCCGGCACGCCGCTTCCTAAGGAAAAGGGAAAATAACAGGAAAAAAAGGCATTAGTAAGCATTCTGCAAATCTTCACTTATTTTTAAATACTGTTCGAGCTTCAAACCCCTACCTGAATCCCAGCCGCTCTGGGGGAACTCTGTCTCCGGAACTTCTCATCCATCTGCAAAAGGGAAAAGACACTCCAGGTTAGCGTGGAAACAGCTAGAGGTGCCGCATACCGTGCTTACTCACCGCATTTGTCCTTTATAACCGGCATCCACGCTGAAAACGTTGCGGCACCTAAAAGACACAGAAAAATAACTCAGTTCAATACAAATACGAAAGGGGTGCATCGCGCATCGCGCTCTCACTCACCTTCAGCGCTACTCATCTCAGCAGCACGCCGCCATCCCCAGAAGCCGGCCATCATCTAAGGAAGGAAAGGAACGAAGTTAGAGAACTGTTCAAAAGACTCATTATACTTACCTGTCGGACTCTTGCCAGTGAAGTAACTAGGCAGCAACGAGCCCGCATCAATCAACGTGCCCCTGCGCTGAAAGCAGGATGGAGAGCACACTATCCAAAAAAACAAGGTGAGCTGTGGATCAAAGGGAAGGGTTGGACCCCGGGGAAGACGGGGTTCAAGCACACAGACACAATAGGGAGTTAAACTCTACCAATCCTGTGTTTCAGGCCCAGTCTCCATTCGAATAGCCTCCAGGGAAGGGTTCAATGTCGTAAGAGGTCAGAACAGGCTGAGTGACATCCCTGTGGATACCAGGTGAGCGTTACAGTACTATTTGCTCAAAAAGATATTTACAAAATGCAGTCCATTATCAGATCACAAAACCTCACACACCCCATCTTGGGAAGAGCTCACATACAAGGAACTTGGCAGCGCACATGGCGACAGGGTGTGTGCATGGACCTGCCTTGACCCATCTAGCAAAAGGACTTACCACGACTAGCATGTATCTGTAACCATTGCATGTCTGCAGTATATCTACATAATCTATATGAAGGTGCTGAAATGGGACATTGGGTCTGGGAATTGCTCCTCTAACTGTTCGCAAATGGTGCCCTACAGCATGTTTCTGGCACGTGATGCAATTTACAATAAACTGCCACATGTTCTAACAGATTTGGCGAGAACCACTCTTCTGAAATTGTTGCAGCTAGACACTCTCGAGTCATATGCGCAAGATAGTGGAGTTGCTCCAATGTTATCCTAATTAATGCTAGAGGCATAACTGGCTTTCCAATGCTATCCTGTCTCCAAATTGCCTCAGTGATGGATAAAGAACTCCTTTTTTCCATAACTCCTTTTCTTCTTGTTGTGCTCGTCCTTGTATTTCAATTAGCTGGACAATAGAAATCATGTTAAAGCTCTCCTTTACCAACGTGCATTGTCCTGCCATCTGTTTAATATTTTCAATTTAAAAATTGGTGATCTTTAAAAAAAAAATAGGCTGCTTTTTTGGCTTCCAAATATAACTAACTTGGGAAATGTCATTGTAATTTTCAATGTACATTGTACAATCATGCACATAATTATCCTCCCCTACTAGTACTGTTATGATTGTTGCTGGGTTCACTGTATTACATCATTTTAATTGCAGAATTCAAAATGATTACCTCGTATCCTGATGCTCTTTGCTTGGTTAATTTACTTTTAGTCTTCTCTAAAATCTCAAATAAAGCATGCTCTACAAACTGTGTTACTGAACACACATTGTTATACTTGAAGCTTTTTTCGTTCACGAATGCAGCAGCAGCTAAAGGCTGCTCACATGGATCATGTCCTTTCATAACTGGATCTAGAATGCCACTATAATAAGCCAGTGGTTTATGCCTGTGTACTAATGTTGTTTTCTGTGTAAGGACTGCTGTCATGACTTCTCCATTTGAATGAGAAAATAGATGAAACTCCTCTTGATAATCTGGAATTCCTAACACAGGGACTGTACTGATTGCCTTTTTTTGATTCTTTAAGTCCTTCAGTCATCTCATCTGTCTACATTATTTTACTCTTGCCCAACTGTGCTTCTTTAAGTCCTTTTAAAAGTGGTTGAATATAAGTACTGTAATCAAAAACCCAGGCCCTACAATAATTACATGTGCCTAGAAACTGTGGCATTTATCTCACTGTTTTAGGTTCTACAATCTTCATTATTGCTTCTGCTCTCTCAGGTGTCACTTTCCTCCCCTCATGTGAGATCAATTGTCCCATGTTCAAGACCTCTTTCTGGCAATATTGTAACTTCTCTTTGACCACTGTATACCCTTTCTCTGAGAGTATAGTCATGAGCTTAACTGAATCCTCTCTGTATCTTACTTCTGGCTCACTGCACACCACAATGTCGTCCACATATTGAACTATTGCACTTTCAAGCTGCACTTTCCTTAGGTCCATCTGAAGGACTCTGTTAAAGGTCAAGGAGGGCTCACAGTACCCCTGCGGCAATCGAGTATGTTTCAGTGAGATATTTCCATATGAAAAGGAAGTCAAATTGTGTGAGTGTCATGATGCCTACCCCCGGGGAACCAGACCAGGTCCAACAACCCTGGAAGCAGGCATCAAGTTATTTTGAGCAAGCCCAAAAACCCTTGCTAGGGGCTGTTTGGGTGGGGTCCTGGCACCTATGGCACCAGGCTCATATGGAGAGTCAGTCCTGGCGCCATAGGCGCCAGGCTCATAGAGTAGAACTTACCTGATGCAGACCATGCTGCAAGCTTACCTGATGCAGACCATGCTGCAGAACTCCAAGCCAAATGAGGCTTGGAAGGGACTATTTTACCTAGGGACTAGTTTTTTACTCGGGTGGGGCTGGGGAGGAATACTTACCTGGGACTACTGCATCCCGTCTTCTGCCACGCTCGCCTCGAGTCTGCAGCTCCTAGAAAAAGGGAGGAACAGAAGGAAAAGAGGTTAGAATAAGAGCAAAACCTTCGATCCTTACCTGAATTCCGGATCCACCGCGCCTTCGAGCTGGAAGAAAAAAGCATTTTACGCGCGCCGCCTCGCCTTCTGCTGCGCCGCGCTGAACTCACCGGCCTTCGCAGCATCCTCACGATCCACCGCATCCTTCTGCACGTTCCCGCCGCACTCTGGCACCTAAGGGGAACACAAGAACAGTAAAGGTGAGGCAAGGGAATAAACAGAGGCAATAGTAACTACCCCCATAGACTTACCTGATTACCGCCGGGGGTACTATTCCTCTTCACGGGTCGGCACAGTCTCCATTGCATCCTCGCCGTACCCCGGCCCCTAAGGGGAACAAAAGGACAACACGGTGAGACGAAGGGACAAACAAGGGAACTCTTCTCACCACAATATACTTACCTAATTTTACCGCCGGAGGCATTATTCCCCGAACTTCATATTTTCTCTCCACATCTGAATAAGGGAGCAAGCCACAGGTTACATTCTGGCCTTATTTTATTGAACCTTGTAGAATAAGCCAAATCCTTACCTGAACTTCGTCAGCTACCACGAGGAACTCTTCGCTGGGGTCAAGCTGCAAACTGCAAGGAATCGGACAAGAGTGAAAGTCAGACCAGTGAACTCTTACGAACTACATACTTTTCGGTGTCAATATTGTTCTGGAACTCACCAATTCCTTCGAGCCAGTGAAGCAACTGGTTATCAACGCGCCCCTGCGCTCAATGCAGGATGGAGAGGTCATCTTTTCAAACCATCAGGTGAGACCATAAGAGGGGACATCAAAGGTGATCTGTGGGGAGAACAGCGCGGGTGGGGGTATTCACGCTCAACCCCACGGGTGGTTAATTCCCTTTCTCCATTTACAGAAGAATATTCCTACGGGCCAAGCAAACGAAGCTAGGTGGGCCAGTCCAATTCGTCATCTCAGCCCTACACGTCACATTGGTGGAGATCGCAGCTGTCCAGTTCAGATCAACGCCTCTGTGGGAGCCAGGTGAGCGTAACAGTGAGTCTTCATTGAGGGAAATTGAAAGAAACACATTTTTTAAATCTATAACTGTGAAATACTTGGACTTGGATGGGATTTTGCACAATATTGTTGTGGGATTTGGAACTAAAGGAAACTCAAATTTGACTATATTGTTAAGAGGGCGAAGATCCTGTATACATCTCCACAACCCCCCCGTCGAATTTCTCACTGGCTACACAGCCGTATTACACCGCGAGATTGTACCGAAATGCCTTGCTTCATTAGCCCCTCTGTGGCCGCGCACCAATAGAACTTGCTCCCTCCACACCTAAGAGCAGAGTAGTCTACTGAGTCTTTAGAAGGGCACTACAAACCTGGCTGTACACCTAGAACTCTGACTTTGTTTGACCTGTACTGTCTTCACCTGCTCCTTTCCATAAGCTAAGTGTAATTGGTTATAACAGCGCCTCAATGGCTAAGGGTTATGTGCGCTAAATAAATGCAAAGATAAATAAACAATTAAAATGAAAGTGGAAATGATCTCAAATATACCTTCATCTGCTACTCTAGACATAGGGCATTGCTTTGCTTGTGGCAAAAGAGCTGCTGGTTTAAGTTTGATTTTAATTGCTCCGACTCCTTTTAATAGACCCATATCATATGGACTTGTGGTTCGTAAAGTATTTGGTACTTTCTCTAGAGATGTTGGTACCTTTTTTACCATCACCATTCTCTGCAGTATCACTTTATTCTCGTCTTTAATCCAATAAGTGAGACTTACGAAAAATACTACCTCTTCGTCTGAGTATTCGTCCTTAAACAACTCTTCATCTGTCAAATCTGTCATCTTGTATCCTTCACTGAGAGCTATCACTGTTCTTCATCCTCTTTCCTTATCATCTGTCCCATGAAGAACCACTCGTTCCTCTCTGACCACTGCTGCTTCTAGCTCCAAGGGGATGATCTGCCCTTCTTCATCATCCATGGGGATTTCTTGTCTGAACAAAAACTTGTCAAACGTGCCTATCAGTCCTGGCAACCATGATAATACAACAGTCACTCCATACAAAAATACCTCTGGATCTAAGGGAACTTCTCGTAATACCTTCTTGCCTGTAAAGGCTAATATGAGTTCTCTCACAGTCAAATAATGTATCCCTGGGGTGGAACATACTATGCCTCCATCAGTAAAAGATATCATCATGTCGAGTTTCATCATCAAGTCACGCCCTAATATATTAACTGATGAATGCCTAGAATACAATATTGGCATCAACACATCATGTTTTCCTATAGAGACTGATAATTTTTCTGTTTCATTTTTAAATCCGTCACCCCAGAAAATCCCTTTGCATTCGTGGCAATACCTGACATTGGATATTTTCCCACAGGAACAAATTGCTCCAGTGTCTACAAGAAATGAAAATGTTTTGCCTCCTATCATCGCCTTGGTTCCTCTTGGGGTCTGGTGTCTCTGATAGTACTGAACACATCAGGTTGCTCTGTGGACTGTCCTATTGTGGATATAAATGCATCCACGCACCTGTGCAAGGATTTCCTCCTACCACGGTCACACTTCTTTGCTGAACTGATGTGTTCATATATTTTAAATATGCACTTTTTTGTACACTGCTTCATGTGTAAATATGACTTTAAATTGATGAATTGTCTTTACCCTGGTATCTACATATTAATGATGCAGTTGTATAGTATATGCTGGCAGGTCCCTTTGTTTGTGCATGCTATTTTGTTACCCTCTGGACCATAGTTCTTAAGACTAAAGGGTGCCCGGGCTTTGTTTTTTAGGTGTATCTTTGAAGCCACCAGATTGGCTGCATTCTCCAAATGCAAGCCTATCCTGGTGCCCTGCATCAAACACTCCCTGCACTGGAAAAACAAACGTAGAATTATATGAATTGAATTATAAGGGGCAAAATCCGCAGTTATGATATGATATGATATGATATGGCATTTGTAACGCGCCTATACACAAGTGTTATAAGGCGCGACGAGGCAGGGGGGGGAACAAGGGGAAGACAGACAGCGATCCTACTAGGCCAGGTGTCATTCAGATCGCGCAAGTGCAGGGGTGGGGGGAAGGGAAAAGTGCAAGGGGAGGGGGGGAGTGCAGTACAAGGTAAGTAGCGTAAAAAATAATAAATAAGGCCGGCTGTTGGCAAGTGCAAGGTAGATGCAGAACAAGTGCTGGGAAGGGGGGGCTGTAAGGATACAGTGACAGTCCTGCAGTGCAGGGGGGTGCCAGGGAGGCAGTGCAAGTGGAGAGTGGCTGGGCCCTGGACCGAGGTCACTGAGAGTGGCCCAGTTGCAGATTCAGAGCAGATTCAGTGAAGAATTAAAGCTGTTCAGCAGGGGAGAGGGAGAGAGAAAGCAGAAGCAAAGAGGAAGGTTTTGAGGTGCTTCCGGAACCGGAGGTGGTTCTCCTCAAGTTTCAGGGAGGCAGGAAGGCAGTTCCAGAGGGAGGCCCCTGCTGCAGAGAGAGATCTACCCCCAGCTCGTTGCTTCGAGAAGCGGCTGACCCTGAGGGAGTTGGAGACGGATGAGCGAAGGGCTCGGGAAGGAAGATATTTAGGAAGAGAGAGTTGAAGGTATTTGGGTATTTGAGAGTTTGTGGGACGAGGAAGTGGGACATGGAGTTAATGCCCTGATTACTTACCGGTAATCTTCATTGCCTAGTTGTTCTCTTCCTCATCAAAGTGCCTCCCATAAGTTATGGATGTAAGAACCTGTTATTCCGAGTGAAAAATAGAACTACGGATTATGGATAATTGGGGAATAATATAACTACAGGAAGGCAGAGCAGGGCATAGCTTCTCAGATTTGGGAAATGGTTCTGGTATGGGAGGCGGATAACCTCAAACAAAAGTACTGTGATGATAAAGAGATGGACAAGGAGTAATGAAGATTACCAGGAAGTACTCAGACCAATTAACTTAAAAGTCCATTCACTGATTGCACGCAGCACGAGACCCACACCAATGTTCCGGGAGTGGCGGCACCTAGGGCCTGCCTCCCTGAGATTGAACGCTAATATCCATATCCACGTCATTCAGTAGCGAAAAAAGAGAAGCAGCACTATGCTGCAACTTGAATGGTACTTATTTACCATCCTTGGAAATGGGAAAGGTGGAGTTGCCCCCCCTGTGATTCGACAAGCAACAGTTCCACTTAATAAAGTATTGGTATCTGCATAATTACAGAAACCTGATAAAGGTCAGAGATTGTTGTCAAACCTAATCAATAACACCCACAGTTCCAATAATTATTCAAATTAAGGCCCTACTCAGAACAGCAGCTATTATTTTTGTAGAGTTCACACATATACAAGGGTCATTCCTCACGCTCTTTCTGCTTTTCAGGAATCTCTGGCAACACGTCACCAACTCCTTGAAAGCCGGCGATCTCCAACTGGCGACACAGCACAAGCAGCGCCTGGAGGAGCGACAGCGGGTGGAAGCGAAACAGAGGGCGGCCCTTAACGCGCCCTGGAAGCCCACATATTTTACAAAGGAGGTGAGTCATATGGTAGGATCTACCTGCATATCGCGCAGTATCGGAGCACCGGGCATAATCCTTATGCAAATCGCACTGCCATGTCGCCTGAAGCGCTCAGGTGACGCTCACACATTTCAGAATCTGACTTTTTCTTTCATTTCTTCTTCTTCTCTTTTTTAATGTTTTTTGTATACTGCCTTTTCATTTTTGTTTCTGTAAAGCATAGAATTTTGTTTTCTTTCATCATCTGTGCACTTGATCCAAGAATCAACAGCATGCACCATGCCATCATGGGCGAGGAAGAAGCAGGTGTTCTTCCCAGTACATAACCATTAAAAATAAAATAAAGCATAGCAATGAATTTAAAGCACATTTCCCCCACAGCATTAGCTGAGAAGCTGCAGGTAACAGAAGCCCTTGCAACCCAGTATTTGCCTTAGCATCCACGAGCATTATACCACTACAGTGGAAAATGCATGTGCCGGCTGAGCACAACATTATGTTATATTTGCAAGCACTGCAGATGCAGTAGAGATGGGGCTGGGTCTACAGCCCCGGAAACACCACCCTCAGAAGACCGAAACAGGAAGAGGATGGCAGTCCAGGGCACCAGCAGCAAAGCATTCCCTCATTCCCACTGCACACCCAAACTGCTGTCAGGGGCTTATCCCCCTCACCGTCCGACCTCATGGTTCAAGAGTTGCACCACAAGCACACCGACTGAGATGCCCTGCTGCTGCTCAGGGAATTAAGCGCCCCTGTTAAATGTTTCAAAATGCGTACGATATGACTAAATAATCCCAGTGTTGTCTGCAGCACTGAGTAAAGTGGCATGTAGTCTAGGTCACGATAAAATGGGATCTGCAATCAAGGACTCAAGGGGACTCATTACAAGTTTGCCGGTTCGGAAACAACGGTACCGGTAAGCTTGCTGGTACTGTTGTTTCCAGACTGGCAAACTTCGAGTTCTGCTTGCGGGAGCCTTTCAGCCGGCGGAACTGCACCCGCTCGCAGACCTTGACGAATACACTGGCACCATTTATGAATGGTGCCGGTGCATCCGACCTCCCCATTCTAATCCAATGGGACTCAATGGGAATGGGGAGTAATATTTTCCAGCACATGGGAATGGGCAATTACCGGGTCCGCCGGGGCTGTAATGCCCCAGTAATTGCCCATTCCTGGGCGCCGGAAAATGTATGACTACCGCCAGAGTCATAATGACCCCCAAGGACTTCCCAGCCCAGCCTTAAGGCAAAGGTCTGTGGTATAAGTGGCATGTGCAGCTAGTTATGCTTTACTATCTGTAACATAGTCCTTCTTTGCAACTCCAGGCTTCCACACCACTGCCGACCACTAGAAACATTGTAGTACATATGGTTCAGCATGTCAAAGGCCGATGGATCTATGTCTTTAAGTGACCATTCAAAGCCGTCTAAATAATACCAGTTATTTTCAATCAGAGTTGCTCGAATTTACAAATAAACAAATACATATTAGCGCTGCCATTTTGCCGAGTCCCTTTCTTTCCCTTGGACATGTAGACTGGAGGACGCTGTTTCTGTTAGATGAGACTAATTTTAACATGGTTGATAACGATTGTTCTGTTCTCTATTCCTTCTACATTCAAACATTTGTACAACTTTCTGAGTCCCAGATGATGGACCCCTTTGAGTCCACAGAGTGTCGTGGTGATCCGATTGCAAAGTCCTTATTAAATCATATGGTTAGGATATTACTTTTCATCTCATATCCAATATTTGTAAAGAACCTTCATTTCATGTTCGCCATTGTAATTGAGGAACACCTGCAAATACAGTAGGTGGCTTTTGCAAGCTGGCATTTATCCATGAATTCCGAAGCCATCAATAAGCATCCTGGATTGGTATAGATATCTGAATTTAAACGATTAGTGCACCTCATGTTTTTATAAAGTGCTCGTATTCGATCTTATGACCTTGGAAAATCCTGCTAGACCTAAAGGAAATGTTCCTTAATTTACATACTTGACCTAAGAGAAATGCACTCACCCCATGGTGACAGGTGACAACATATTTACCATTGCTTTCTGTAAAATGGTGCATGTCACCATTGATGCACTTCATATTTGGTGCAATGCTGCCACCCAAAGGCCAGACATGTACAGTGAAACCTTTATTTGCTATATACCACACCCCCATACTTGCCAATAAGGTCGAGAACCATGCAACTGTTACTCGCCCTTCATAAAATCTCTGCCTACTAAAGTGTCTCTCTACTCTTCAGGACCTCTGACACATGATTAAGTTTGTCATGTGCAGGTGGATGGAAAAGTGACTAAATGGTGCAGATGCAGGAGAAGTGCTGGTCCCTATTCCTTTGTTTGGACTAGGTTTCAGAGTATTTAATTTATTTGCTGTTTTGTCTACTGCCTTGTGGTGGTGGTGGTGGTTGTGGTGTTAGATGTGGGATCGACTTAAAGGTTTCGATCACTTTGTTTTTTTACTGGCAATGATGCATATTCCCATCACCATTACACCGTGCTCGTGGCACAGAAGAGAATTCATAGAACTCTAATGTCTCACATAAATCTTCTTGATGGTGTGCTCTGGTTACAATGAGTTGCCGGGCAAATGAAAATTGTGTGTGCCCTTAATTCTGCAAGAGTAACAGTCATTTTTATTTCCTTCTTGGTGCTTGAACAGAGATTTAGTGATCCTTATTATTGAGAGGATCCCATACATTCATGGTGCCAGACCCGGAAAGGATTCTCTGTGTCCTGAATTTACCATAAATATTCATACCAAGAACATGGAGCTGACCAACGTCTTTTATAATTCTGTGACTGAGAACTATCTTGGAATGTTAGTTTTCCTCACAGCCCAGTTTCCTTGTTTAAACTCCCCTAACATTGCAGGATCTGACTCATTCAAATCACTAATAACTGCAAGATGGTATGCCATCATTCCAGACTAATACATATGCCAGTATTGCTTCCATTGAATACATGTCTGCATCCCAGGCACCAGATCTTATTACTTGCAACAGAAGCTCCACTACTGCCATGGAATCGTGCATCATTTTACATGTTGGGTAAGAATGTCCATAAACATTGTCAACCTCCTTCATATTTTCAGACATATTACATTTCTCCATGGTTACTAGCAGGTCATCAATACAGTAGCTTTGCATACATTTTGTTTGCAAATTCTCCACATTATTAAGAATTCCTGCACATCAATGCTTTACTTTTTAAATTTATAATGCACACCTGGGGACCCGAGGGCATAAGGGCGCAACATACATATATACTTACATGGGATAACAGGTATACAGACCAAGTAGCTATATTAAAGGAAATTCATATAGGTCATCTAAACTGCAGTGTCTTTCGTTCTTTTCTGAACAACGCTGCAGAGCCCAGTTCTCTGAGATCTGGGGGTATCGCATTCCAGGCCCTAGGGGCTGCTATAATAAAATGCACATTTGGAGGTCTGAGTAAGGGTGCATTTAGGGATTTTAAATTGGTTAATCTTATTACAACAGAGATTGCTCATGTGGGTTTTGTTAATCAGGGCATCTTTCAGATATGAAGGACAGCGGCCATTCATACATTTATAAGTGATCACCAGGAGACGGAATTCAATCCTGGCCTCGATGGGGAGCCAATGTAGGTCTCGTCTAGCATTCGAGACATGCTCTTTCCTACCGAGGCCAGTAATGGCCCTAATGGCACCATTCTGAAAAGTTTGTAGTCTTGAGCATTCTGATTTGTTGAGTCCTATCAGAAGGCTGCTACAATAGTCGATTTTAGAACAGATGATAGCTCTGCCCGCGGTCTTACAGTGTGAGAGATGAAAGGGTGAAGTTGTGCCGATAGCTTTATGTAGTAGGCTGTCAAGGAGACCAGACTACTCACTTGGGCGTGCATATTAAGATTTTGATCTAGCAGGATCCCAAGTGTTTTGACTTTATTCTTGGTTTTGATTTCATAGCCTGAAGGCCTTGTAGTCAGGTCCCAGTTTGGACACTCTCTTTTCAGTGCCTACCACCATCAATTCTGTATTTCATTCTGTTGAGCGCCAAGCCATTATCAGCCATCCACACTTGGATCAGATCATGTATTGTGTTTATATTCCTGGAATCTACCTCATAATTGCCAGACAGTGGGATGATTCACTGGGTACCATCCGCATAGTTTGTACATCCGACACCTTACTTCTCCAATAGATCAAAGAGGGGGGAATGAAAAGATGTCATGGAGCGCAGTGTGACAATGCTTCCTGCAGAACACTACCAGGCAGTACACATAGAGTGCAATAGGTGCGAGTTTGTGTGCGTCTTGGGCATGTCAAATATGGATGCCTGTGATGACTTGTTGTACAGTGCTCACACTCTACCAGAACCCCCATAATAAAAAAATTCCAGAGCCATCAATAAAAGAGCGAGTATCACAAAGTAATAGCATAGATATTGGCAGTTCACTGGCCCACTAGACAAAGCAATCACAAAGACACTGGGCCTCATTACGACCTCGGCGGTAGCCATGCCGCTATTGGCGGCATGGCTGCCGCCGGAATCGCGTCCGGGTCCAGGTTCCCAGAATGGGGAATTACCGGGCCATTCCGAGTTTGGAGGGCCCGGTAATTACTTCCTCCAGGAACCCGGGCCCGGACCTTCCCCATTCCCATTTCAGCCCCTACAGGGCCCCTATAGGGCTGAATGGGAATGGGAGAGGGAGCAAACAACGGGCCGATTACTAGTGGCCCGTTGTTTGCTCCCTCACCCCTCGCGGGACCCGGTAACGACGCCTGGTTTTACCAGGCGTCGTTACCGGGTCCCACAAATGGGACCTCGTAATGTGGCGGAACGGGTTTAAAGGGTCCGCCTCCTTTTGCGGACCCCGTTAACCCGTTCCGCCAAGGTCGTAATGAGGCCCACTGTTGAGACATTATTAGTTGCTGCACATGGTGGTAAACACCCACCGCTAAAGTCACAAAACATTTTGGATCTGTTCCACAAATATGTTTTGTTACATTTTCCAGATACATCCAGAAACTGAACTGATTCGAACATGATGTTGAGGTAGCTGCTGTGATTGACAGAACACATATGCAAGTTGCATTGAAACAGTGCAGTTTGAAACACGCTCAGGATAAGAATATATTTTCCTTGGTTTATTTCTGGAAACTTTAACCATGGCATCATCATCATCATTCATCCTGTTTGCAGACTCTCTGCTCTCAACATTCCAAGTGGTAGAAGTTGCTATTTACCAGTTTTAAATAGAAACCATACCAAGCATATTTCTTGGATGGATTTAAAATCCTTATCTCTTCTGCTTAGATCAGATTCCTGAAAAGCTGAACTGTTTGGCTTTCGGAACTTTGTGCCTTTGGAGGAGATGAAGTATGTCATGAAGAAGGGCAGTTTATGGAGTGAGAGATTCAGCATGTTTCTGTCGTTCAATGTTGTGTTATGACATTCTTCATCACAAGGTATCACAGTGGCATGAAAGGTACCCGTTCCATGTGGTATGTCCTAAAGGAATTCCAAATCATCAGCAGCAAAGAATATAAACCTCCACTACCTTCCATTCAGCACAGAACTTAATGAGCTACAGTTGTCTAAAAGTGGAAAAAGTTACTATAGTTCAAAGACCTCAAGCCATGCATACATCGACCCAAGAATTTGTAACAAGTTTAGGACTGAATCATTAGGCCAAGACCCACTTGATATGGGCATTAATGTGTGTGCCTTTAATGAGGTTAAGGCACCATATGAGGCCTGCCTTTCAGTTAGTCACTTGTACCAACGAGCTTGTGACAAAGCCAATTTAAAAAAGGATAACACTTCTTGTGGAATTGCTTTTGTAACTTTGTCCTGCAGGATGGAACCTGTGCATTTCTACTTCTCTGCTAGGATGGTTTCCTGTAGTAATCTAGCAGTCGGATTGATACACAGCCTTTGAATCTGAGTGTATGTCTGTACTTGCCTCTTCATGTGAAAGCACTGATTTCAAAGAAATACGCTGATTCGGTCTTGGAGACAGGATTGCTGAATACTACGTCCATGTCAAAAATATGTTTTTATTAAGTGTTTCATAGGGGTTTCCCCATACCATATCTTCCTTTTTAATAACTTTTGAGTAACAGATTTCCTTATACTATTGCGTGCCATCTGTCTTTGTGACAACCTAAGTGCCTACAATAAGCAGTCATTCAATTATGCCTACCTTGTACTTGTATTTGTATTTGCACATTTGGTGATATTTCAAGTGGTTGTCTTCACTTCGTAAGATATTGGTCCTCATTATTAGTTTGGCGATCCGGAATTAACGTGGCAGTAATTCCATTTACCGGCACGTGTCCGAACCAGCAAACTACAAGTTTGGTGGTGGGATGGCTGGATTTACCTGCAGGTCCAGGCTGCCGGAAATTTCAGGCACCCAACCACCAAATAATCCTGGTGATACTGGTGCCGGTAGTACTGGCAATTCCCCCCCACTCCATGGAGTGCCCTGGGGAATACCCACCATTACCGGCTCTTGTAATCTGCCGGTAATTCCGGCCAACCAAGTGCCAGTAACGGTAATACCGTTTGGTGGTATCCCACCAGATTTACCAGTGGGATACCACCAAACAAATAATGAGGCCCATTCTGTGCATGTATCGCATGGCATCCTTTGTGATCTATGTGTTGTGCATGGGCATCCTTTGGATTGATGCACACACTCAACTTCTGTTCTCATTGGCTATTTTTACTGAACTAGACAGCATCAAACATCATCTGACCAGTGTCATCAGTGCAACAAGTGTGCAGTAGAGGCGTGCTAGCTTCAAGTCTATTGCAAAAGAAGCAGGAATTTGTGTGTAATTGCGCACCAGTACTTTGGGTTCTTGAACAAAGGAAACTCCTTTCTGCTCACTAAGCTCTCACCAGCATTTTCCTGTCCTCTTTGCAACAGGGCACATTCCACCTTGATAGTTGATAATGAAGAGCTGAATGTGTAACACTTGTGCTGTAATTGCATATCTGTACTTTATTATGGACAGTTTTTTGAAACACCATTGACTTCAGACTACATGTTGTTAGGACCACGTTTTAGGCCTGAAAATAACTATCAAATGAGACCTTAGAAATTAAATGTGGTGAAGAAATAAAGGAGCTATTTAAAGGTGTATGTGCCTCATTGGCAGCCATCTTCTTGACATCATCAATTCTACACGCCATGCTCCATAGACCATACACCATTGCTAGTTTCTGATGACACAAAACAAGTCTCACCATTTCCTTATATATATATATATATATATATATATATAACGCTTGGGTATGTTTCCCATCTCAGCTGATCCAATTTATTAGTGTTAAGATGCCCTCTGCTGTCCAAATTGCAAACTGCACCTCTGTGTGCCATTCCACTTCAACAATAGCTTTCATTTTAACAAACAGAATGAGCATGGTTCTACACGGTCATCTTCACCTTCCACTATCGCAAACATTGGGAATCATTTCAATTTACTTCTTTCCAACCCCAATTCACTTCACACAGGGCACGGCGGTTCCACTGTCAATGAACAGTTAATTACCGGCTTAATGTTGTCCCGGGAGGATAGCTCAGCGGCAACGTGCTCGCCTTGGAAACAAGACAACACGAAGCAACATAGTTTCAATCCCTGGGTCTACGCTTAGAAACCTCTGGGTATTAAGCATGTTATAAATACGCACTAAGACATATTACTGTAACAGCACCTCAATGCCCCTGGGCTGTGTGAGCGCTTTAAAAATGCAAAAAGAATAATAAATTTAAAAAATGGTTCAGTCTCTAAAGAGCGAAACGCTGTAGGATGAATGCCTCCTCAGGAGCTAAAACTGAAAGTAGGTGCTGTAATTATACCCTGTAATTATGCTACTACGCAATTTTATCCCATCACAGGGACTCTGCAATGGAAGAAGGTTGACAATTACATATCTACAAAAACACTCCATAGAGGCTTGTGTAACCGATGGATTAAACTTAGATACTGTTCTTATAACGCGCATACCTCTAATTCCATCTGATACAAATATGACTTTCAAATTCAAAAGAAGACACTTTCCTATACTTTTAACCATTTCTTTGACCATTAATAAGTCACAGGAGCAAACATTTGACAAATCTGCTTATACCTCCCGAAATCTGTATTCAGTCACGGGCAACTATATGTTGCTCTCTCAACAGTTTGCTCATTTGGCACATTAAGGGCCTGATTCTCAAGTAGGCACAGTGAGCGTGATAAAGAGAATGAATCAGTGCGCCAAATCTGGATATTCTCACGTGGGCCTGGGTGTCCTCGTAGTGCACAATAGTGCACCGTGGTCATTGCGCCTGTTTTTGGGCACAACGGGCGCAATGCAGAAATCTCTGCAGCACTTTTGTAAAATAACGACTTAATCGTTATTTTACGAAAGTGCTGCCGAGAACACGGTTGTACATGAACACTTTTGTTAAATAACGACATATTTGTTATTTAACGAAATTGCTGCAGAGAACACTAAACCCTTGTTTACTGAAGCCAAAAGTAAGAAGCTCATGGAATAATTAAACAACTATGCTCACCCTAACAGCAGCTTCAACGTTGTATCCTACCCTGACACAGGATACAACGTTGAAGATGATTACTTTACTGTTTTGCCCACTCACCTGCACTGCGACCGGCTTCCTGTGGCACTCTTCCACAATACCAGCACAGAAATGGTACCGTATGCGTGCGTCTCTTTAGCGCACTTTTAAAAGTGGAGTAGTGCCACCAGAATACCTGTTTTAAGTGGCAGACAACAAATGTGGCGATTGCTAGGTTGGTTTCCCACCCATCCTAGCAACCACCACATATATTCCTAAAGTGGCGCATTCATACCGCTTTCGGAAGAATGTACCACCTTCAGAATAGGCCTTAAGTATCGAAAAGGTTGTTAACGCGTTTAACAACCTTTTCGGTACTTAACACCCACTTGAGAATCGAGCCCTAAGTGTTGTATCTGAGAATAACAAGATTCTTAATTGTGTTTACAATGAAAAATATGAGTAAATAAATAAATAAAAGTGTGATGCTATTTAATTAATTATCTTTAAGATATGCTAGAACGGCATATGTTACGCCGGTACAGCTAGTATGATGTAAACTTTATTGGCTCTACTGTTTGACTAGTTGGAAATTGCTACAATATACAGGGTCCTGCTTTGTTAATAAGTGGCAAAGACACAGACCCTACCCGTGCCTATTGCCATCATTACAGATCATGTATGTCCCTTGTTTCGATTTTACTTTGTTGATTCGTCACTGTGTTCTCTATATGTTTCTCTGTTTACTTGAATAAAAATTGAATACGGATGAAAACAAAAATTTTAGAAAATTAAAGAAACGCAGCTTCACAGGACGACCCTGAGTGGCCATGGTCTGAAACACTGATCTGAAATATGGAGGTGTGATGAGTTGTTTGAACATTGGCCAATTATCATTTAATAATGTTTGTTTCAAGGTGCAGGGAAGGCATTTACCGTTAAACCCACTAATTCAGCATGAAATTCCAAATTTAGAAGGATGTTGAAAGGATCTCAGAACTCATTTGTTGATTGAAACCCTCTTTATGCTTCTTTCACAGGGCGATGCCTGGATATATTTTAATCCCCTGTGGAAGACACAATGACAAGAACTCCGTCCAAGACAAGCCTACTTTTAGGGCCTTCATTTGGTGAATTCTAGGACCTGCAGGTGTTATTTGGAAAATCCTGACATTCTATTAAAAAAGAAAGGAAGGTCTAGGTGCAGAATGTGAATTGTATATCTTCGAAATAGCTTCCGCATCAAGGAGTTTGTACGCCGTCCATTTTGTTTATACATGAAATCAATGCATAAACATGATGAGAGTGTGCTTATATACCATAATGTGGATGGTTATGTTGTTAATGAGGAATGATGTTTCTTTTTTAAAGAAATTGATAATTCTAAATGTTTTAGATTTTTCTATTTTTCACTTTGCCAAAACCTATTTGCACTTAGTCAATATGATCTGCTATAGGCACCTCTTCCTGATCAAAGAAATCACTTCACCGGACATTAGAACGATATTGAAACCCATACCTTCCGGTAACCTGTTTGGTAGCAAGTTTCTTCTTTACATGACTCAAGGTTTTTAAAGTCCTCTTTTCTGAACGGGTTAGTATAAGTATAATTTTCTGCTCTTTGTGTGTACTGCTGCAAATCAGTTCATGTATATCATATCCTTAGAAATATAGAAATATTATTTGTTTATTTGTGGGTCATGTGAGGAATTCCCTGGCCATGATTTAAATCTCACGGCATCAGAAGCGAACATTTCCTGGTGCAATAATTCTGAGTTTACGGTCACCACCCAGGTTCAGACTAACATCCAGTTCATTAGCAGTCTGTGAACCACTCTTGAAAATGCGCTCCTTCGCTACCCACTTACCTTGTTTCCCCAGGTATATCTACTTCACCTAACCATTTGCACTTTAGCCTCATTAGCAATCACTAGCTGTGATAGAAAAACAATGGTGACATGCTGTATAGTGTAAGGGCTTCAGCAGGTTACACAAAGACATCTCTTAATGGTGAACATATTTTTTTTATTCATCGAAATGTATGTAATTGCTCGACCTAAATTGGCTAAGAAACCTCTGTGACATGAAGAATATGGAATTTCTAATTCAAGCGTCTTTGTTAAAATTCAGCTATATTGCTGTTAAGCAAATATTACCTTGGTATTATCATAATTGACCTAAAAAGATTTGACCTAAAACATTTGATTGCATTTTATTTACCTTTTTTTCAGTCGAATTTAATGAAATATATATATGGGAGTGGGTAAGGGTATAGATTGGGTTGAGGGGAAGTGGGCAGGTGGTCTCACCCTGCATTTCAAACTGAGAAAAAGGTCAAATTCGATCAAATGTGATTAGGTCAAATGATTTTGGTCAAATAGACCCAAACCATTACCTTTAGGTATGGGGCACTGAATATTACATAAAATAACACATTGATTTACAACATTTTTATTTCAAACCAATGTTTTTCTTTAAAAAAGAAAAGGAAATGTTGTTTGTCACTGTATCAGTCCAGAGGAGGATTCTGAATGTTGCTTTTTATTGGATTGACAAAACAAGTTCAACGTCGGTATTGGACGTTATCTTTCAACACCAGTCAGGTAACCGTCTCAAGCTATGAGTAGTTTGCTATTGTAAGGGCAAGTCTAAAAACTGCAATTGGATTTCGAGACTCTGATTATTGGGACACAGTCTAGTTGTTCTTATTGGGTTTTATATTACGGAACTAAAGTTTAATCCATTGCATTCAGTTGTTTCACTTCTCTAGGCCTTTGGGTACCTATCATTTTCTTTGAGGGCCATCGGTCAAGCAACTCTTGGTGATATTGTTGGATGTTTGAACTGTGCTGACAGATCATTGGCATTTAACTCTGTCCTTGACCCAAAAAGGGCCAGTCCAACAGACTCAGATTTTGTAATCCACAAGGGCTTGGTGAAGGCAAAGAATTGTCAGATTCCTGTACCAAATGCAGTAATCTTTTTTACATGTACATCTCTGTTTGGCCAATCGACAGGACATGTTCATATTTGAATCAAAGAAATGTGTCGGAAAGAACATTCAGGACTGGTTGTGCTCATGCCTGGTTCCTCAGTGACAAAGGAATCAGAGGAACACTACTAGCTGGATTCTCTTTGGATTGTGCAGTCAATGGATGAATCTGGTCTGGATATTTGAATTCAGGGACATGTGCCATCACGTGATGTGCCGATGAAGTGCAATATATGGCGGCTCAAAAAAGGCACATCATTTTAAAGACTATCGTAACTGTAGTTCTCTTTAAAGCATGAACATGTACCCTTGCAAAGAGTAACTCTGTGCCTTTCTTTATCGTTCGTCAGCTCTGTTTCTGATCCGTAGCCATGAGTTCCTTCAACTCAGCTCCACCCCACTCAAAGGGCACAACATGTCTTATTCTAGTTTATACATAATAATGCCATTGAAATGACACTTGTGTTGCACAGTGTTCCTGAGATTCTGGATGCCAACGCCAAGTTCAGATGCCATGTTGAGCCTAAGGAATGCCTTCTCAAGTGGGGACTGTGGTATAACTCTTTCTGTTCAGTAAGATTGAAGTGAATGGTGCTTGGCCACAGCGGGCTATAGACACAGTGGAAGGTACCAATATGTTAAGTCCTTCCCATAGATTTGTTGTGTTATCCTCCAATGATTAGTTCTTAGTACGCTTCAAAATTCCATCATCGCTATTAAAGAAGAGATCATAATTCTTTTTTCATCTGAATGCAGATTGGTTTATTTGCCTGCTCGTTTTTATGAAATTGTATGTACACATTGTAAAGAAGGGTAGTGTCAATTCGACCCATCACTTTACAGCCCTGTAGACTAGTATTTACTGCTTATTGGCAATGAGTTGGTGGTAGATATATTTCTTCGGCTGGGGCCTCCCTCTGGAACAGCCTCCCTACCTCCCTAAAACATGAGGAAAATCATCTCTGGTTCCAGAAGCACCTCAAAACCTTTCGATTTGCTTCTGCTTTTTCTCCTCCTCTCCTCTGCCGACTCCCTGGCTGATACTGAAACTGCACTAGTTACCTGGCCTCCCGCTGATCTCGGGCCCAGGCCTCCTCCCCGCCAGTCGCACTCCTGCACTGCCCTCCTGGCAACCACCGCACGTGGGGACTGTTTCTGTATCCCTACAGTCCCTTTACCAGCACTTGACACCCGTTGTCTGCACTTACCCTTGCACTTGCCACCTGCTGGCTGTACTTTTACTTTGTTATTTATCTTATTATCCCATGTACGGCTCTGTCCCCTCTCCGCTCCCCCTCTGCACTTCCCTCCTTCCCCTTCCCATGCACTTGCGTGACGTGAATGTCACCTGGCCTAGTAGGATCGCTTGTCTGTCTTCCCTCTGTTCCCCCTCCCTTGCCTTGTCGCGCCTTGAAACACTTGTGTATAGGCGAGTTACCAATGCCATATTATATCATATCATACCACACATAACAAAGGGTGTCTTCCCAAGCAATTGGTTACTTGCCATAACATAAACACTGTATGGAAGCGAAAAGGACCTAAAAGCAGGGTAGAAAACTATGCCATGGATTTGGCTTCCATTTGCTCTTTTTTTTTAGCAGGGAACAGTCAACATTTCATTTACAGATTTGGCAGAGCATCGCTTGTACTCCTGCCAAATCTTCGCACCACTGGCACAACGTTTGCTCAGAACGCCAATGCCGCCAAATCTACAGGGCACGACTGGATACTGCCATGCCAGTCACCATGTGGACATGATCCCGACTCTCTCAGGGCTGCCCCCCGGCCAGGAACTGGACCCAGCTTCAGCTCTACGCTGGGCACACTCACTCAGGGAATGCTGACTTCTTAGGCGTTCAACTCCGCCGGATGGGGTAATGGTGTGGAGGGCGGTGTCCTCCTTCTTCTGCCCCCTCCACAGCAGTCGCTCCAAAATCCTCGTCGCCAGTGTTATAATTAATGAGGAAGCGTATGTAAGCCAGATATGTTACATTCGTGTGTATTTATTCTGGATACAACTTAGGACACCCTGTCCGGCAAACTACTGATCTCCAACTGCCACTCTCCGAACACTCAGCACGTCACACACGCACACCAGCATGTCACACACGCACCACATTCCAGGACTCCAACAACCCAATATAACACTACAACAACACAAAATCGTACTTTTCACCTGCCATGTATACCTGCTAACCTCTGGGTTTAGCCCGGAGACTCAGGGTTTTCATGCTCTTCTCCGGATCTCCGGGGAAGAGCGTGGAGTCTCCCGGTTTCCTGGTGCAGACACAGTATTGCAGCGACTCCCGTCCATGTCTCCATCCGATTGGCTACTACAAGACCATTGCTGGTAGCCAATCAGGTGGAGGAATGGGCGAGAGCCAGTAGTGCCGTGAATTTGGGCTCCCTCGGTATATGAGACCATTGTGTGCACCGTCCACAGTAGTCACTTTGCCAGCATAATAGGACTGAGGACTCTCCTGTGCCTGGCAGTGTTAACCAGCTAGAGTCTCTTGCTGTGGACTCGCTGCAGCGCTGCCCCTACCTTTCATTGTGTGTGTATGCCTGTTGTGGTGTGGTGTCTGCCCTGCCCTGCTAAGCTGACAGCAAAGGCACTACCTCCCTCGGAGCCGGCCCTCGCTTCCGCTGATGATCTGCATGCGGCTGCTTGCAGCATGTGTTTCCACAAATCCATAACCGGTGGACCCAAGAGGTTGGTGACTGATCCCATCATCCACCCACGTACCACACGAAACATTGGTTGAGTGTTGACAATAAAAGGCTGTGTTTTTTTTTATTGCACATCATTACGTAATAATACAGCAAACAATCATAATAATAATACATAATGTGTACTTTTGGGCACAAGGTTACGCCCTCACGCCTGTGCCGCCTTCTTGGTCGCATGGCGATGTGGGCCCTGTATGTTGCCCAGTTTCCTATTTTCCTTATGTTTTCCCTTTTTCTTGGGTGGGAGGGGCCTTGGGAAAGGAAAAAGTAAACTGCCTATGCAGGATACTTGTTTGGTGCTCCGTGCGGAGTCCCAAACTGAATGTACTTTATGGCTGCTCCTGCAGCTCCTTAGATTGGCCAGGGAGGCACCTTTGTCTCTACCTGGGTGTTTCCTGCTTCCCCTGTCCTTGGGTGCATCTCACCTCCTTACTGTCCTAACAGTTCTGTTGTTACCACCTGGCCCTTCATCCTGTCTGGCTCCAGGAGTCTGAGGGGCGTTTGGGGAGGAGAAGGGGTTATGTTTCCACTTCCAAAACCACTGGCAGATGCTGTGCCAGCCAGTGGCCCGTCCCTCTCCCTATCAAGTCCTCCTTGGGCCACAGGTGACTGCCCCCCGCGTTTCAGATGCAGGGTGCCCCTTCCGCAGCGCTGTCTAGAATTAGATCCAGTTAAGACTTTTTTACTGTTTTATTGGCGAGTCCATAATCGCCCTCCTTAATATCCATCCGCCTCTGGCTTTTCCCAGGATTGGCTCTGAAAGGTATGTTAGGAAGCAGGCTTCTTCCTCTTTGGTTAGTAGGTCCTCCTGTGTAAAGGGGCGCCACACTTTAAATTTAGTAATTCCAGAATTGTGGTTTTATTAGCACACCCAATTACCGAATGATATTGACAAATTGCCCTTTACGGTAACACGTGTTTCGGCATCTAAACAGTGCCTTTCTCAAACCAGGGCTGTGTAGAGTATCAACTGTGTCTGTTTTATGCGGTCTGTTTCAATAGTATTAGCCGGGTTGAATCTCGTGTGTAAGTAGTTCTGCCGCCACAACTACCAAACTGTGTCAGCTGTCTTCATCCTCTGAGGTTTTCTTTAGCAAATGTAGGCCGGTATGCCACCATGTCATTTGAAAAGGGTGTCAGGTATGTAACGGCCTTACTGCCCCACAGGCGCTGGGTAACACAGGATCTTATGATCAGGTCCAAATCCTGGCTCTGGCCCACAAATCGAGCTTCATTCCAGGCTCATAAAATCCTGCATTGCCCACGGCTGCAGTCAATAATGCTTAAATGAGGAAATGGAGTACCTCTTCCTGGACCTCAACTGGGTTAGGGACCCCCCTTTTCATGATTTTTTACAAAAAATGATCTGTTTGCTTATATCTCTGTTAGATCCGGTAGCTCACAGCAGCCTCCTAATGTACCGAAAAACGACCAAATGGGCCGTGTGCCCTGGCAATGGCCCCGCCATGGAAGAGCCCCGTACTTGCCTGCCTGTTGCATTCATGTGCCAAGTATCATTCTTTTTGGAAAAACAAAGGACATGTCTAATGTGATGTGCGTCCTACGTGCTACTGTGGCCTGGGCACACATGCCAGAAACATGACTGCAAAGTTGCCATTGTGTTTCTTAATCAGAGTGGCGCCAACGGGTCGGGCACGTGACATAACACATGAAAGAGAAACGCGTTGACGCGTTGCTTCAGGATGTAAATGATTTCACTCTAGTGCAGGAGTTGTGTTTGTTCACACTTCACGGTTAGGACGCCTTAACCTGAAGGCGCGGTCCACCGCTCCCGCTCCCACCGCGGCTCCCATCGAGGTGAAGCTAGCCGTAGTCTGCCTATACTGTGGACTGAGCCGGTGACTGCAGCCCTCTGCTGCCTGAGGACGCTGTGGAAGGGCCCAGGACGCCTATGAAGCTGTTTTGTCTGACCAGGGCTGTCACAGGATGAGGTAAGGCCCGGGGCAAACAATTTGGCGAGGCCCCTTTATAATTTGCACTTGGCCAGAGGCACCGCAAACGAGCAAAGCGAGTAATCTCCATTTGAGTTTATGTATGGAAGAACCCAGATATGGTTTATTATTATGACTGCAAATCAACTAAAGCACACCCATGTTTCTCTGCTGAAGAAAGATTTATTCCAGACTTATTTTTGCATAATAGTTGGCGGTTCATAGTGACTGTTTCGACAGTCAAAGTTTCGACTGGTGAAAGTTCCGACACAAAATTGTTGAAAAAAAGTTGCACTTTTTTTTTTTTTATGGGGGTCCCCCCAAACACCTGTTTTTCTTTTTTTTTTTAAACACCTATTTAACTATACCAAATTAAAATAAACCCTTTACTATTCCCCAAAAAAATATTTGAAACTTTGGTTTTCGTCACTTTTGTGTCGAAACCTTTACCTGTCGAAACTATTTTTTCGAAACTTTGCCCGGACACCATAGCGGGCTGGGTTGGTTAATGTTAAGGGACTAAGCACCCAGAAGCAGGACCAAGGTTATGATGTACTATGAAGTTCACAGCATGGACACACATGCCAAAGGTTTGGGCTTTTGTTTAGGCATGGGAAAGCACTTGCCAGGCACAGCCGTAGTGGTATTAACTGGCTATTGATAGTAGCAAGTGCAAAATGGCGTGAGCTACCTGTGCATCTAATAGCAGTGCCTGGCAAAAGCTAAATACCTATACACAATCGGTTGACTTTGCCAATGCTTGGTTTTAACAGGATTTCAGCGAAGGACAGACAGAGTGCTTAGAAATCGAGTGGCTGAAGGCAGGCCTGGTAAGACATGTTGTATGACACAAGTAGCACGTTTTCAACTCCAGTTAAGTCATTAACTCTTAGAAGACTGCTTTGAAATACAACTGGAGGGCACTTGAGTGCACAGTTTGATGGCACGACCTGATAAAGCTAGTTCAAAGAGTTTCCATGAAGCAGTGTTTTGGGTTGGGAGGGGCAGGAATGCCCATAGGGATTAGCATGGCCATGGGCTGTCAGTGGGTGGGCACATAACCTTCCAAACAGCACCTACAGACTGCCCCTCCTCATATGCAATTCCTCCCTAGCTTCACTCTAATACAGCAGTGGCTCGCTTAATTTTCCAGGAGGAAGATGTAACGTTCACAACTCACAAGTGCCCAATGGTGGGCCATTTTGGAATGCTGCTCGTTTCAGGTTTTGTCTCACAGTCAATTACTTCAATGCAACCATTTTTTCACTGAAGGGGGTGGTTAACATTACCCCCAAATTAGTGGAAATGAGTACAGTGAGATTGGAAGGGTAGCACACAAAACAATCTAACTGATGCCAGGCCACCAACAGTACACAGGCAGCAGTTTAATTCATTATGGAGGCCTAACTGCATAGATGTTTACGCTTATGCCAACTGACTAAAACATGCATACAGTAAGGTGCTATGGTGACATGTGATTCGATTAAGCGTCTCTCCTATAGGTAGAGAGTGCTTTGAAGTCTGGGCAGTAAGGAACTTTATGCAATGCAAAAATGTGTCATCCCCGAAGGCAGAGGCATAGGAAATGGGCCACTTGGAGTTGGCAAAATAATTCCAGCCCTTTTACCCAACACTTTGAAAGCAGTATTGAAGGTGCTGTAGCGCCTGGATTCGCCTACAGAAAGCAGCGAGCAGGAACTATGGTCCCCTGCCCATGAAGGTTGCATGTGCCTATGGTTTACATTGCCATAAAGTCCCAAGTCTAAACTTTGCAACAGGACCACAGCCGGATGAAGAGACTGTCACCCACAGATTGGAACACTACTAAGCCTCCGTTAAAATGCTGGCCTTGTCTAAATCAGTAAATCTGAGTAACACAGAATTCTTAGCCTGAAAAATGATTCCTCTGCAATCCTTCAGTCCATTATGTACATTTCTCCAGAGTGAGCACACAAAGCACTTTTGTAACCTGAATTGCCTCTAGGCACTGTACTGCTTTTTAATCAAAGAGGCGAGGGCCAGAGAACCGCAAAGATGTTAACCAGATCAAGCAAGCGTGGCGTGGAAGATGGTGGGTGCTTCCGGCTTTGGTCACCAATTGCAAATGTGAAAACCTTTGTGAAGAAGATCAATGGTATTTGAGCTCATTGGACTTCTCTTCCCTTTGCTTCCAATCTTTTACACCCTCTTCCTTTTAATCTCTATCTCAGTCCCACCTTTGTTACCTCCTGTCCCCAGCCCAGCCCCCTCTCACCATTTCTTTCCCATGGTCTTTCTCCACTTCTCCTTCCTCCATCATCGGTTACCCTCCTCCTCATTTCTCCTCATTTCACTTCACTCGCTGTCTTTACCGCATTTCTCCCCACACTCAACCTTCACCCACTCTATTCCAATGATCTTTCAGAGTTTTGTGCCACCATTACAATAACAATCCCTTGTGGAGGCTTCCCATGGAAACTAAATGCACATGTGGTGTCATTAGTGATGTCATGAATGAGATTTGTGATGGCATCTTTGATGTCATGGGTGTTAGTCCTTGCAGTGCACACTGGTTGCACGAGTTATGGTTGCTTAGCTTACCATTACTGGCGAATTTCGGTTTTACTTCGGTTTTCCCTGTAACCATAACGTCCTTGTAACAACGTTTTTCCATTGAATTTCATAGGCTTTTGCTATTGCAACTTAACCATAACGTCCCTTTAATAATGTTTTTTATTAGTGAATTTCATAGATTTTTAGTATGGCACTGTAACCAGAACGTTGCTTTAGCGTTGTGTTTTCAGTAGAGGCGATAGATTTTTTTGTAGCTTAACTTAACCATAATGTCCCTTTAACAACGTGTTTTCAGAGAGTACGGACTGTAAAGTACCAAGACAAGACCGTCAGAACAGTGTAGTAAGCACACTGAAGTTTGGGTACTAATTGCATAGGTGCTGCAGTAAACAATAGAAGAGAAGCATAATGTTTCATTTGTTACGCAGCAATGGGAAGCACCTTAGAGTGGCTGGAAGAAAATTCCCCTTGGGATGCAATGGCTTACAGTACAAACCCCATTGGTATGCACAGTAATGTGAAGCGTACATTATGTACTATATATTGCTATATGTACACCAAATACATTTTCTTTTCTGTGACAGAACATATAGGAAAGGAAAGCAAGGCAGCACAAGCTGCAACCCTTCCACAAGAGCATACAGCCATAGCAAAGGAAAGAAACTCTGTGCATAGCAAATAGGACAGGCTGGAAGCCAAAGTGGGAAAATTGGTAAACAATTGTGCCGCCTGAAAGGTTGCGTACAAGGGTGTATTAATGACAAAAGGCAACAGCACTAGCAGACCTGCATGTGTACCCCTTCCCCATGTTAAATGGCACCATCCCCTCAAAATCTGTGTGATGGGAGACGTTAAGGTGATACCTCAATGTCTTCCACCCCTCAGAACCAACTTGAGGAAATCCCCAATTTCCCACAATAAATACCCACTTATGCTACCCCTTCCCTTTCCTAATGGTATGTGTGAATGTGTACAAGTAAACGTTAATAAGTGAACGGTACTTCAGTGTATATGTGATATTGTTTTTTTGTAGAAATGCCGCTCTCACTCAACGGCACACAGTCCTCATTGGAATGACCGCAATTAAGGAAAAGGTAGGTGTTCTACAGACACTGCAGCTGCCCAGCCTATCCACAATGACAGTGAAGGCATCCGTACGACGCCAGCACGCTCTGCATGTCGGCATGTTGTCCTTCACCTACGATTACGCGTGGGAGGGGACATTTGGCCGTTGTGGAAGTACACGCATGTGTATTTGTTCCTCGATGTCCTGGTAACACTGCCACTGTGCAGTATATGCAAACAAACGTTAATTAGATGAAGGTGCCCACCCACGGCCTACAGGTGCCTATACAGATAAATATCCCACCTGCTATACCCTATAAACAGCCAACGTGTCCCAAAATGCTTGGCACACATATGGCGCCCTATTATTCTGTATTATTCTGTACAGAAGTGGCAACGTATTCTGCCCAAAATGTGAAAGGAGAGCAGTGGTGACGTCACCATGCAACCGCACCCACGTAGGGAGTGTGTTTCGGAAAGTACACGCTTACAAACACACCACAATGTGCCGTTGTACATGTATTTAGGTTTTGGAACTTGTAGGCCTGTTTTCCAATTGCAAGTTCTCCACAGCAGTCCTACAAAAGGCCACACCCCAAAGTTACTCCGCAATCTGTTTGCACCTATTCAGAACAGAGTAGCAGGGCACATAGGTTTGGTGTGTAAGTGATGTTGGACCAAATGACCTGTGCTACATTGCGTTTGAAAGTAATTGCAACCATGTCAGTCTGGCTCAGTGCGCACAGTAATGTAGAAAAGTATGAACGGCCCTTCCTGTGACCCACACCCGCAGGTGTGATAGTCCCCACTGTCCCAATGTCATGGGTAGCATGCAAAAAACAGCTGTATGTGCATGTGCATTTCCTCAAGGACGGCGAATAACCCTGCCCCAATAAAGCACAAATATTCCTTCTTCCCTTTCTACCGTCTTCTTTCCAGCACGCCGGCATTGCGTACTGTCAAAAAGTTCCACACACATCCACCCATAACATCGAAGCGGTCCCCATATAACAGTATCAGTTCTGTACAACAGTCCTCTACATACACACCATGCCCATAAATGGTATTGCACAATCCCTCTGCCTCCACAGTCCTATTTCCATTACCGCCATCCTAAAAATCCCTGGATGTAGTTTTCATGCTGCGTGCGGGTGTGGGGGAATGACTTGCAACCAGGGTAGGGGGAGTTGGTTGTAAAGGGCAGCTCTGAAAAGAGCTTTTTTGTTTTGTTTTTGTAGATGCTTCTAGTGGAGCACCTTTTTTTGGTTTGTATTTGATTTTGTGTTTTTTTGTGCTCAAATTATTACAGTAAACTCTTCAGCCCATCCTGCAGAACAGCAAAGAAAACTGCATTACCAATGGACGGTAACAACATGCCATTTATACATGCTTCTGTTGATGAGACCCCTTCCAATCTCTAGCTGGCGACAGCAATCATTGCAATAGGTGCTTACTAATCTTGGTGGTATACATGAGAAAAGCACCTTGGCAGTGGCAAAAATATGCTGCACTACTTTCATTACCTTCTTCAGTTGACTGTACAGACTGGAACAAGACATGGAACCCAAATGCAACACTCCATAATGGATGAACACACAATGTACAATAGCTAAAGTGGCCACTTGTTGACATACTCCAAGCTCAGCACCGAAGGTGCACATATCGCCACAGCACCACAAAGCTTCCGTTTCCCCAAATCAAAATTGCCATAAAAGACTTTTTCAACAGCATACTGGAACAGATATTCCACAAAGGCATCACCGACTATCAAGACAGTGCATCTCTTCATCTGTGCCTGCTACCGTCAGTACACAGATTAATGGGAAAATATTGCTGCCCTTTCCTGTGACGTACACCCTGACCACCTGATTGGACAATCCTTACAATCCCATCTCCATAGGCCAACATGGTGAGAAGCGCAGAATGTGGCACAGCGCTTCCCCAAGTACCGCAAGGGCTGCGTCCGAGTGCAGCAGGAGTCCTTCTTCCTATTGCCGCACACCCTAATCACCTGATTGGATAATCCCCACAGTCCCATTTTCATTGCCGCCATCCTCAAAATCCCCGGATGTGGCTTTCGTGATGCGTGCGCGCGTGGGGGAATAACTTGCAACCAGGGTAGGGGGAATTCGTGTTAAGAGGCGGCTCTTAAAAGAGCCTTTTATTTAAAAAGAAAATGTTCAGAGGCTTCTACAGAAACATTTTTTTGGGGTTTTATTTGCTTTTCTGTTTTCTTGTGCTCACATTATTACAGTAAATTCTTCACTGTATCCTGTAGATGGGCAAACAAAAGTACATTGCCAATGGGTGACAAAAAAAATTTTTGTGCAAAAACTCTGCATTTCCTCAACTAATGAGGTCATTGTTGCAGAAGAACATTCCACGAGTGGACAAAAAAGTGTACATGCTTCTGTTGATGAGACACCGTCCTTTATCTGGCTTGAAACAACATCCATGAGCAGTGGCCCATACTCTTCGTGGTATTATGGATGAGAAAAGCACCTTGGCAGTGGGAAAAAGTGTCTTCACGAAATCCAGCAATCTCCTCAGTCGACGGAACAGACGTAAGCAATCCGTGTAACCCATATGCATGCCGGCGTAATGGATGACGATAACATCGGCTCTAGCAAAAGTGGTCAGGTCTTCGCAAAGTGCATGTATATCGGCAAAAAGGCACTCATACACAGTGTTCCACAATGCGTCCACTCCTTCCAAACTGAAATTGCCATCAAAGTGTCTTTCCAGGGCATAGTTGTGCAGATCTCTGACAAAGGGATCTCCTAAAACCAACGCAATGCATTTCGCCATGTCAGCCACCCTCAGTATGCAGAGTATAATGTACAACAGTTTGCCCGTCCCTTCCTGTGAACCACACCCACAATACCTGATTGGATAATCCTCACAGTGCCATGTCAATTGGGCAACATGGTGAGAAGAGCAGATTGTGGCACGAGCGCTTCCCAAAGTACCGCAAGAGCTGCACCCCTTTAAAGCTGGTGTAGTCCTTTTTTCTTTTGCAGCACTATCTCAATGGGTTAGCGTAAATAGGCACATACGCATCCACCAATCACATCCAAGGTGCCATCATCCAACACTGTCACTCCTGTACAACACTTCAACTGTACCGTTACACATTGACAGCACAAGTGTCGTGCCATTGCAAAGCATGTCCACTGCAAAGTTCAGTAAAAGTATGCATGATTTCTGCATCCACATACATCCACATGCCCACCCAGGATGTGGCACGTGTAAACCTGAAAGTAGTGTGTAATCCGGTACCTTTTCCTCATGGTGCAGAAGGGACGGGGAAGCAATATCAAGCAGCGTAGGGGATAAGGTCTTCCATTGTAGATGCAGAAAGGGTTTATTTTTTGTTTTTAGTTTTTTTACGTCCATGCGAGCAACCTTTTTTGTTTTGTCTCTTTATAAGTGTTTGTTTGTCTTTCCTCACATTTTCACCACATTCTGCTCAATGCTTCTTGCACAGTGTAAAAGAAAACAGCATTGCCAATGGCGCTCAAATAAATGCCATTTCTACGGAACCACTGCATATTTTGAGACCTCATGATCTCATAGTCGGTGGAGAACATGCCTGGATTCTGCATACATTCGCACATACTTCTGTTTATAACACACCTTCCGACCTCTGGCTGGGGACAAATTACCCCAGCATGGGCCCATACTCCTCTTGGTGTTATGCATGAGAAAACGGCCTTGGCAGTAGGAAAGATCTGCATCGCCGCGTTCAGCAACCTCTTCAGGTGATGGATTAAACGTCCACACAACATGTAACCCAAATGTAGACTTCCATAGTGCACCACGACAAAGTCAAGGTTCCTGACGGTGGCCACATATCTGCAAAGGTGAACCATTCAGCCAAAACTGCAGTCATACTGACAGCCCCAGAAAGCATCCACTCCTTCCAAACCAAAATTACCAGCAACACCTCTTTGCACACAACACCTGTGCAGAAGGTGCACAAAGGTATCACCAACGATAAGCACTGTGCGTCTCTCTATCTCGACCAACCTCACGACACAGTATTGGGGAAGAAATGGTACCGCCCATTCCTGTGCACCACACCCTAAACAACTAATTTCCTATTTCCCACAATTCCATTTGCATGGGCACCATGCTCCGAAGTGCAGGATGTGGCATGTGCGCTTTCCCAGCTACAACAAGGGCCATGCCCCAATAAAGCAGACACAATACTTCTTCCCTTTGCACTGGCGTTATTGCAACACTCCCTCTTTGGCTGCTTCAAACCTTTGGCTGCTTGAAACCTTCAAACATGCATGCACCAATCACATACAAAACCTCTGCATTGCACACTATCATTTCTGTACACCGCTCCATATTTACCATTAAACACTCTCAGCCCCTCCACCAGAAACTTCTGCTAAAGGATGCACTATTTCCGCATCCACAAAGATCCTGAGGGGCACCCAGCACACCTTTGGCCATGCACACGACCATGTGGGCAGCTAACATTATGCACAAACGTAACCTACGTAGCAGCACTTCTACACAACTCCCCCACAACATAAAACATCCATTCACAAAAAACGTGTCACAACTAGCAGAATCCACAAACATACCACTGCCACACCACCCTTACTCACACCCGTTCACAAAGTATTGTATCACTGCCAACCTAAACACACATTTTCACAACATTGGGCCTACTTGACCAAGTCTGCACACAACAGAGTAACCTAGCACATATAAGCTTCACTTCAACCATACCCTCTTCCCTACTTGCAGTATAGAAACACTGCACCCTGTGGCCACACTGCACAACTTCTCACTGCACCCTCTCCTGCCATACACTGATTAGTGTAGCATGTTTGAATGATCACCACAAGCATGGAACGCATAATACATGCTTTTTAACTCACTTTTGCTGCTGTAGCACGTCTGCTATGTGCTCCACACCCATTGTGCAAAGATCACCAACATGTGCCTGATGCACTGTCAAACCTGCATTGCTGCATTGGGTGTGCTACTTACACACATTCCCATACCATAATGCAATCATGCATGTCAGCATGTCACCAACTACCACAATGCACACATGCACCACTGGCAGCAGCACTCCTACCCAACCTGCGCACCGCCATGGAGCTATGCAGCATAAAATATCAAATATAACCATAATGTAGAAAAAAACACTGTCTCCGGCACCCCTGTGCACTTTCATTCACATGCTGTCATGATGCCTACCCCCGGAGCACCAGGACAGGCCCAGTACCCCCGGGAGCAGGCATCATGCCCTCGGGTAAAAGCCCAGCCTTTGGCGCCAGGCTCATGTTGGACATCAGTCCTGGCGCCATAGGCGCCAGGCTCATAAAAGAGGGTGTTTGGTGCCCTTACCTGACGCAGACCATGCTGCATGAAGCCTCAAGCCAAATGAGGTTTAGGAGGGACTATTTTATCAAAGGAACTATTTTACTTGGGTGGGGACGTGGAAGAATACTTACCTGGAACTTCTTCCAAGGCTATTTAAACCATGCCCGGACTGCCACACGTGCTTCGTGTTGCTCTGCACCTAGCAGCTGAACGCTCACCGTGCCTGCTCCTGCATCTTGCCTCCAGCCACGCCCGCCTCGATCTTGGGATAACTGAAAAGAAGGAAGGGAAGAGAAAAGGTGAAAACCAAGAACTTAATCTAACTTCCTACCTGTGTCCGGAACCATCACGCCAGCAATCCTGAAGATAGACATTCTTTAAAAGCATAGCGCTACTTGTTGCAGCGCTGCTCATCACTCACCTGCCTCGTGGGCTCTTCACTATCCACCGCAACCTTCTGGGCATTCCGCCACATCTCTGCACCTGCAGGGGAGAAGAAGAGACAAAAGGTGAGCAGGATGAACAAATGAGGAAAGCCTGATTTTCCGTCACAAGACTTACCTGGCCATATTTGACGGAACCACTCCTCATTTCAGGTCGGCGCCACTTCTTGGCCTGGTACCGCACCCCGGCCCCTAAGGGGAAAAAAGAAAGACATTAATAGAGGGATTCAAAGACATTTAAAGGGATCATTTTATCACAAACTCACCTGAGTTTATCACCGGCAATATCCATCGAAACATCACTTCCGCTCTGCACCTGAAAATAAGGACAGATCGCAGGTTAAGAAAAGCAAACAAAGAGAAGACTCTACTCTGGAACTTTTTAAACTGCATACTTACGGCATTTCGCCTTCCGAAACCAGTGAAGTAACTGGTCAAATACGCACCCCTGCACCAGAAGCAGGATGGAGAGCTCATCCATTCAAACATTAAGGTGAGCCTTGATTGGGGATTTCGGAGGTGGTCAGAGAAGAGCAAAGGGGAGGTGGGAAGCAATCACAATACTCTGCAGTCAGTTAATCCCCTTTCTCCACCTACAGAAAGATTTTTCTACGGGCCAGACAAGCCAGATTTGGGGGTCCAGTTCAGTCGGTGTTTCGAATCCTGCGCATCACGCTTGAAGAGGTCACAGCAATCCAGACCAGGTCAGCGCCTCTGTGGGAGCCAGGTGAGCGTTACAGAACGCAAAGCCTTCCTACAAATTCCCACCCAGGCGCTATGGAAACTTCTGAGACTGATATGTTGGCCCAATTACTGGGGGAATTACTGGCCGAAGTACATGCTGCTCGTCAAGAGACTAATGCCCTCAGGAGGGAAATAATCGTATCTAAGGAACGAACTGATAACCTGGCTAGGCAGGTATTGCAAGGTCAAGCTGGGCAAACCCCTCTACCTGGTTCCGGGGGGAATTCTGTTCCTGTGGCTTCAAGTAACCCTGTGCAAATCAATCTACCTGGAAATATGTCGCTGGCCCCACCTGAACGCTTTGCTGGGGACCCCAAACGGTTCGCCGTATTCATGAATCAATGTCGTTTGCACTTCCTATGCAGACCTGGGGCCTTCCCTAATGACCAGACCAAGGTAGCTTTTGTGTTGTCATACCTTAGCGGCTGTGCTGCCGATTGGTCAGTACCACTGGTAACTCAAGATGACCCAATCCTCCGGGATTTCCAAGGATTTCAAGCAAGCATGGAGAGATTATTTGCTCGACATTCTCAGGGACAAGCTCTGGATGATGAACTTCTATCCCTGCGACAGGGCAACCAAGACCTCCTCTCCTACATAGCAACCTTTAACAGACTAATCGTGGAAACTTGGTGCCCAGAGGATAAAAGAATCACATTATTCTATCTGGGTCTACGCGGAGAACTTAAAGATGTCTTAGCCCAAGTTGTAAATCCGCCCCAAGAATGCAAAGAATATATAGACTTAGTGGTCCAATTGGATCACAGGCTCCAAAACCGAAAAGCGGATCGGTCCAAGTTTGAAACCCGGGTGTTGGTCAAGACCCACATCACTCCCAAGGGTGACGATGTCTCTGAGCCTATGCAAATTGGAGGGGTTAGAGGACCTTTAACCCAAAAGGAACGTGAAAGGAGGCGGCAGTTAAAATTATGTCTTTATTGTGGGAACTCTGGACACTTTCTACGAGATTGCCCGGAAAACCGCCCAAGAAGGTGGTAGGAGCCGCTGATAAAAACCATGAAGACTCTGTTTCGGGAAACGACTCCGCCTGACAAGCGTAGGCGTCCGCTTGCCGAGCTTGAAAACTAACTCTCAGACCTCGCATTTCATTGTGCCCATGGTTTTCGTAGATCCGGAACAGCCTAAACGGTTGCATGCAATAAAGGCATACATCGATAGTGGGGCTATAGGAAACTATGTGGATCGTGAATTGGTCTCTAGGATTAACCTCCCTCTGCGTCCAAAAACCAGCAATGATGTCATCACCACAGTCGATGGAACTGAAATTGCCTCAGGACCGGTAACACATTCCACTACTGAGGTGACTCTTATTGGTCCGGATGGCCATCGGGAGGCAGTTGTGTTTGACGTAATCAAGGCCCCACAGTTTCAGGTTATTCTTGGAATTCCTTGGTTAGAGACACATAATCCTCAAATTGATTGACGGCCATCGGGAGGCAGTTGTGTTTGACGTAATCAAGGCCCCACAGTTTCAGGTTATTCTTGGAATTCCTTGGTTAGAGACACATAATCCTCGAATTGATTGGCGAGCAAAGAGAATAACCTTCCCGGATTGTGCACAAACCTCCTACCCAGAAAATCTGAAGATTAGTCTAGCATCTGTAACCTCTGTCTCCATGCAACTACCTCCGGAATACCAAGACTTTCAGGACGTCTTCCAAAAGGAACAGGCCAACACGTTACCCCCCCACAGATCGTACAATTGCCAAATCGATCTGGTGCCTGATGCACAACCCCCTTGTAGCAGGATTTATGCCCTTACTGAACCTGAGAACCGGCATTTGAGACAATATTTAGATCAATACCTAGCCAATGGTTTCATTCGCCCGTCAATGTCCCCGGCATCCTCGGCTTTGTTCATCGTGCCCAAAAAAGAAGGCGACCTTAGAACTTGTATCAACTACCGCGCATTGAACCAGATAACGGTTAAAAACCGTTACCCTCTGCCTTTGTGATCCCTGAACTCCTTGACCAGGTGAAGGACGCTTGCGTACACACCAAGTTAGATCTCCGGGGGGCTTATCATCTGGTGCGAGTAAAAGAAGGCGACGAATGGAAAACGGCCTTCCGTACAAAATATGGTTTATTCGAATACCAGGTGATGCGTTTTGGGTTGTTCAACGCGCCTGCTGCCTTCCAATTCTTCATGAACGATGTCCTTCGGGAACTTATCGATGTTTGTGTTGTCGTATATATCGATGACATTCTTGTGTACTCCTCTTCGGAATCTGATCACAGAAAGCATGTCTGGGCCGTCCTTGAGAAATGGCGCCAGCACAAACTGTTTGCTAAGCTGGAAAAGTGTGTTTTCCATACCACCGAGGTGGAGTTTCTTGGATTCATCCTGACACCTAATGGGGTCCGAATGGACTCACGGAAAGTGGAGGCCATCCTCAAATGGCCATCTCCTAGCTCGGTAAAAGGGGTCCAAAGCATGCTTGGTTTTGCCAATTTTTATCGCAAATTTATTCCGGAATTTTCACGTGTAGTACAACCCATCACTGCACTTTTGCGGAAAAATAAACGTTTCGAATGGACCAAGGAAGCCGAACAGGCCTTTCAGGAATTGAAAGCTAAATTCACGTCTGCACCTATTTTGAAGCACCCGCGTCCTGATCTCCCATACATAGTCGAAACTGACGCGTCCAGTTTAGCCATGGGAGCTGTCCTGTCTCAGAGAGACCCTGAAACCAACCAACTGCATCCTGTATCATTTTGGTCCAGAAAGTTCTCACCGCCTGAGGTAAATTATGCAATTACCGATAAGTAATTATTAGCCATTAAGTCTGCCTTTAAGGCTTGGCGGCATTATCTTCTTGGCGTCAGGCACACCATCACCGTGATCACTGATCACCGAAATTTACAATATTTAAAGACTGCCAAGGCTCAATCATCAAGTCAGCTCCGATGGGCTTTGTTCTTTGCTGAGTTTAATTTCGTAATCACTTACCGTCCCGGCTGTAAGAATGGCAAAGCAGACGCACTATCTAGAATAGGAATGGGAGAAATAGACACTAATTCATAACCTGTGCCGATCATTCCCGAACAAAGAATTTTGGGATTAACCTCCTTACAAACCTTTGAAGACATTCAAGCACGAGTAAAACAACTCCTGGACTCTACCGCCTTGCAGGATTGGATCCAAAGGGGATCTTACTTTTCGGTCAATGATGGCCTACCTTACTTCCAAGGACGCTTATTTCTGCCAGAAAAGGAATTACAAGAACTGGTTATTTCCCGTCATCATGATACCCTGATGGAAGGACATCCTGGCATTGCCAAAACTGAGGAAAAAATTAAACGACAATTCTGGTGGCCTTCCTGGCGAAAGGATATTAAATCTTTCGTGATGTCCTGTGGAGTTTGCGTCCAAAACAAAGGCCAAAAGACAAAACCCGCCGTTCTTCTTCAGCCTTTCGACATTCCACCAGCGCCTTGGCACACCTTGTCACTAGATTTTATCACGGACCTGCCCCCTTGTAATGGATACAATACTATTCTGGTTGTGGTGGATCTATTTTCTAAAATGGCTCATTTTATTCCGTTGAAAGGATTACCTTCAGCTTCTGTCCTTGCTAAGGAATTCCTCAAAAATATCCGCTTGCATGGATTCCCGTCCATATTAGTCTCCGACCGGGGAAGCCAGTTTATTTCACGTTTTTGGAAAAGGTGTTGTCAACTGGCACAAATCGAAGTAAGACTCTCAACCAGCCATCACCCACAGACCGATGGTCAGACGGAGAGAACGAACCAGACCCTTGAACAATACCTACGGTGTATGTTGCACCAATCGGAGGGTAATTGGAAGGATTTGTTATGGGTGGCCGAATATGCATACAATAACTCGGTGCACTCTGGAACTGGACAAAGCCCCTTTTACACCCTATATGGACATCACCCTCGTACTTCAGACCTGGACTCTCCTCTGAGCCTTGAAATGCCCGCAGTAGACCATTTGCATTCCACTATAACTCAAGCATTCAAGAATGCAACTGCCCATTTGCAACAAGTGAAAGAGAAATACAAGAAAAATGCAGATCTGCATCGGAAGGAGGTGCCTTCATACCAAATAGGAGGCCAAGTATGGTTGGCTACCAAACATTTATTGCTCAAGGGACCTCGAACTTTCAATCCAAGGTATTTGGGCCCTTATTCGATCAAAGCTATCATTAATCCAGTGGCAGTCAAGCTCGATCTGCCAGCTAACATGCGGATTCATCCCGTTTTTCATGTGTCACTTTTGAAACCAGTGCAACCAGGAACCAGATTAATAAAGCCACCAGAACCAATTCTGATAGATGGGGAGCCTGAATTCGAGGTGAAGAACATTTTGCATTCTAAAATTTCAAAATCAAAACTTTTCTATCTAATTGATTGGAAAGGGTACGGGCCTCAGGAAAGGTCTTGGGAACCCAGCGACCACGTACATGCACCTCGGCTGGTAAAAAAGTTCCATTGGGATTTCCCAAACAAACCGAAACCCCCAGAGGGAACGACCTTGGGAGGGGCCTTGGGGGGGAGTGCTGTCATGATGCCTACCCCCGGAGCACCAGGACAGGCCCAGCACCCCCGGAGCAGGCATCATGCCCTCGAGTAAAAGCCCAGCGGCCCCTAATAGGGGCTCTTTGGACTTTGTCCTGGCGCCTTTGGCGCCAGGCTCATGTTGGACATCAGTCCTGGCGCCATAGGCGCCAGGCTCATAAAAGAGGGTGTTTGGTGCACTTACCTGACACAGACCATGCAGCATGAAGCCTCAGGCCAAATGAGGTTTAGGAGGGACTATTTTATCAAAGGAACTATTTTACTTGGGTGGGGACCGTGGAAGAATACTTACCTGGAACTTCTTCCAAGGCTATTTAAACCATGCCCGGACTGCCACACGTGCTTCGCGTTGCTCTGCATCTAGCAGCTGAACGCTCACCGTGCCTGCTCCTGCATCTTGCCTCCAGCCACGCCCGCCTCGATCTTGGGATACCTGAAAGGAAGGAAGGGAAGAGAAAAGGTGAAAACCAAGAACTTAATCTAACTTCCTACCTGTGTCCGGATCCATCACGCCAACGATCCTGAAGATAGACATTCTTTAAAAGCATAGCGCTACTTGTTGCAGCACTGCGCATCACTCACCTGCCTCGTGGGCTCTTCACTATCCACCGCGACCTTCTGGGCATTCCGCCGCATCTCTGCACCTGCAGGGGAGAAGAAGAGACAAAAGGTGAGCAGGATGAACAAATGAGGAAAGCCTGATTTTCCGTCACAAGACTTACCTGGCCATATTTGACGGAATAACTCGTCATTTTGGGTCGGCGCCACTTCTTGGCCTGGTACCGCACCCCGGCCCCTAAGGGGAAAAAAGAAAGACATTACTAGAGGGATTCAAAGACATTTGAAGGTTTATCTCCGGCAATATCCCTCGAAGCATCACTTCCGCTCTGCACCTGAAAATAAGGACAGATCGCAGGTTAAGAAAAGCAAACAAAGAGAAGACTCTACTCTGGAACTTTTAAAACTGCATACTTACGGCATTTCGCCTAACGAAACCAGTGAAGTAACTGGTCAAATACGCGCCCCTGCACCAGAAGCAGGATGGAGAGCTCATCCATTCAAACATTAAGGTGAGCCTTGATTGGGGATTTCGGAGGTGGTCAGAGAAGAGCAAAGGGGAGGTGGGAAGCAATCACAATACTCTGCAGTCAGTTAATCCCCTTTCTCCACCTACAGAAAGATTTTTCTACGGGCCAGACAAGCCAGATTTGAGGGTCCAGTTCAGTCGGTGTTTCGAATCCTGCGCATCACGCTTGAAGAGGTCACAGCAATCCAGACCAGGTCAGCGCCTCCGTGGGAGCCAGGTGAGCGTTACACATGCTATAGGCGTATCCACTACCACTCACAAAGTACTATGTCACTGCCAAAACCTACCCACATACTGTTCCCAACATTGGCCCTACTCCAACCAATCTGCACACACCCCACTATGGAAGCACCACCCTCTACTGGATACACACTCAGACATGCGTTGCTATGGTGGGTGTGCTGAAGCCCTAGGCTCTTGAGTGCACGGCCATGCACTCAATAGTCTAATCCTTTAACAGGCCCACCACAGCTTCACGCACCCATGCTTGACACCATGTGCCCAACCACCACTATCCATCCGCAGACCACAGCCACCCGCGCTCCCACACAACTTATGTCATGGGCAACTCACTCCCCTTCTGAAATTCATCTGCAACCACTCACCACGGAAAGAGGTTGCTGCAAACAGGTCACGGCAGAAGCTATCAGGCCGTTACAACAGTTGCCACCAATCACCACACAAAGTTGTCGCCTGATAGGTACCCGCGATTTGGTGCAATACGCATGAATACTGCAGGCACTCTTCCGTCTTCTGCCACCTATTTACATATATTACATGAACCACTTCTCATTCCCCCACCCTTTCTCTCCCTTCTTGCCACCAACACATGGCGTACAGTATATTTTCCAGACCCTTCCACTGGCGCACTGTCCTCCGATACACCATGGCAGCAGTTGGCAAAAAATGTTGATGTACAGCACGCTTCACTCCAGACAACCACCGGCCGCGTCCAAAGTTCTCCGACAGCATGCCGTACCGCAAGCCAATGACACTTCTGTCTGTGGCGCGAACATTGAAATGGGTCAGCGGAGCGGACCCAGATATCGCAAATCTTTTTACATGTACAATTAAGCTATTTGCAAACAAAGTACTGGTTGGTTTTCCACCAAACACACAAAAATACGCTTTCTGACCCAAGCTCCCGCTCCTGCCGCAGATTTGGTGAAACTCTGTCCAGCCATTCGGCCTGTGGCCGTGTGCAAAGTTTTGCCCCATTCAGTCTATGGAAAAAAAAAAGGAAATTGAAATCCCTCCCTGTAACCTTCCCCTCACTGCCGCACGAAACCTCCCAAAGTTGGTGGAAAATATTCAGAGCGGGCCATATACTTTTTTTGAAAAGTTTGGTGAGGATTCGTCCAGGGGGAACGAAGTTATAAGCCGCCAAAAAAAGTAAAAAAGTACTCTTCCTATGGGTTTAGCAACTTAACCATAACTACACGGCCTCTACCGCAGGCAGTGTAATATATATATATATATATAAATATATATATATATATAGAGAGAGAGAGAGAGAGAGAATATATATATATTCACTAACAAAAGACCTTGTTAACTGGATGTTATGGTGAAGTTGCACAACTAAAAAACCTATGAAATTCAATGCAAAAATGTTGCTACATGGATGTTATGGTTACAGGTAAAAACCTAAAAACACCACAAATTCGCAAGTTATGGTACGGTACGAAACCATAACTCGCACTACCACTGAACACTGCAAGGACTAACACCCATGACATCAAAGATGACATCACACATGTCATTGATGACATCACTGATGACATCACATGTGCATTTAGTTGTCATGAAAAGTCTCCAGAAGGGATTGTCATTGTAATGTTGGCAGAAAACTATCAGAGATCATTGGCAGAACTATGATTACATAAATAGGTGATTAGGTAATGCATTGGTTCAACAGTATTGGATTACACATTTCTTTCCATTGCATAACTGAGGTCAGGTACAAACGTAGGCATTGTGTGCAGCATGCATAATACAGGTGCAATATCCAAATTATTCCCATGTTGCATAGTAAAATTATGAATACTTTCCTTTTAGACTTTTGTGGACGGTTAAAAATGTAGTAAGTACCTACAAATCCCTCACTTACAACATAACTGTACAACTGCGCACAAAACCAAAAGACACCACAACACATACCAAAAGCAGCATATACAAAGAAAGTAAACCCACTTCCTACAAGTAGCTATACACATGAACATTCCAACTGCTATGCACTATAAGCATCCAGCGTCTTCCAAAATGGTTGGCGCACATGTGTCGCACTATTGTTCAGTAGACAAGTGGCAGCGGTATGCATAGGACACTTCTCCTCATGCGCACAACATATTCTGGCCAAAATGCGTCCAGCGGACAGCCATTGCAAAGGAGAACAGTGGCGACAGCAGCATACAACCGCACCAATGCTGCGTGTAGGCCCTTATTTCGGGAACACCATATGGACCCTCGGACAGCGGAAAAGTGCAGAGTTTTGCAATGTTAAGATTGTTTTTCAGAAAGTATATGCTTACAAACACACCACAATGTGCCGTTGCACAAACATGTATCTTTTTCAAAAATGCAAGCCTGTTTGCCGAGTGCAAGTTCTCCACAGCAGTCTTACAAATGTGCACACTGCAAAGTTCCACCACAATTTCTTTGTAGCTTCCCAAAATAGAGTAGGAGGCCACAGTACTGTGCCCTGTAAGTGACGTTGGACCGTGTCTGCTGTGCTGGATTTTCTTTGCAATTAATGCCTACCCAGCTCAGTACGTACTGTAATTATGAAAGTATTAACTGCCCTTCCTGTAACCCACACCCTAAGTTGCAATAGCCCCCTACAGTGGCCTATCAATGATCACACCAGACGTGAAGGTTAATTTCCTGTGCTTTTATTAACTCTTCACAAATAGAACTACCGTCAAATTTTAGTCACCTGGCATCATACATTTCAGCATCTACTTATACGAATGTTATTGGCCTGCTGATGGTCCCTGTATTTAGGTGAGTCAAAGTCTGTGGCGGAAGGTTGTAGGGGAGACCGTATGACAGCCTACTGCTGCCTGGCTTGCCAGGCTGACAATGTGCTCAGCGGGAGCTGGCACACATGATCTCAAAGGTTCTCCCACGTTAATTCCGCCGGTACCTGCCTAATGTCCTTTACTGTGCAACCCCATTATGCCATTCCATAGGTAGCATGCTGCAAGCGGTTTTATGTGCCGTGTTCATTTCTTCAACTATGGCGAAGGCCGTACCTCAGTGAAGCCCAAAGATTCCTTCCTCCCTTTCCTCTTCCTTCTTTGTAACACGCCAGCAGCGGTTGCTATTAGAATGTTCCACACACATCTACCAATCACATTAAAAAGGTCTCCATTGAACTATATTAGTTTTGTACAGCAGTCCTCTGCGTACATACCACACCCAGAAGTGATATTGTGCAATTCCTCAGCATGCACAGTCCCGTTTCCATGGCCATCCTCAAAATCCCTGGATGGGGATTTCATGCTGCATGCGGCCGTAACTTAATAAAGTACAACCAAAGTGGGGGAGGTGGTTTGTGCGGACAGCTCTGAAAATAGCACATTTTGTTTTAAGTTGTATTGTAAATGCTTCTACTAAACACCCTTTCTTTCACGTTTCAATTGCTTTTGTGTTTGCTTGTGCTCACATTGTCACACTGAAGTCTTCAATGCATCCCATAGGCAGGCAAATAAAACAGCATCACTGATGGTGTACAACGAAATACCTTCTGCTTGCAAAGACTCTGCATTTGCACAACAACTGGGTTCATTGTTGCTGAGAAATATCCCACCAGCGGACAAAAAAATGTACATGTTTCTGTTCAAAAGTCACCTTCCAACCTCTGCCTAAGAACAACTTACATGACCATTGTCCCACACTCGTATAACTATTAGGCTCCAGAAAAGCACCTTGGTAGTGCGACAAAGCATCTGCACGACATTTAGCAACCTCCTCAGTGGACGGAGGATGCGTAAACAAGGCAGGTAACCCATATACATGTCACTGTACTTCATGACGATAACATCGCCAGTATTAAAAGGGGCCATGTCTCTCCAAAGGGCATGCATATCGGCAATATGGCTGTCATACACAGCGCACCACAATGCGTGCACTCCTTCCAAATCTCAGTGGCCATCAAAGTGTCTTTCCTGGGCATACGTATGCATATGTAGCACAAATGCATCACCAAAAGGCAACTCAAGGCGTTTCGCCATGTCAAACAGCATCACTATGCAGAGCAATATACAACAGTATGACCGGGCCTTTGTGTGAACCACACCCGCAGTACCTGATTTCATATTCCCTACAGTTCCATTTCCATTGGCCCGCGTGGTGAGGCGTGCAGATTCTAGCACGTGCGCATACGATAGTACAGCGAAGGCTGCACCCCAGTGAAACAGGAGGAGTCCCTCTCCCTATGGCCACCCTTGCCTGTGATGCACACCCAGAGCACCTCATTGGAGAATGCCCACAGTTCAATTTCCATTGGACACCATGGTGAGAAGAGGAGAATATGGCACATGCGCTTTCCCAAGTATCGCTACTGGTGCGGTCCACTGAAGCATCAACAATTCTTCTTCCCTTTCCACTTCTTTCCTTCTTGCACGCCGTCCTTATGTTCTCTTACAATGTTGCACACGCATCCACCAATTCTCCATGTAACAGTATTTAACACCATTCCTCTGCATACACACCACGCCCAGAAATGGCATTGCGCAATTCTTCAGCCTGCACAGTCCCATTTCCATGGCCATCGTGAAAATCCCTGGATGAGGTTTTCGTGCTGCGTGCCGCCGTGGACGTATACATTTCAATTTCATTTTTAAGGGAAGCTGTGTTCAATTTCTTGTTTTAGATGCTTGCTGCGAGACACCTTTTTTCTGTTTTTCATTAGTTTTCTGTGTTCTTGCAGTCAAAATATTACAGTAAACTCTAAACGGGCGACAAGGAAAGGCTAACTCCATTAAAAAACTCAGCATTTCTACAACTAATGAGGTAATTGTTGCAGAAGAACATCCCACGCGAGTGCTCACAATCTGTCAGGTTTCTGTTGATGAGACACCTCCCAGCGTCTGGCTCGGAACAACATTCATCACCAGTCACCTGGTAGTATACATGAAACGAGCACCTCGGCAGTTGGAAAAAGGCACCTCACTGCATTCAGCAACTTTTTTGATTTGACTGGAATACCTAAACAAGGCATGTAACCCATATGCATACCGCTGTAGTGAAGGACGACATCCACAGTCGCAAAGGTGGCCAAGTCTCTGCAAAGTCTATGCATATTGGCAAAACTGCGCTCATAGACACCGTTCCACAAGGCATGCACTCCTTCCAAACCAAAATTGCCAGCAAAGTGTCTTTCCAAAGCATGCTTGTGTAGATCGAGCACAAACGCATCACCCAAAATCAACACGATGCATTTTGCCATCTCAGCCACCATCACTGCGCACATTAATGGAACACTGTATGACTGCCCCTTTTACTGAACCACACCCTCAAAACCTGATTGGATAATCTCCACAATCATATTTCTATTGGGCCGCTTGGTGAGAAGCACACAATATGGCACGTGCAGTTCCCAAATTACGCGCAGGGCCGGCCCCAGTACAGTAGCAGTCTTTGATCCCTTTCCACTATTTCTTTCTCCACCAGTACCTGATTGGCTACATGTAAACAGTCACACACGCATCCACCAATGGCATCCAAGACCTTAGCATGTAACATTGTGGGATATACGCAACACTTCAAATGTACCGTTACTAAATCAGCCTGCAAGTATGCAGTCATTGGAAAACACTTGTAGTAGTAAGTTATGTGACAGAGTGCAAACTTTTTACATCCACGTTCACCCACATGAGCACCCAGCACGGCAAAATGTAGGTATGCTAACGTCTCCCACAGTATGTGTACAACTCTGTTAAGGAACACCTTTGCGCACGGTATCTGACACTGAGCGGCCATTACGTTCTTTACAAGCAAACTGGATGCTTTCCAAGCCCCTACCATTAAGTACCACTTCAGCAATATGTGCTTGCAACGTTCTTATTTGCCCACATCATACAATGTAATACTGAAACAGCAACTCTTTGCTTTCCTTCCGACAATTCTACGAAATGTATTACCCACTAATCCACCTCCTACATAAATCATAAAAAATTGCACCAATAGTAGCATCGAATGTATCGCTCTAGGCAAAAGGAGCTTTCCCAAACATCACTATGTGCACAGCTGCACTTATGTCTAGGCACCACTATTGCCACAGTCTTCTTTTAAATCTACCCCCTTCTACTGTCGTCACTCTGGAACGCATCCAGAAGAGAAGTATGCGATTTAGGATGCTATATGGCCCGCACTGAAATATCACCAATAACTCCCAGTGGCTGTTAAAAATAAAGTGAGAAGACTCTGCATTATGCAAAAGGCCTTCTTGGACCTCAATACCTCCAACTGTGACTTCCTATATATTTGCATGCACAAGCGCTTCCCTCAGCTGCCTCCAACTCCCTCAGGGCCACGCACTTCTACAAATAACCAGTTTATGGTAGGTATGCTTCTTTGCCTGTATCCTCCCTCTGTAACAGCCTCCCTGACACATGTGGGGTATCATTGGCAGTTCAAAAAGCATATCAAACCCTTTCTCTTAGCATCTGCTGTTTATTCCCCTCTCCCCAGCTAACTGCCTGACGTACACTCATTCTGCACTAGTTACCGCGCAACTGTGGTATGCCGGCCCCACATCACCTACCCCCACCACGCGAACCGCTACACTGGCTTTCAATCACACCCACCACTTAAGGACTGTTTTCTGTATGGCGCACAGTTCATCCACCACCTGTTCTGTACACTTATGTATTCACTTGTCACAATTAGGCCATATTGTTAATTATAGTCCTTTGTTCTTCTACCCATATACTGTACCTTCCCCTCCCTCCACCCATGCCCTACAGCTACGTAAGTCACACCTGGTCTACTAGCGTAGCTGTCTCTATCTCCCCTCTGTTTCCGTTCCCTTGGCACGGTCTGCTTTCCTAGACGTGTGTGTGGGGGCATGACAAATGCCACAGCATACAATTGCACATCATGTGATGTCATACACAGAGTGCATGTACAACAGTACAATGCCTGCCACTTATCCATACACTGCAAAGTTTTTGTTTGTTTTCCACAATACCCCACTTATTGTACACTTTGGAAAAAATAACGTGCACACGCGGCACAGCTTCCATGTTATAAACTTCAAACAAATGGATACATTGCATGCATACAGCCATATTGCCTGCCCCTTACCATGCACACTTCCACCATATCTTCTGTATTTCTTTCTCCAAAGAGAGCTTCGGGCACAGTGTTTCTGTACACACCAGACCCCCCAGGCTTATAGAGCAGTCTCTTGTGCTCCACAGTTTCATTTTCATACCTCCCATCGAAAGAAAAGTCTGCATGTGCCACATGCAAGCGTGCAAGTACACCTTAATCCGCTGAGTTATCGTGCTAGGGAAGGAGGGGGGTGGGTAGGAGGGGCACTGTTGAACAGGGTAGGGGTTTGGGTGTGTACAACTGTCTCAAAAAACAGTGTCCTGGTTCTGTTATGTAAGTTCTTTCATAAAATTGTTTATTTTTTTCTCTTTCAATAACTTTCTGTTTCTTTATCCTCCTCACATTTGTACGTGGTAAACGTTGACGCCTCTCTTACAGTTCTACAAGTTTCTCTACAAATCTTAGTGCAGAATTGCAAACCAAACAGCATTGCCAATGGAGGTCCAAAAAATAACATTTCCTTGCGATCACTGACAATCTTGCTCCTTAATGCTGTCATAGTCAGTGCAGAACATTCCAGCACTGCACATAAACTCACACAAGCCTCTGTTTATTAAACCGCTCCCAAACTCTGGCTGTGGGCAACTTACAGCAGCATGGTTCCAAGCACCTTTTGGTGGTATGGAGAAGACAATCACCATGCAAGTGGGAAAAATGTGCATCACTGCTGACCGCCACTTCCTGAGGTGACGTAGCAAACATGTGCATGACATCTAGGCCAAATGTAGTGCTGCATAATGCACTACTACGACATCCACTGTACCGACAGATGCCACACATGTACAAAGGAGAACCATAGCACCGAAACCCCACTCATAGACTGTGCCCCAAAAAGCCTCCATTCCTACAAACTAAACGTTAGTATCAAAGCCTCTTCCCACAGCATACCTGTGCACATCTTGCACAAAGGTATCACCCATGATAATGACTCTGCGTCTCTCCTTCTCAGTAAACCACACTGCAGTAACATTTGGAGACATCTACCACCACCGCATCCTGTCACCCACACCCTCCAGACCTAATTTGATAATCTCCACAGTTCCAGTTGCAACGGCATCATGATCAGAAGGGCACATTGTACCACGTACGCCTTCCCACCTGCAGCGAGGGGCACACCCCATTAAAGCTGAGGCACTCCTTCCGTTTCCACTATTATATATACATCACTCCAGCATTACGTTCTATTTAATAGGCACAGACGCATTTAGCATTCACATGCAAGTCCTCCGCATCAAACACTTTCATTTCTGCACTACACTGCAGACATACCTTTACACACACACAGTGCAGGTCTGGTTTCATGTGAAACCACCTCCACGTAACGGCTCTCCTAAGTGATCCACAATGTCATTGTCCACATTCACCCTCACCAGTACCCAACACCACCCTCTGCATGTATTAGTATTTTATTTTCCTCCCAACACTCCACCAACTGCAAAGAGGCAGTACGTCCAAGTGCAGTACAGTATTTACTAATCTGCGCAATGCACACTACTAAAACACATGCACTATACACTTCAACCCTATGCACTACAACACACACACTTTCTCCTCACAGCACTCAGTGGACACACTGCCTAACTGTACACTCCATAAGCTCCTGCCATGCACTGCTAAATGTACCATGTGTGAACAATGAACACACCCATGGAATCAACAATGCATGCACAACTCACAAACTTCACACAAAAGGCAACATTTTAAGGAGTACTAACAGGCAACTCACACACGTCTTTGTGCAAGGCTTCCAGGCGTCACCACACACAGAACACCCTAGTACACCTCACGTTGTACTCCGCATGTCATGTGTCATGGGTTCACCATCTGCAAATGCACCTACAACGTTTCACCCAGGGCACCTCTTTGCATGCAGGCCACCATGACGTTGCGTTGGCTCTGCTAAACGGTGTGTCAGTAGCTCTGTACATTGTTCATTATGCAACTTTGGGATAGTAAGCACTTCCGTCATAGTGTAATATGATAACACACTTCCTCAGTCAATGGTCATGTAAAGGGAATCCCATATTAAAAGCGCATGCTGACATATGGCTCCCTACAATGCAACACGTGCAATTGCCTACACCATGCGCTCATGAACACATAGCACCTCACTTCCGGTGCTCCTCCAAGTGTCAAATGCTCTCAGCACACATTATTTTAAGGTCACCAACCTCCGAGAGATGGCAATGCAACTCATCAGGGCTGCATTATGGTATGCTGGCTGCCGCCAAGGGATACGCTCTTGGGTGCATAGCTTACGGCCTTTGGCCATGTACCCAATAGTCTAGTCCTTGCCCACATCCACTACAATAAAACTCTCTCATTAAAGGGAACATTTGCCACATACCACAAACGTAACATAAAATGGGTGCTTGAAAAGGAAACTGATGACAAACTGTAATAGCACCATGTGGCTCCCTAATGTCAACGGTGGTGCAATAATGTACACCATATAGAATTGCACGCATTTGAGGTCACAGGTGCTGTTCTACAATGTCTAAAAGCTCCTGCACAACCATTTATTGAATGTCACCACCATTTGACACATACATACTTAAAACTTGATGTCTGCGTTCTGGTGGCATACTACCGTGCATGCCTAGGCTCTTTGAGTCCTCCCCTAAACCCTGTGACCTTTTACCATACACCCAACAGTATAAACCTGGGCCACAGTCAACACTACATAACACTGTCATGCAAGTGAGCAAGTAGCCAGGTACATGCAGATCACCCCAAGCCACTCCAGTACTTAGCCATTGCACACACAGAACACACTACACATGTTGTCACTCCATGAGGTCCAGGCATCCAGTATGCAGTGTAAAAATTGCAACCAATCCCCATACCCAGGAATCCAACATGTTGTGCAATAATCACAAATACCACATCAAAGGCTACAATGTCAAACCTAATGCACCCCAGGGCACATATTTTGCGGTGCATTGTACCCACCCATTCATCAAAAGAGCTACGGGCATAGCACACGCAACACGCCGTACTACAGTGTAAGTTTCATTTTTCATGTCGTCTTCATTGTACTCCCCTTCTACCATTGTTGTACCGGCACTGACTGCTTGGCCCTCACCACACACAACGCACTCCCCATCTCCAATAGCACCTGCCAACTTCCACCCTGTCCACATCTTCACATGCATGCTTCCATGACATTGTGTTGCCTGTGCAAAAGGGTATGTAATAAGCTGTATACATTATCCATATTACACATTTGTAATCCACAAGCCTTCCTTCCACAGCGCAATTTGTTACAACACTTCTGCAAGCAAACGTCGTACTAGGGCCCTACCAAAGGAAACTCAAAAGGTGACGGGTGCCTCCCTGTTTTGCAACAGGGCCACTAATAAACACCATATGCTAATGTATGCGTAGCACCTAACTGCTGTTGTTCTATCACGTGTACAATATGGTCCACAACCATTGTGTGCTACTCACCAACTTCAAACACATACAGACTAACAATGGCATAACTGCATTATTTTCTGGTGGCTGTCATGCAGGCCTAGCCTGTTGGGTGCATGGCCTACAGCCTGCAGCCTTCAGCCTTGTACCCAACAGTCTAGGCCTATGCCACACCCACCACAACATAACAGAGCCATACAGGCGACCATGTATGCATATACCAGACATCAGAAACACAACATATGCACCAGCACTTCCACCCAACCGCCACACCATAAAGCAGGGATGCAGGCACACATTTCCACTTACCGAAATACGGACACATATCGCTGTGTTTGACACCACTACCCAGTTCCTATCACAAAGCATTATAAGCATACCAACCAAAGAATACAATCTTCACAACATTGGGCCTACTCCCAACACTCTGCTACGTGCACAACATAACACAGCCATGCAGGCGAACACGTAGCCATATACCATACATCAGAAGGGCAACATAGCACCAGCACTTCCACCCAACCACCACACCATAAATCAGTGAGGCATACACATATCACTATGTTTGCCACCGCAACCCACTTCCGATTGCAAAGAATTATAAACATACCAACCAAACAATTCACTCTTCACAACATTTACCCTGCTCTCAACACTCTACTACGTTTATACACACAATGCTGCATAGAGCAGTGCAACACTCACTAATCTGGGCAATACACACACACGACAAGCACATACAAGAACCAGGTGCACCGTCACCTCTTACGGCTCTATGCCATTGTGTTGCCTGTGCAGAACGGTATGTGAGTGGCTGGGTAGATTCTACATATAGCAAATCTGTCATGCTGAAGACTTCCTTGCATGGCGTAATGTGTAACAACACTTCCTACAGCAAGGGTGTTACAAGGGCCTAACCAAAGGAAACATAAATGGTCACATTTCCTCCCTATAGTGCAACAAGTCCCATCATTAACAGCATACGCTAATGTACGCATACCAACTCACTTCTGCTGTTCTACCAATTGTACAATGCCCTCCTCAACCATTGTGTAATAACCCCCAACTTGAAAGGCATGCAGAGTAACAACTGCCTCAGTGCATTATGTTCTGGTGGCTCACATGCAGGCCTATCCTGTTGGGTGCATGTACCCAACAGTCTAGGCCTAGGCCACACCCACCACAACATAACAGAGCCATAAAGTCGAACATATAGTCATATAGCAGATATCAGAAATGCAACATACGCACCACCACTTCCACCCATCCACCACACCATAAAGCAGGGAGGCAGGCACACGTGTTCGACTTACCGTAATGCAGCCACAGAATGCTGCATTTGGCATCACTGCCCACTTCCTATCACTAAGCACTATTAGCATCCCAACCAAAAAATACAAGCGTCACTACATTTCACCTGCTCCCAACACTGTACTACGTACTTACAACCAATGATTCGTAGTGCACTGTGACACATTAATCTCGGCACTACCCACTCGGCAAGCACATATAAGAACCAGGTGTACTGTGACCTCTTCCATATGTACACTATTCCGTTACTGCAGTCATGCAACACACTACACGACTCATCACTGCTGCATGTCCACACATACACCAAGTGTAAACTGCTCTACCAACCACCACACCCATGCTACCAACATTATGTGCACTGCAGCCAAAGCACACACACAAAGTCACAATGTAGCACCTCCTTCCAACCAGTGGACACACTTTTCAGTGATAGGGCTACAGCCGTGCATCAAAAGGGCTGTAGACTTACTTCACACAGCACACCATACTACGCACTGTTTACATCCGCAAGTGTCCTACAATGCATTGCCTTTCTGCAAATGTGCTTGCCACCACTCATCACAGAAACACATTTACTCTGCAGCTGCCATGTCTTTACGAACGCTGCCTGCAATCAACACACTAAAGTGTTGTCTGTTCACGTAACCGCACATTGGCGGAGTATGAACTACTACCGCTGGCAAGGCAGCATCTTCTTCAAATGAGGTATATCACATGAACCAATTCTCACTCCTGCACCTTTTCCATCCCTTCTTCCCCCCACCAAATAACGTCCATTATGTTTCTCCATCCCTTTCACCGCCGAATTGTACTCCCATACAACGTGCCGCCGTCATTGAACACTTAACAAACATCCCGTCACCGCACACTGCAGTGCACTCAAACTTTTCTCCGCTCAGCAAACAGGTAAATGGGACGCTGAAACGGAGCCTCATCAGAACACTTCCATTGCACACACCAATACTTACAACACTCCCAGCCATGCTCAAAATGTCTTACAGCCTTGCCACACACATCACAACACTATCCTCCGATACACCATGGCAGCACTTCCCGAACACTTTGACGCACAGCAAGCTTCCCACCAGCCAACCACCAGGCGCATCCAATTTTCGCTGACATCACTGTGTGCCGCACGCCAATCAGACTGCGGTCCGTGAAGCAAAAAGGTAAATGGGTCCGCAGAGCAGACACAGATATCACTAATTTTTTGGGACGTACATTTCTGTGATTTGCAACAAAAGTACTGGTCGGATTTACACCAAAACCAGAAAAGCATACTTTCTAGCCCAAGCCCCGCTCCTGCCACACATTTGGCACAAATCCATCCAGCCGTTTGGGCTGTAGCCGTGCGCAAAGTTTTTCCCCATTCAGTCTATGGGAAAAAAAATGTAGGACCCCCCTATAACTTCGCTACCCCCCCCCCACCCGCACGACACCTCACCTAACTTGGCAAAAAAATTCAGAGCCGGCCATATGCTTTTTTTTGCAAATTTTGGTGAGAACATTATATATATATATATATATATATATATATATATATATATATATATATATATATATATATATTCAGTGACAAAACTTTGTTAAAGGGACGTTATGGTTAAGTTGCGCTACTAAAAACCTATGAAATTCAGTGAAAAAATGTTGTTAAAGGGACGTTATGGTTCCAAGTAAAACTGAAAAACCCTTGAAATTCACCAGTTATGGTAAGCTAAGCAACCATAACTCGCGCCACCACCGTGCACTGCTAAGACTAACACCCACGACATCAAAGATGACATCAAAAATGTCATTGATGACATCACTGATGACATCACATGTGTATGTACTTTTCATGAAATATGTGTACACAGGATTCTTATTATAATGTTGCAAAAAAAGTGTCAAGGATCATCGTAATAAATATCTAATTAGTGCATTGAACGATGCATTGATATAAATAGCATTCTATTATGGGGTTCTATCTAGTATACTAAGCTACTCATGCAGAAAAATAACATTGTGTGCAGCGTACAAGATGAAGGTATGATATTGTTAATATGTTGAATCATGAAATGATAATTGTTTTCTTAATAGATTTTTGTGTAATGTGAAATATGTAATAAGTAGCTAATAAAACACATGTATTACATAATTGCATTACTATAGACGAAACACAAAGACACAAGAACACATACCAATATGGGTATATACAGGGAAAGTGAAGTTAGCAAAAAGGCACAAGTAGTAGCAGAAACAATTCATAACTTAACTGATTATTTTCATGCAAATAAATGATTGCTCTGTTTCAAAGCTGCTATTTACCCTATTTATATGTATCACTTGATGTGATTGGACCCCAAGGAAAGTAGTGTGAGTACAATGTATACAAATATGACCATATACAGGGAAAGTACAGCCATAAAAAACAACAGAACTGTCAGAAAGTGCTCATAAGTCTATTGATTATCTTTATGCACAAAAAGGATTGCTGTCTTTCAAGCTTGTGTCTTCCCGTATGTACATGTTTCATATGATGTGGACTGGACTCTAAGGGAATTACTGTAAGAACCTACTTGAAGGATACGTCTACAAATAAAATAAAATGTGTAGTTTCTGACTGTTACTGAAGAAAACCATGTGGCCTAGATATGTCAGCAAAAGAAAAAAGAGTGAGCCAGACATGTGATGTCATCAGTGATGTCATCAATGACATTTGTGATGTCATCTTTGATGTCGTGGGTGTTAGTCTTAGCAGTGCACGGTGGTGGCGCGAGTTATGGTTGCTTAGCTTACCATAACTGGCGAATTTCAACGGTTTTTCGGTTTTACTTGGAACCATAACATCCCTTTAACAAAGTTTTTTCACTGAATTTCACAGGTTTTTAGCAGCGCAACTTAACCATAACGTCCCTTTAACAACGTTTTTTCACTGAATTTCATAGGTTTTTAGTAGCGCAACTTAACCATAACGTCCTTTTAACAAAGTTTTTTCACTGAATTTCATAGGTTTTTAGTAGCTCAACTTAACCATAACGTCCCTTTAACAAAGTTTTTTCATTGAATTTCAGAGGTTTTTATTGGTGCAACGTCACCATAACATCCTTTTCAATAGATGACAACCACTAGCATCTTAGGTCCTCAAAGTGGGAACCCGGGGCATGAGCAGGGGGTTGGGGGGAACAGGGGAGACACAGGGCATGAGCGGGGGGTGGGGAGAAACACGAGGTAGACACGGGGCATGAGCGGGGGTGGGGGGAAACAGGGGAGACACAGGGCATGAGCGGCGGGTCGGGGGGAAAAGGAGGGGGACACGGGGCATGAGCGGGGGGTGGAACAGGGGAGACACGGGGCATGAGTGGCGGGTGGGGGGAACAGGGAAAACACGGGGCCAGAGCAGGGGGTGGGGGGAACACGAGGGAGACATGGGGCATGAGCGGGGGGTTGGGGGCAACAAGAGAGACACGGGGCATGAGCGGGGGTGGGGGCAACAGGGGAGACACGGGGCATGAGGAGGGGTGGGGGGAAAGGAGGGAGACACGGGGCATGAGCAGGGGTGGGGGGGAGCAGGGGAGACAAGGGGCATGAGCGAGGGGTGGGGAGAACAGGGAAAACACTGGGCATGAGCAGGGGGTCGGGGGGAACAGGGGAAACATGGAGCATGAGCGGAGGGTGGGGGGAAAAGGAGAGAGACACGGGGCATGAGCAGGGGGTGGGGGAACAGGCAAAACATGGAGCATGAGCAGGGGGTGGGGGAAACAGCGCAGACACAGGGCATGAGAGGGGGGTGGGGGGTAAAGGATGGAGACACGGGGCATGAGCGGGAGTGGGGGGGAAGGAGGGAGACACGGGGCATGAGCGGGGGAACAGGGGAGACACGGGGCATGAGCAGGGGGGTGGGGGGAACAGGGGAGACATGGGGCATGAGCGGGGGGTAGGGAGAACAGGGGAGACACAGGGTGTGAGCGGGGGGCAACAGGGGAGACACGGGGCATGAGCAGGCGGTGGGGGGTAACACAAGGGAGACACGGGACATGAGCCGCCGGGGGTGGGGGGTAACACAAGGGAGACACGGGCATGAGCGGGGGGTAGGGGGGAACAGGGGAGACACAGGGCATGAGCGGGGGGTGGGGTGGAACAGGGGAGACACGGAGCATGAGCGGGGGCTGGGGTGTAACACAAGGGAGACACGGGGCATGAGCGGGGGGTGGGGGGTAACACAAGGGAGACACGGGGCATGAGCGGGGGGTGGGGGGTAACACAAGGGAGACACAGGGCATGAGCGCAGGGGGTGGGGGGAACAGGGCACACACGGGGCATGAGCGGGGGGTGGGGGGAACAGGGCACACACGGGCATGAGTGGGGAGTTGGGGGAACAGGGCACACACGGCGCATGATCGGGGGGTGGGGGGAACAGGAGAAGGACACGGGGCATGAGTGGGGGGAAAGGAGTGAGACACGGGGCATGAGCGGGGGAACAGGGGAGACACGGCGCATGAGCGGGGGTGGGGGGGAAAGGAGGGGGACACGGGGCATGAGCAGGGGTGGGGGGGAGGAGGGGGACATGGGGCATGAGTGGGGTGTGGGGGAGGAGGGGGACACGGGGCATGAGCGGGGGGTGGGGGGAACAGGGGAGACATGGGGCATGAGCGGGGGGGTGGGGGCAACAGGGGAGACACAGGGCATGAGCGGGAGGTGGGGGCAACAGGGGAGACATGGGGCATGAGCGGGCAGTGTGGGGTAACACAAGGAAGAGATGGGGCATGAGCCGGGGGTGGGGGGTAACACAAGGGAGACACGGGGCATGAGCGAAGGGTAGGGGGGAACAGCGGAGACACAGGGCATGAGCGGGGAGTGGGGTGGAACAGGGGAGACACGGGGCATGAGCGGGGGCTGGGGTGTAACAGAAGGGAGATACGGGGCATGAGTGCGGGGGGTGGGGGGGAACAGGGCATGCACGGGCATGAGCGGGGGGTGGGGGGAACAGGGCACACACGGGGCATGAGTGGGGGTTGGGGGAACAGGAGAAGGACACAGGACATGAGCAGGTGGTGGGGGGAAAGGAGTGAGACACGGGGCATGAGCGGGCGGAACAGCGGAGACACAGCACATGAGCGGGGGGTGGGGGGAAAGGAAGGAGACACGGGGCATGAGCGGGCGGTGGGGGGGACAGGGGAGAGCAGGGGTTGGGGGAACACGAGGGAAACACGGGGCATGAGCGGGGGGTGGGGGTACAAGAGGGAGACACGGGGCATGAGCAGGGGAGGTGGGGGGTACACGAGGGAGACACGGGGCATGAGCGGGGGGTGGGGGGTACAGGGGAGACACGGGGCATGAGCGGAGGGTGGGGGGGTACACGAGGGAGACACGGGGCATGAGCGGGGGTGGGGGGGAACAGGGGAGACACTGGTCATGAGCGGAGGGTGGGGGGTAACACGAGGGAGACACGGGGCATGAGCGGGGGTGGGGGGAACAGGGGAGACACGGAGCATGAGCGGGGGGTGGGGGGAAAAGGAGGGAGACACGGGACATGAGCGGGGGGAAAAGGAGGGAGACACGGGGCATGCGCGGGGGTGGGGGTAACACAAGGGAGACACGGCATGAGCGGGGGGTGGGGGGAACAGGGGAGACACAGGGCATGAGCGGGGGGTGGGGTGGAACAGGTGTGACACGGGGCATGAGCGGGGGCTGGGGTGTAACACAAGGGAGACACGGGGCATGAGCGGGGGTGGGGGGTAACACAAGGGAGAAGCGGGGCATGAGCGGGGGTGGGGGTAACACAAGGGAGACGCAGGGCATGAGCGCAGGGGGTGGGGGAGAACAGTGCCCACACGGGGCATGAGGGGGGTTGGGGGGAACTGGGCACACACGGGCATGAGCGGGGGGTTGGGGGAACAGGGCACACACGACGCATGATCGGGGGGTGGGGGGAACAGGAGAAGGAACGGGGCATGAGTGGGGGTGGGGGCAAAGGAGTGAGACACGGGGCATGAGCGGGGGAACAGGGGAGACACGGCGCATGAGCGGGGGTGGGGGGAAAGGAGGGGGACACAGGGCATGAGCAGGGATGGGGGGAGGAGGGGGACATGGGGCCTGAGTGGGGTGTGTGGGAGGAGGGGGACACGGGGCATGAGCGGGGGGGTGGGGGGAACAGGGGAGACATGGGGCATGAGCGGGGGGTGGGGGGAACAGGGGAGACACAGGGCATGAGCGGGCGGTGGGGGCAAAAGGGGAGACACGGAGCATGAGCGGGCAGTGTGGGGTAACACAAGGAAGAGATGGGGCATGAGCCGGGGGTGGGGGGTAACACAAGGGAGACACGGGGCATGAGCGGAGGGTAGGGGGGAACAGGGGAGACACAGGGCATGAGCGGGGAGTGGGGTGGAACAGGGGAGACTCGGGGCATGAGCGGGGGCTGGGGTGTAACAGAAGGGAGATACGGGGCATGAGCGCGGGGGGTGGGGGGAGACAGGGCATGCACGGGCATGAGCGGGGGGTGTGGGGAACAGGGCACACACGGGGCATGAGTGGGGGTTGGGGGGAACAGGAGAAGGACACGGCATGAGCAGGTGGTGGGGGGGAAAGGAGTGAGACATGGGGCATGAGCGGGGGGAACAGGGGAGACACAGCGCACGAGCGGGGGTGGGGTGAAAGGAGGGAGATACGGGGCATGAGCGGGGGGGTGGGGAGGACAGGGGAGAGCGGTGGTTGGGGGGAACACGAGGGAAACACGGGGCATTAGCGGGGGGTGGGGGGGAACAGGGGAGACACTGGGCATGAGCGGAGGGTGGGGGGTAACACGAGGGAGACATGGGGCATGAGCGGGGGGTGGGGGGAACAGGGGAGACATGGAGCATGAGCGGGGGATGGGGGGAAAAGGAGGTAGACACGGGGCATGAGTGGGGGGTGGGGGGAAAAGGAGGGAGACACGGGGCATGAGCGGGGGGTGGGGAGGAAAGGAGAGAGATACGGGGGGTGGGGTAGAACAGGGGAGACACGGGGCATGAGCGCGGGGTGCGGGGGAACAGGGGAGACACGGGGCATGAGTGGGGGGTGGGGGGAAAAGGAGGGAGACACGGGGCATGAGCGGGGGGTGGGGAGGAAAGGAGAGAGATACGGGGGGTGGGGTAGAACAGGGGAGACACGGGGCATGAGCGGGGGGTGCGGGGAACAGGAGAGAGACACGGGGCATGAGCGGGGTTTGGGGGGAAGAGGGAGACACGGGAAAAGAGTGGGGGGTGGGGGGAAGGAGGGAGACACGGAGCATGAGCGAGGGGTGGGGGAACAGGGGAGACACGGGGCATGAGCGGGAGGTGGGGGAACAGGGGGGACATGGGGCATGAGCGGGGGGTGGGGGGTAGCACAGGAGACACGGGGCAGGAGCGGGGGAACAGGGGAGACACGGCGCATGAGCGGGGGAGGGGGGTAACACAAGGGGGACAAGGGCATGAGCGAGGGTGGGGGGTAACACAAAGGAGACATGGGGCAGGAGCGGGGGGTAACAGGGGAGACACGGGGCATGAGCGGGTGGTGGGGTGTAACACAAGGGAGACACAGGGCATGAGCAGGGGGTGGGGGTAACACAAGGGAGACACGGGGCATGAGCGCGGGGGGTAGGGGGGAACAGGGCACACATGGTGCATGAGCGGGGGGTGGGGGAACAGGGCATGAGCGGGGGGTGGGGGCAGCAGGGCCACACACGGGGCATGAGTGGGGGTGGGGGGAACAGGAGAAGGACACAGGGCATGAGCGGGGGGTGGGGAGGAAAGGAGTGAGATACGTGGCATGAGCGGGGGGAACAGGGGAGACACAGCGCATGAGCGGGGGGTGGGGGGCAAAGGAGGGAGACACGGATCATTAGCGGGGGGTGGGGGAACAGGGGAGAGCGGGGGTCGGGGGGAACACGAGGGAAACACGGGTCATGAGCAGGGGGTGGGGGTACAGGAGGGAGACACGGGGCATGAGTGGGGTGGTGGGGGGGTACACGAGGGAGACACGGGGCATGAGCGGGGGTGGGGGGGAACAGGGGAGACACGGGGCATGAGCGGAGGGTGGGGGGGTACACGAGGGAGACACAGGGCATGAGTGGGGGGTGGGGGGAACAGGGGAGACACTGGGCATGAGCGGAGGGTGGGGGGGTAACACGAGGGAGACACGGGACATGAGCGGGGGTGGGGGGAAAGGGAGGGAGACACGGGGCATGGGGGGGGTGGGGGGAAAGGAGAGAGATACGGGGCATTGGGACTTTCTGGGATTAAAAGATCACACAGACGGTCTGGAAGTTAAATATAACTTTAATTAGTGGATCAAACATTCTCAATGAAATTTCTCAGGAAAAAGGATACTGGTAGCTGCAGTCTCTTTTGGAAGGACACGGCCTTCTCCAGCTTCAGATAAGCCTTCCTGTGATGATTCTCCTGCTATTAAACAGTCTGGCTCAAAGTCATAAAAACACTTTCCTTCCTGTCCAATCATCGACTTGACACAGGGATGTGAAACACAATGTTCGTTTCCTTGACCGTTCCAATAGGTCATTTTGAGGCATAAAACAGGTAGTGATTCCTCTTCTCTGAGGTCCTTATAAGGAAGTTCTTGTTTTATTTTAGATCATCAGTTCATAAAGTTATCATAGGCCTCAAATGTTTACTCCTCCACGTGAGACTCTCACTCCATGCAGTACTCGAACTTCCTATTAAGACTTTCTACTGCTGTCAAAAGAAAACATTCATTCAAAAGGAGTCTTTCCTTTCCTGCTCAGTCTCCCTTCAAAACGTCTCACCTCTCTCCCTCTTTATCTCCTTAAACCTGCACTCTCATTGTCTCGTCAGGATTTCTTCCCGCTTTCTTGCCCTTCCGAACTGCGGCACCTCGACACTTATCTTCGTCGTCGAACGAACAGCTTTTGGGGCTTGTCAGCGTACTCTCTCCAGCGGGCTGCAGCCTCCTTCCTCTTCCGCGTTGTACGCAGCTGATGAACAGCTGTTGGGGCTCATCAGCGCACTCTCTCCTCATAGGCCGTTAATTCAGCCGCTCGCGCAGCTCCGTAACTTAGCTCCTTCTCTTTTTTCAATTCGGGATGTCGACGTTTCTCGCTTTCGACGAGACTCCCAACGTTGGAGACTCGTCCTGCTATCCCTCCTACCGTGTGGCGCCGACCTCCGCTCTCGCTCCAAATCCAACCGCCAGGTCGAGTCATCATTCTTCACTGAATTTGAAGAATCCAAATGAATCCAGTGAAGCTCCATTCTTCTTCACTGAATTTCAGCACAACTTTTCTATCTTCACACAACGATAAACTCAACTAGCGCAACGGCGCTTCATAACTATGAAATTAACATGTTTTCAGTCTTCTTAACCATTAATACGCCAATTCATAACGGTTAGCTTCGTCCTCCCGCAGCTGGGCGGTCTCCTGGTAACCAACATACAGAGCAAGTTAGAAAACAGGACCTTGAAGCAGGTGACAACCACAATAAGCCTTGTCTCCCTGGCAACGACCAGATTCTCCCTCCTTCCTGCATCATCCCTTCTTATTCCCAACCTGCCAATCATCACATACCTCCCTTCCTAGGCCCTCACGCTCGGTCGGGAAGGGCATAAGTACGTGACAAAAAATCTGCCTGAGACATCAATTTGCCTGGTTGGTGAATTGTTTGGAAGGAGAAGGGCTGGAGGCAAAGGAACCACCTCAATATCCATGGGTTGGTGTCTTTATTGCGTGCCATCCATACCAAGGGAGCATGATCAGTCATAAGAGTAAAATGTCTCCCTAGTAAGTAATATTTTAATGACTCAATAGCCCACTTGACCGCTAGACACTCCTTTTCAATTGTGGCATAATTCTGTTCATGCGGCAACAATTTTCTACTTACAAACATTATGGGTCTCTCATTCTCCCCTTGATTTTGAAACAGAACTGCTCCTAAACCTGTTCCAGATGCATCTGTCTGAAGGAAGAAAGGAGCTTCATAATCAGGACAGTGTAGGACAGCTTTTTCAGTCAGGGCGTCCTTCAAAGAACTGAAAGCCTTCTCTGTTTTCTCATTTAGCCATTCTTTCTTTGATGGTGTCGATTTCTTTAGTAGTTCCGTTAAGGGAGTGGCCAATGTTGAGAAATGGGGAATAAATCTACGATAGTAGCCTATAAACCCTAAAAATGCTCGGACCTGTCTAGCGGTTCTGGGAAACTGTAATTTTTTTATTGCTGCCAATTTCTCTTCTTGCGGCCAGATCTCCCCCTGGCCTACAAAATATCCAAGGTACTTAGTATGTGAATATGCCATAAAGGTTTTTTTCAGATTAACGTGTAAACCAGCTTGCTGTAATGTAATAAAAACAGCCTCTAAGTGATTTAAATGATCTTCCCATGAGTGACTGTACACAATAATATCATCCAAATACGCTCCCATATACTCCTCATGCCCTTTGTTTAGATGATTCATCAGTCTTTGGAAGGTTGCTGGGGCTCCATGTAGAACGAAAGGGAGGACAGTAAATTGGTACAGACCCATGGGGATGGCAAAGGCTGTCTTTTCCCTGTCTTTGGGTCTTATGGGAATTTTCCAATATCCTTTCGTTAAGTCTATCGTTGTTAAGAATTTCGCCTTCCCAAGATTGTTTAATAAATCCTCTATCCTTGGCATAGGATATGCGTCAAATTTGGAGATTTCATTCAATCTCCTGAAGTCCATGCAGAAACGCGTGGTTCCATCGGGCTTTGGAACTAGTACTAATGGTGAACACCAGTCACTGTGCGATGGCTCTATCACTCCTAGATCAAGCATTTCTTTAACCTCCTGATTTATTACTTGAATCCTAGATTCTGGAATTCTGTAGGGGCGTAGCCTCACATTAACCCCTGTAGTAGTTGTTATACAGTGTACAGTTAGGTCGGTCTTTCCTGGAATGGAGGAAAACATCTTCTCAAACTTTCCTATTAGTTGATCCAGCTCCATATCTTGTGACGGTGAGATGCCAGGATTTATATTCAGGACTTTCGTTCCACCCAATTCTTTTGATTGTGGGAATAGCTCAGCTTGTATTTCCTGATTGTCAATCATAGCCATCGTATCAGGGGGTTTCACCCACTCCTTCAAAAGATTCACATGATACGTCTGTAAAGGAAACTTTTGTTTCCTCAGGTTGTCTTACAGAATACGTAACTGGGCCCAACACTTTCTCTATCAAATATGGGCCTCTCCAGGATGCTAACATTTCATTCTCTGACGATGGTAACATTACTAGCACCTGGTCTCCCACCTTGAAACTTCTCATAACGCTCTTTTGGTTATAATATTGTTCCTGACTCAACTGAGCTTTACATAGATTCTCCGTAGCAATAGCCTGTAATTTCTCCACCCATTCTTTCAGCTGACAGGCATATTCTGTGAGAGAAATTTCCTCCGACGGTTGCTCCTCCCAACTTTCCTTTAGTACATCTAGCAAGGTGCATACCGGCCTTCCAAACAGGAGTTCAAAGGGAGAGAATCCCGTTGACGATCATGGAGTATTACGTAAGGTCAGTAATATCCAAGGTAGCATCCTGTCCCAGTTCCGTTCATTCGGAGAAGTGGTCTTCCTTAGCATTTGTTTGATGGTCTGGTTATATCGCTCAACAAGTCCATCCGTCTGGGGATGGTACACTGCCGTCTTCAAATGGTTGATTTTTAAGGTTTCATATACTTGTTTCATGATGTTAGACATAAAGTTGGACCCACGGTCCGTCACCACCTCCTTAGAGATGCCAACCCGACTCATTAAAGGTATCAAGGCATCACAGATTTGTTGTGAATTAGTAGTTCTCAACAGGAATGCGTCGGGATAGCGAGTCGCATAATCCACTACAACAAGTATATACTTATGCCCTCTGCTGGAGGCATCCAACGGACCCACAATGTCCATCCCAATTCGGTGAAACGGCTCAAGCACTAATGGCATAGGTTGTAAGGGTGCCTTAGTTATGTTTGCCCTGTTCTTCCTCTGGCATTCTTCACACGCCTTACAAAACCTAGCCACTTGAGCATAAACACCAGGCCAATAAAATCTGGCTAAAACTTTCTTCGTTGTCTTCTCTGTTCCTAGGTATCCTTCTCCTAGCTGTAGGTGAGCTACCTCTAAGACTGATTTATAGAATTTACTGGGTACCAGTAACTGCTGGATCAGAGTATCTCCAGAGCCTTTCGTTATTCTATAGTACAAACCCCTCTCTTGAATAAAATGAGTTCCATCGTGTTTTGTTTTTTCTTTAGCAGCAACTCTAGCATTTTTCAGGAGAGGATCTAGTTCCTGTGCCATTCGAAAACTGTCACCCCCCTCATCAATTTTCCAGTCTGCAGCTATCAGGAGTACGTGTCTTTCTCCCCATTCTTGTTTTATTCTCCTCTTGTCTGCTCTGCTCTTCGTTTCTTTGGTATTTGGGCTTTTTATCTCTTCGCTATTAAAAGGGGCACTTTCCAACCAGCTCTCCTCGACCTTCTTCACAATTTTTGAAAGATTGGGGACATCTGACCCTACTAACAACGGTTCAGGCAGAACGGGCATGACTGCTGCCCTTATCCCGAATTGTTCCCCAGCTACTTTTATCTTAACTTCTTTCGTAGGAAATTTTTTTATGTCCCCATGTACACATCTAATGGGTATATCTTTGTTATGGTCGACCCTTGCACCTACCAGATCGGATGTTACAGCGGTTTGAAGACTCCCGGAATCAATCATGGCCCTGGTTGGTTTGCCATCGACTTCGGCCTCACAGGTGTACAGGTAAGGAGACTTCACCACTTGATCACAGTCAGTAACACTGGCCTCCCTTGACACGTCAAACGTTCCCACATCCATGGGTTCTGGTTTGCTCTTCTTAGGGCATAGCCTCGCCAGGTGGCCCCATTCACCGCACTCGAAACACTGTGGGCCTCTTGATGGTATTGAGGGTTGTCTAGTCGTGGGTGGACCTTCACTACTAGGTCTAGCTCTGACATTCTCCCATTCGGGCTTCCTGAGCATGGAGTTCGGCCATCTCTGGTTACTCATGGGTCTACCTGAAGAGGGTGATGGGTTTGTACTACCCCTTGAAACGGTTGTATATGTTAACAGGCGTCCTTGCCCTGCCTTCTGATATGCGGAAGCTATATTAACTGCTTCTGTCAAAGTGGGTTGGTGATGTTGCCTAACCCAGCATTGTACTGGCAAGGGAAGAGACTCCAGAAATTGTTCAAGTATAATTTTCTCTGCCATCTCCTGGGTAGTTGTCGTAACTGTTTGGAGCCACTTATCACCCATTTCCTTCACCCGATAGTACAGCTGTCGTGGGGTTTCCTAAGGAAGTAATTTGAGTTCTCTAAACTTTAACCTGTATGCTTCTTCGTCATGTCCCAACCTTTCAAGGACTACCCTCTTCATATCTGCGTAACCAGTCTCTCCTGTGGGATTAGCAGCTTGGTAGGCGCTCTGCATTTCACCCGTCATCAAGGGGGTGATGTAATGGCACCACCTCTCTGGGCCCCACTGAGCATTCCTAGCTACTCGCTCGAAATTGACAAAAAAATGAGCAGGGTCTTCACCCGGAGCGTACCTCTGCAAGACTGAAGTTGGAACTTGTGGGTGAATCCTTACGGTGATAGCTTCCAAGAGTTGGGCCTGCTGTACTTGAAGAGCCTGTTGAAAGGCCTGCCTATCGGCCTGAGCCTGTTGGCTTTGCATTTGTAAGGCTTGCTGTAATAGGTGTTGGCCTTCACTTAGCGTCTTAATTAAGTCTTCCATGGCGTTCTCTTCTAATCCCACCGCTGCCACCAACTGTCACTTTCTGGGATTAAAAGATCACACACACGGTCTGGAAGTTAAATATAACTTTAATAAGTGGATCAAACACTCTCAATGAACTTTCTCAGGAAAAAGGATACTGGTAGCTGCAGTCTCTTTTGAAAGGACACGGCCTTCTCCAGCTTCAGATAAGCCTTCCTGTGATGATTCTCCTGCTATTAAACAGTCTGGCTCAAAGTCATACAAACACTTTCCTTCCTGTCCAAACATCGACTTGACACAGGGATGTGAAACACAATGTTCGTTTCCTTGACCGTTCCACTAGGTCATTTTGAGGCATAAAACAGGTAGTGATTGCTCTTCTCTGAGGACCTTATAAGGAAGTTCTTCTTTTATTTTAGATCATCAGTTCATAAAGTTATCATAGGCCTAAAATGTTTACTCCTCCACTTGAGACTCTCACTCCATGCAGTACTCGAACTTCCTATTAAGACTTTCTACTGCTGTCAAAAGAAAACATTCGTTCAAAAGGAGTCTTTCCTTTCTCGCTCAGTCTCCCTTCAAAACGTCTCACCTCTCTCCCTCTTTATCTCCTTAAACCTGCACTCTCATCGGTATTTCTTCCCGCTTTCTTGACCTTCCGAACTGCGGCACCTCGACACTTATCTTCGTCGTCGAACGAACAGCTGTTGGGCTCGTCAGCGTACTCTCTCCAGCGGGGATGCAGCCTCCTTGCTCTTCCGCGTTGTACGCAGCTGACGAACAGCTGTTGGGGCTCATCAGCGTACTCTCTCCTCATAGGCCGTTCATACAGCCCCTCCCGCAGCTCCGTAACTTAGCTCCTTCTCTTTCTTCAATTCGGGATGTCAGCGTTTCTCGCCTTCGACGAGACTCCCAACGTGGGAGACTCGTCCTGCTATCCCTCCTACCGCGTGGCGCCGACCTCCGCTCTCGCTCCAAATCCAACCGCCAGGTCGAGTCGTCAGCGCTCGTCCGGCTCCATTCTTCTTCACTGAATTTCAGCACAACTTTTCTATCTTCACACAATGATAAACTCAACTAGCGCAACGGCGCTTCATAACAATGAAATGACCGTGTTTTCAGTCTTCTTAACCTTTAATACGCCCATTCATAACGGTTAGCTTCGTCCTCCGGAAGCTGGGCGGTCTCCTGGTAACCAACATACAGAGAAAGTTAGAAAACAGGACCTTGAAGCAGGTGACAAACACAATAAGCCTTGTGGGGTAGAACAGGGGAGACACGGGGCATGAGCGTGGGGTGCGGGGGAACAGGGGAGACAAAAGGCATGAGCGGGGGGTGGGGGGAAACAGGGCACACACAGGGCATGAGCAGGGGGTGCGGGGAACCGGAGAGAGATACGACGCATGAGCGGGGGTTGGGGGGAAAGAGGGAGACACTGCGCATGAGCGGGGGTTGGGGGGGAAGGAGGGATACACGGGGCATGAGCGGGGGTGGGGGAACAGGGGAGACACGGGGCATAAGCGGGGGTGGGGGGTAACACAGGAGACACGGGGCAGGAGCGGGGGTGGGGGGGAAACACAAGGGAGACACAGGGCATGAGCGGGGCTCGTGGGTAACACAAGGGAGACACAGAGCATGAGCGGGGGGTGGGGTTAACACAAGGGAGACACGGGGCATGAGCTGGGGGTGGGGGTAACACAAGGGAGACATGGGGCATGAGTGGGGGGTAACAGGGGAGACAGGACATGAGTGGGGGGATGGGGGGGAACAGGGCAGGCAATGCATGAGCGGGGGGTGGAGGGGAACAGGGCATGAGCGGGGGTTGAGGGGGAACAGGGCACACACGGGGCATGAACGGGGGGTGGGGGAACAGGAGAAGGACACGGGGCATGAGCGGAGGGAGGGGGCAACAGGGGAGACACGGGGCATGAGCGAGAGTGGGGGGAAAGGAGGGAGACACGGGGCATGAGCAGGGGGTGGGGTGGAACAGGGGAGACAAGGGGCATGAGCGAGGGGTGGGGAGAACAGGGAAAACACGGGGCATGAGCAGGGGGTGGGGTGAAAAGGGGAGACACGGAGCATGAGTGGAGGGTGGGGGGGAAAAGGAGAGAGACACGGGGCAGGGGGTGGGGTGGAACAGGGAAGACAGGTCATGAGCAGGAGGTGGGGGAAACAGGTAAAACACGGGGCATGAGCAGGGGGTGGGGGGAACGGGAGGGAGACATGGGACATGAGTGGGGGGTGGGAGGGACAGCGCAGACACGGGGCATGAGAGGGAGGTGGGGGAAAGGATGGAGACACGGGGCATGAGCGGGGATGGGGGGGAAAGGAGGGAGACATGGGGCATGACCGGGGGGTGGGAGGAACAGGGGAGACACGGGGCATGAGCAGGTGGGTGGGGGCAACACAGGAGACACGGGGCATGATCGGCGGTGTGGGGAAAGGAGGGAAAATGGGGCATGAGCAGGGGGTGGGGTGGAACAGGGGAGACAAGGGGCATGAGCGAGGGGTGGGGAGAACAGGGAAAACACGGGGCATGAGCAGGGGGTGGGGGAACAGGGGAGACACAGAGCATGAGCGGGGGGCTGGGGGGGAAAAGGAGAGAGACACGGGGCATGAGCGGGGGATGGGGTGGAACAGGCGAGACACAGGGCATGTGCAGGGGGTGGGGGGAACAGGCAAAACACGGGGCATGAGCAGGGGGTGGGGGGAACGGAAGGGAGACACGGGGCATGAGCAGGGGGTGGGGGAACAGGGCACACACAGGTCATGATCAGTGGGGTACGGGGGACCGGAGAGAGACACGACGCATGAGCGGGGGTTGGGGGGAAAGAGGGAGACATGGCGCATGAGCGGGGGTTGGGGGGAAGGAGGGAGACACGGAGCATGAGCCGGGGTGGGGGAACAGGGGAGACACGGGGCATGAGCGGGGGTGGGGGGTAACACAGGAGACACGGGGCAGGAGCGGGGGGTGGGGGGTAACACAAGGGAGACACAGGGCTGAGCGGGGCTCGGGGGTAACACAAGGGAGACACGGAGCATGAGCGGGAGGTGGGGTTGACACAAGGGAGACACGGGGCATGAGCGGGGGGTGGGGGTAACACAAGGGAGACACGGGGCATGAGTGGGGGTAACAGGGGAGACAGGACATGAGTGGGGGGGAACAGGGCAGGCAATGCATGAGCGGGGGGTGGAGGGGAACAGGGCATGAGCGGGGGTTGAGGGGGAACAGGGCACACACGGGGCATGAGCAGGGGGTGGGGGGAACAGGAGAAGGACACGGGGCATGAGCGGAGGGAGGGGGCAACAGGGGAGACACGGGGCATGAGCGAGAGTGGGGGGAAAGGAGGGAGACACGGGGCATGAGCAGGGGGTGGGGTGGAACAGGGGAGACAAGGGGCATGAGCGAGGGGTGGGGAGAACAGGGAAAACACGGGGCATGAGCAGGGGGTGGGGGGAAAAGGGGAGACACGGAGCATGAGTGGAGGGTGGGGGGGAAAAGGAGAGAGACACGGGGCAGGGGGTGGGGTGGAACAGGGGAGACAGGTCATGAGCAGGAGGTGGGGGAACCAGGCAAAACACGGGGCATGAGCAGGGGGTGGGGGGAACGGGAGGGAGACATGGGGCATGAGTGGGGGGTTGGGGGGACAGCGCAGACACGGGGCATGAGAGGGGGGGGGAAAGGATGGAGACTGGGGGCATGAGCGGGGATGGGGGGAAAGGAGGGAGACATGGGGCATGAGCGGGGGGTGGGAGGAACAGGGGAGACACGGGACATGAGCAGGTGGGTGGGGGCAACACAGGAGACACGGGGCATGATCGGGGGTGTGGGGAAAGGAGGGAGACATGGGGCATGAGCAGGGGGTGGGGTGGAACAGGGGAGACAAGGGGCATGAGCGAGTGGTGGGGAGAACAGGGAAAACACGGGGCATGAGCAGGGGGTGGGGGAACAGGGGAGACACGGAGCATGAGCGGGGGGGCTGGGGGGAAAAGGAGAGAGACACGGGGCATGAGCAGGGTTTGGGGTGGAACAGGCGAGACACAGGGCATGTGCAGGGGGTGGGGGGAACAGGCAAAACACGGGGCATGAGCAGGGGGTGGGGGGAACGGAAGGGAGACACAGGGCATGAGCAGGGGGTGGGGGAACAGGGCAAACACGGGGCATGAGTGGGGGGTGGGGGGGAAAAGGATGGAGACACGGGGCATGAGCAGGGTGGGGGGGAAAGGAGGGAGACATGAGGCATGAGCGGGGGGTGGGGGTAACACAAGGGAGACACGGGGCATGAGTGGGGGGTTGGGGGGTAACACAAGGGAGACACGGGGCATGAGTGGGGGTGTGGGGGGTAACACAAGGGAGACACGGGGCATGAGCGGCGGGTGGGGGGTAACACAAAGGAGACACCGGCATGAGCGGGAGGTAACACAAGGGCGAAATGGGTCATGAGCGGGGGGTGGGGGGAAAACAGGGCCCACACTTGGGGCATGAGCGGGGGGTGGGGGGAACAGGGCACACACGGGGCATGAGCGGGGGATGGGGGGAACAGGGCACACAGGGCATGAGCGGGGGGTGGGGGGAACAGGGCACACACAGGGCATGAGCGTGGGTGGGGGGAACAGGGCACACACAGGGCATGAGCGGGGGGTGGGCAGCACAGGAGAGAGACACGGGCATGAGCGGGAGGTAACACAAGGGCGAAATGGGTCATGAGCGGGGGTGGGGGGAAAACAGGGCCCACACATGGGGCATGAGCGGGGGGTGGGGGGAACAGGGCACACACGGGGCATGAGCGGGGGATGGGGGGAACAGGGCATGAGCGGGGGGTGGGGGGAACAGGGCACACACGGGGCATGAGCGGGGGGTGGGGGGAACAGGGCACATACGGGGCATGAGCGGGGGATGGGGGAACAGGGCACACAGGGCAGGGGGTGGGGGGAACAGGAGAAGGACACGGGGCATGAGCGAGGGGTGGGGGGAAAGGAGTGAGACACGGGCATGAACGGGGGAACATGGGAGACACAGTGCATGAGCAGGGGGTGGGGGGAAGGAGGGGGACACGGGGCATGAGCGGGTGGTGGGGGGAGGAGGAGGACACGGGGCATGAGCGGGGGGTGGGGGGAGGAGGGGGACACGTCGCATGAGCTGGGGGTGGGGGGGAAGGAGGGAGACACGGGGCATGAGCCGTGGGGTGGGAGGGGAACAGAGGAGAGCGGGGTGGTGGGGGGGTACATGAGGGAGACACGGGGCATGAGCGGTGGATGGGGGAACAGGGGAGACACGGGGCATGAGCGGAGGGTGGGGTGGTACACGAGGGAGACACGGGGAATGAGCAGGGGGTGGGGGAACAGAGGAGACACGGGGCATGAGCGGAGGGTGGGGGGGTAACACGGGGGAGACACGGGGCATGAGTGGTGGGTGGGGGGAACAGGGGAGACACGGAGTATGAGCGGGGGTGGGGGGAAAAGGAAGGAGACACGGGGCATGAGCGGGGGGTGGGGGGAAAGGAAGGAGAAACGGGGCATGAGCAGGGCGTGGGGGGGAAAGGAGAGATACACGTGGCATGAGCGGGGGGTGGGGTAGAACAGAGGAGACACGGGGCATGAGTGGGGGTGGGGGAACAGGGGAGACACGGGACATGAGCGGGGGGTGGGGGAGACACGGGGCATGAGCGGGGGGTGGGGGTAACACAGGAGACACGGGGCAGGAGAGGGGGTGAGGGGCAACACAAGGGAGACACGGGCATGAGCGGGGGTGCGGGGTAACACAAAGGAGACACAGGGCATGAGCGGGGGTGGGGGTTACAGAGACACAGAGCATGAGCGGGGGTGGGGGTAACACAAGGGAGACATGGGCATGAGCGGGGGAGGGGGGCAACACAAGGGAGACACGGGGCATGAGCGGGGGGTGGGGGGTAACACAAGGAAGACACCGGGCATGAGCGCGGGGGGTGGGGCGAACATGGCACACACGGAGCATGAGCGGGGGGTGGGAGGAACAGGGCACACATGGGCATAAGCGGGGGTGTGGGAAACAGGGCACACACAGGGCATGAGCAGGGGGTGGGGGAACAGGAGAAGGACATAGGGCATGAGCAGGGGCTGGTGCAGAAACGAGTGAGACATGGGGCATGAGCGGGGGAACAGGGGAGACACGGCGCATGAGCGGGGACTGGGGGGGAGGAGGGGGACACGGGGCATGAGCGGGGGGTGGGGGGAGGAGGGGGACACGGGGCATGAGCTGGGGGTGGGGGGAAAGGAGGGCGACACGGGGCATGAGCGGGGGGGTGGGGGAACATGGGAGAGCGGGGGGTGGGGGGGAACACGAGGGAAACAAGGGGCATGAGCGGGGGGGTGGGGGACATGAGGGAGACACGGGGCATGAGCGGAGGGTGGGGGGTACATGAGGGAGACACGGGGCATGAGCGGGGGGTGGGGGGAACAGGGCAGACACGGGGCATGAGCGGAGGGTGCGGGGGTACACGGGGCATGAGCGGGGGGTGCGGGGGAACAGGGGAGACACTGGGCATGAGCGGAGGGTGGGGGGTAACATGAGGGAGACACAGGGCATGAGCGGGGGGTGGGAGGAACAGGGGAGACACGGAGCATGAGCGGGTGGGTGGGGGTGGAAAAGGAGGGAGACACGGGGCATGAGCGGGGGGTGGAGGTAAAGGAGGGAGACATGGGGCATGAGCGGGGATCGGGAAGGAGAGAGACACGGGGCAAAGAGCGGGGTGGGTTAGAACAGGGGAGACGCGGGGCATGAGCGAGGGGTGTGGGGGAACATGGGAGACAAAGGGCATGAGCGGGGGGTGGGGGAGAAACAGGGCACACACAGGGCATGAGCGGGGGGTGGGAGGAACAGGAGAGAGACACGGGGCATGAGCGGGGGTTGGGGGGAAAGGAGGAGACACGGGGCATAAGCGAGGGGTGGGGGGAAGGAGGGAGACACGGGTCATGAGTGGGGGGTAACACAGGAGCCACGGGGCAGGAGCGGGGGGTGGGGGGTAACACAAAGGAGACACAGGCATGAGCGTGGTGGGGGTAACACAAAGGAGACAGGGGGCATGAGCGGGGGGTAACAGGGGAGACACAGGGCATGAGTGGGGGGTGGGGGGTAACACAAGGGAGACACGGGGCATGAGCGGGAGGTGGTGGGTAACACAAGGGAGACACTGGCATGAGCAGAGGGTGGGGGGGAACAGGGCAGACAGGGCATGAGAGGGGGGTGGGGGGAACAGGGCATGAGCAGAGGGTGAGGGGGAACAGGGCAGACAGGGCATGAGCGGGGGGTGGGGGGAGCAGGAGAAGGACACGGGGCATGAGTGGAGGGTGGGGGCAACAGGGGAGACACGGGGCATGAGCGGGGGGTGGGGGGAAAGGAGGGAGACACAAGGCATGAGCAGGGGGTGGGGTGGAACAGGGGAGACAATGGGCATGAGCGAGGGGAGGGGAGAACAGGGGAGAGCGGGGGGTGGGGGGGAACACGAGGGAAACAAGGGGCATGAGCAGGGGGTGGGGGTACATGAGGGAGACACGGGGATGAGCAGGGGGTGGGGGGAACAGGGGTGACACGGGGCATGAGCGGAGGGTGGGGGGTAACACGAGGGAGACACGGGGCATGAGTGGTGGGTGGGGGGAACAGGGGAGACACGGAGTATGAGCCGGGGGTGGGGGGGAAAAGGAAGGAGACACAGGGCATGAGCGGGGGGTGGGGGGAAAGGAAGGAGAAACGGGGCATGAGCGGGGGTGGGGGGAAAGGAGAGAGACACGGGGCATGAACGGGGGGTGGTTTAGACAGAGGAGACTCGGGGCATGAGCGGGGGTGGGGGGGAAACAGGGCACACACAGGGCATGAGCGGGGGGTGGGGGGAACAGGAGAGAGACATGGGGCATGAGCGGGGGTTGGGGGGGAAGGAGGGAGACACGGGGCATGAGCAGGGGTGGGGGAACAGGGGAGACACGGGGCATGAGCGGGGGGTGGGGCAACAGGGGAGACACGGGACATGAGCAGGGGGTGGGGGGTAACACAGGAGGCACGGGGCAGGAGAGGGGGTGGGGGGCAACACAAGGGAGACACAGGCATGAGCGGGGGTGGAGGGTAACACAAAGGAGACACGGGGCATGAGCGGGGGGTGGGGGTTACAGAGGAGACACAGAGCATGAGCGGGGGGTGGGGGTAACACAAGGGAGACATGGGCATGAGCGGGGGTAGGGGGGTAACACAAGGGAGACACGGGGCATGAGCGGGGTGGGGGGTAACACAAGGAAGACACGGGACATGAGCGGGGGGGTGGGGGGAACATGGCACACACGGGCATAAGCGGGGGTGGGGGAAACAGGGCACACACAGGGCATGAGCAGGGGGTGGGGGAACAGGAGCAGGACATATAGGGCATGAGCAAGGGGTGGCGCGGAAACGAGTGAGACATGGGGCATGAGCGGGGGGAACAGGGGAGACACGGCGCATGAGCGGGGGCTGGGGGGGAGGAGGGGGACACGGGGCATGAGCGGGGGGTGGGGGGAGGAGGGGGACATGGGGCATGAGCTGGGGGTGGGGGGGAAAGGGGGGAGACACGGGGCATGAGCGGGGGGGTGGGGGGAACAGGGGAGAGCGGGGGGTGGGGGGGAACATGAGGGAAACAAGGGGCATGAGCGGGGGGTGAGGGACATGAGGGAGACACGAGGCATGAGCTGGGGGGTGGGGGGGTACATGAGGGAGACACGGGGCATGAGCGGGGGGTGGGGGAACAGGGGAGACACGGGGCATGAGCGGAGGGTGGGGGGTACACGGGGCATGAGCAGGGAGTGCGGGGGAACAGGGGAGACACTGGGCATGAGCGGAGGGTGGGGGGTAACACGAGGGAGACACGGGGCATGAGCGAGGGTGGGAGGAACAGGGGAGACACGGAGCATGAGCAGGGGGGTGGGGGGGAAGGAGGGAGACACGGGGCGTGAGCGGGGGGTGTGGGTAAAAGGAGGGAGACATGGGACATGAGCGGGGGATGGGGGAAGGAGATAGACACGGGGCATGAGCGGGGGGTGTGGTAGAACAGGGGAGACACGGGCATGAGCGGGGGGTGGGGGGTAAGAGGGGAGACAGGGCATGAGCGGAGGGTGGGGGGGAACAGGGCAGACAGGGCATGAGCGGGGGTGGGGGGAACAGGGCATAAGCGGGGGGTGAGGGGGAACAGGGCACACACAGGGCATGAGCAGGGGGTGGGGGGAGCAGGAGAAGGACACGGGGCATGAGCGGAGGGTGGGGGCAACAGGGGAGACATGGGGCATGAGCGGGGGTGGGGGAAAGGAATGAGACACAGGGCATGAGCAGGGGGTGGGGTGGAACAGGGGAGACAAGGGGCATGAGCGAGGGGTGGGGAGAACAGGGAAAACACGGGGCATGAGCAGGGTGTGTGGGGAACAGGGGAGACACGGGGCATGAGCGCCGGGGGTGGGGGGAACAGGGCGCACACAGGGCATAAGTGGGGGTGGGGGGAACAGGGCACACACGGGCATGAGCGGGAGGTGGAGGGAACAGGGCACACACGGGGCATGAGCAGGGGGTGGGGGGAACAGGAAAAGGACACGGGGCATGAGCGGGGGTGGGGGAGAAAGGAGTGAGACACGGGGCATGAACGGGGGAACAGGGGAGACACAGTGCATGAGCAGGGGGAGGGGAGAAGGAGGGGGACACGGGGCATGAGCGGGTGGTGGGGGGAGGAGGAGGACACGGGGCATGAGCGGGGGGTGGGGGGAGGAGGGGGACACGTCGCATGAGCTGGGGGTGGGGGGGAAAGGAGGGAGACATGGGGCATGAGCCGTGGGGTGGGAGGGGAACAGGGGAGAGCGGGGGGTGGAGGGTACACGAGGGAGACACGGGGCATGAGCGGGGGATGGGGGGAACAGGGGCAACACGGGGCATGAGCGGAGGGTGGGGGGGTACACGAGGGAGACACGGGGCATGAGCAGGGGGTGGGGGGAACAGGGGAGACACGGAGTATGAGCGGGGGTGGGGGGGAAAGGAAGGAGGCACGGGGCATGAGCGGGGGGTGGGGGGAAAGGAAGGATAAACGGGGCATGAGCGGGGGTGCGGGGGAAAGGAGAGAGACACGGGGCATGAGCGGGGGGTGGGATAGAACAGAGGAGACACGGGGCATGAGCGGTGGGTGGGGGGGAAACAGGGCCCTCAAAGGGCATGAGCGGGGGGGTGGGGGGAACAGGAGAGAGACACGGGGCATGAGCGGGGGTTGGGGGGAAAGGAGGGAGACACAGGACATGAGCGGGGGTGGGGGGGAAGGAGGGAGACACGGGGCATGAGCAAGGGTGGGGGAACAGGGGAGACACAGGGCATGAGCGGGGGGTGGGGGGTAACTGTAACGCTCACCTGATTCCCACGGAGGCGCAGGTCTGGCTTCGAGTGCTGGTGCTTCTTCAATGGTGAAGCGCAGGACCCTGAAGATGGACAGGAAGGGCCCCTCTACTCTGGCTTCTCTGGCTTGCAGGAATATTCCCCTGTGCGTGAAAAGCGAGTATTACCTACTGACTGAGTTATGCTCAAGCCTCCCACTCTCCTCCAGCCCTCCACGATACCCTTCCACGATTCCCTGTGAAGTCTCACCTTAGGGTCAAGAAGGATGAGCTCTCCATCCTGCTTCTGATGCAGGGGCGCGTTGAAACCCAGTTACTTCACTGGATTGAGGATTGATGGGAGTTCAGGTAAGCTTGACTATTCAGGTAAGGCGCTGTAAAAGTTCTGCTGCAAGTTCTAAAGTCCAAGCTTAAAAATAATGTTCATTGTCTTGTTGCAGAATGCCGGAGATATGGCGCCGACCCGAAGTGAAACGTGCAGTTCCAGTAAATGACAGGTAAGTTCCGGATGAGCGCTCAGGTAATGTCTTTTCATTCGCTCATTCAATGTCTTTGTCTTTTTTCCCCATAGGGCCCGGGGTCCGGAAAATGCCTGGAAGCGCCAAGACCCGAAATTAAATGGGAATGACCCAACAGGTAAGTCTTAGAAGGAAACTGAGCTTTTCCTATTCCTTTCCTTCTCTCACCTTGTTCTTGTCTTTTTCTCTCTAGGCTCTGGGAAGTGGCTGTGGATCCGGATGATCGCTGCTGAAGATGGAGGAGTCCAGGATAGGTGAGTGAAATGCAGCGCTGCAGCGATCGTAGCGAAATGCTTTTAAAATGATGTCTTCCTTTTCAGGATCGTCGGTGTGATGTCTCCATTGTGCTGATTTAGCAGGTAAGGTCTTTTGTCTCCCTTTGCAGGTGACCCAGGATACTGACAGGCGTGGCTGAGGTCCAGATGCAGGAGCTGACACGGTGAGCGTCCAGCTGCGAGGAGCAGAACAACGCGAAGCGTGAGTTGCTGATCGGGTGTGGTTTAAATAGCTTTGGAAGAAGTTCCCAGTGTGTATCCTTCTACCGATCAGGTATGTATCCTTCCCCGACCACACCCGGGTGGAAAGTAGTCCCACAGGTAAAGTAGTTCCATTCAGTCCTCAAGAGGGCCTGGATGTAGCAGCATGGTCTGCATCAGGTAAGTGCACATTAAAACACTTGAACACATGTCTAGCTTTATGAGCCTGGCGCCTAAGGCGCCAGGACAGGGGTCCAACATGAGCCTGGCGCCTAAGGCGCCAGGACTGCGTCCATAGGGCCCCAGCTTGGGCCCGCTGGCACTCCCCTGGGGGAAATGATACCTGCCTCTGGGGTTGCTGGGTCGGACCTGGCTCCTTGGAGGTAGGCATCATGACAGTAACACAGGAGACACAGGGCAGGAGAGGGGGTGGGGGGCAACACAAGGGAGACACGGGCATGAGCAGGGGTGCGTGAGCGGGGTGGGGGGAAAGGAGGGAGACAAGGGGCATGAGCGAGGGGTGGGGAGAACAGGGGAGAGCGGGGGGTGGGCGGGAACACAAAGGAGACACAGGGCATGAGCGGGGGTTACAGAGGAGACACAGAGCATGAGCGGGGGGTGAGGGTAACACAAGGGAGACATGGGCATGAGCAGGGGGAGGGGGGAAACACAAGGGAGACACGGGGCATGAGCAGGGGGTGGGGGTAACACAAGGAAGACACCGGGCATGATCGCGTGGGGTGGGGGTGAACATTGCACACACGGCGCATGAGCGGGGGCTGGGGGGAGGAGGGGGACACGGGGCATGAGCGGGGGGTGGGGGGGAGGAGGGGGACACGGGGCATGAGCTGGGGGTGGGGGGAAAGGAGGGCGACATGGGGCATGAGTGGGGGGGTGGGGGAACAGGGGAGAGCGGGGGGTGGGGGGAACACGAGGGAAACAAGGGGCATGAGCGGGGGGGTGGGGGACATGAGGGAGACACGGGGCATGAGCGGGGGCGGGGGGGTACATGAAGGAGACACGGGACATGAGCAGGGGTGCGGGGGAACAGGGGAGACACTGGGGATGAGCGGAGGGTGGGGGGTAACACGAGGGAGACACGGGGCATGAGCGGGGGGTGGGGGTGGAAAAGGAGGGAGACACAGAGCATAAGCGGGGGGTGGGGGGAAAAGGAGGGAGACATGGGGCATGAGCGGCGGATCGGGAAGGAGTGAGACACGGGGCATGAGCGGGGGTGGGGTAAAACAGGGGAGACACGGGGCATGAGCGAGGGGTGTGGGGGAACATGGGAGACAAAGGGCATGAGCGGGGAGATGGGGGAGAAACAGGGCACACACAGGGCATGAGCGGGGGGTGGGAGGAACAGGAGAGAGACACGGGGCATGAGCGGGGGTTGGGAGGAAAGGAGGGAGACACGGGGCATGAGCGGGGGGTGGGGGGTAACACAGGAGCCACGGGGCAGGAGCGGTGGGTGGCGGGGTAACACAATGGAGACACGGGCATGAGCGGGGGTGGGGGGTAACACAAAGGACGGAGACACCGGGCATGAGCGGGGGTTGGGGGGTAACACAAGAGCCATGGGGCAGAAGCGGGAGGGTGGGGGGCAACACAAAAGAGACACGGGCATGAGCGGGGGTGGGGTAACACAAAGGAGACACGGGGCATGAGCAGGGGGTGGGGGGTAACAGGGGAGACACAGGGCATGAGTGGGGGGTGGGGGGTAACACAAGGGAGACACGGGGCATGAGCGGGAGGTGGTGGGTAACACAAGGGAGACACAGGGCATAAGCGGGGGGTAACACAAGGGAGTCACAGGGCATGAGCGGGGGTGGGGGGTAACACAAGGGAGACACGGGCATGAGCGGGGGCTGGGGGGTAACAGGGGAGACAGGGCATGAGCAGAGGGTGGGGGGAACAGGGCAGACAGGGCATGAGCAGGGGGTGGGGGGGAACAGGGCATGAGCGGGGGGTGAGGGGGAAGAGGGCACACACGCGGCATGAGCGGGGGGTGGGGGGAGCAGGAGAAGGACACGGGCCATGAGTGGAGGGTGGGGGCAACAGGGGAGACACGGGGAATGAGCGGGGTTGGGGGAAAGAAGGGAAACACGGGGCATGAGCAGGGGGTGGGGAGAACAGGGGAGAGCGGGAGGTGGGCGGGAACACAAGGGAAACAAGGGGCATGAGCGGGGGGTGGGGGTACATGAGGGAGACACGGGGCATGAGCAGGGGGGTGAGGGGGTACATGAGGGAGACACGGGGCATGAGCGGGGGGTGGGGGGAACAGGGGAGACACGGGGCATGAGCGGGGTGGGGGGAAAGGAGGGAGACAAGGGGCATGAGCGAGGGGTGGGGAGAACAGGGGAGAGCGGGGGGTGGGCGGGAACACAAGGGGCATGAGCGGGGGATGGGGGTACATGAGGGAGACACAGGGCATGAGCGGGGGTTGGGGGGGTACATGAGGGAGACACGGGGCATGAGCGGGGGGTGGGGGGAACAGGGGAGACACCGGGCATGAGCGGAGGGTGGGGGGGTACACGAGGGACACACGGGGCATGAGCGGGGGGTGGGGGGGAACAGGGGAGACACGGGGCATGAGCGGAGGGTGGGGGTAGCACGAGGGAGACACGGGGCATGAGCGGGGGGTGGGAGGAACAGGGGAGACACGGAGCATGAGCAGGGGGGTGGGGGGAAAGGAGGGAGACACGGGGCATGAGCGGGGGGTGGGGGGAAAAGGAGGGAGACACGAGGCATGAGCAGGGGATGGGGGAAGGAGAGAGACACGGGGCAGCGGGGGGTGAGGTAGAACAGGGGAGACACGGGGCATGAGCGGGGGGTGTGGACAGGGGAGACAAAGGGCATGAGCGGGGGGTGGGGGAGAGACAGGGCCCACACAGGGCATGAGCGGGGGGGTGGGGGGAACAGGAGAGAGACACGGGGCATGAGCAGGGGTTGGGGGGAAAGGAGGGAGACACGGGGCATGAGTGGGGGGTGGGGGGAAGGAGGGAGACACGGGGCATGAGCCAGGGGTGGGGGAACAGGGGAGACACGGGGCATGAGCGGGGGGTGGGGGAACAGGGGAGACACGGGGCATGAGCGGGGGTGGGGGGTAACACAGGAGACACGGGGCAGGAGCGGGGGGTGTTGGGTAACACAAGGGAGACACGGGCATGAGCAGGGGTGGAGGGTAACACAAAGGAGACACGGGGCATGAGCGGGGGTTGGGGGGTAACAGGGGAGACACAGGGCATGAGCGGGGGGTGGGGGGTAACACAAGGGAGACACAGGGCATGAGCGGGGGGTGGTGGGTAACACAAGGGAGACAGGGGCATGAGCGGGGGTAACAGGGGAGACAGGGCATGAGCGGAGGGTGGGGGGAACACAAGGGAGACACGGGCATGAGCGGGGGTAACAGGGGAGACAGGGCATGAGCGGAGGGTGGGGGGAACAGGGCAGACAGGGCATGAGCGGGGGGTGGGGGGAACAGGGCATGAGCGGGGGCTGAGGGGGAACAGGGCACACACGGGGCATGAGCGGGGGGTGGGGGGAGCAGGAGAAGGACACGGTTCATGAGTGGAGGGTGTGGGCAACAGGGGAGACACGGGGCATGAGCGGGGGTGGGGGGAAAGGAGGGAGACACGGGGCATGAGCAGGGGGTGGGGTGAAACAGGGGAGACAAGGGGCATGAGTGAGGGGTGGGGAGAACAGGGGAGAGCGGGGGGTGGGAGGGAACACGAGGGAAACAAGGGGCATGAGCGGGGAGGTGGGGGTACATGAGGGAGACACGGGGCATGAGCAGGGGGGAGGGGGGAACACAAGGGAAACAAGGGGCATGAGCGGGGGGGTGGGGGTACACGAGGGAGACACGGGGCATGAGCGGGGGGTGGGAGGAACAGGGGAGACACGGAGCGGAGCATGAGCGAGGGGGTGGGGGGAACAGGGGAGACACGGGGCATGAGCGGGGTGTGTGGGGGAACAGGGGAGACAAAGGGCATGAGCGGGGGGTGGGGGAGAAACAGGGCATGAGCGGGGGGTGGGGGAACAGGAGAGAGACACGGAGCATGAGCGGGGGTTGGGGGAAAGGAGGGAGACTCGGGGCATGAGCGGGGGTGGGGGGTAGGAGGGAGACATGGGGCATGAGCCAGGGGTGGGGGAACAGGGGAGACACAGGGCATGAGCGGGGGGTGGGGGAACAGGGGAGACACGGGGCATGAGCGGGGGGTGGGGGATTACACAGGAGACACGGGGCAGGAGCGGGGGGGTGGGGGTAACACAAAAGAGACACGGGCATGAGCGGGGGTGGGGGTAACACAAAGGAGACACGGGGTATGAGCGGGGGGTGGGGGGTAACAGGGGAGACACAGGGCATGAGCGGTGGGTGGGGGTAACACAAGGGAGACACGGGGCATGTGCGGGGGGTGGTCGGTAACACAAGGGAGACACGGGGCATAAGCGGGGGGTAACACAAGGGAGTCACGGGGCATGAGCGGGGGGTGGGGGGTAACACAAGGGAGACACGGGCATGAGCGGGGGGTAACAGTGGAGACAGGGCTTGAGCGGAGGGTGGGGGGGAATATGGCAGACAGGGCATGAGTGGGGGGTAGTGGGGAACAGGGCATGAGCAGGGGGTGAGGGGGAACAGGGGAGACACTGGGCATGAGCGGGGGGTGGGGGGTAGCACGAGGGAGACACGGGGCATGAGCGGGGGGTGGGAGGAACAGGGGAGACACGGAGCATGAGCAGGGGGGTGGGGGGGAAAGGAGGGAGACACGGGGCATGAGCGGGGGGTGGGGGGAAAAGGAGGGAGACACGGGGCATGAGCGGGGGATGGGGGAAGGAGAGAGACACGGGGCAGCGGGGGGTGAGGTAGAACAGGGGAGACACGGGGCATGAGCGGGGGGTGTGGACAGGGGGGACAAAGGGCATGAGCGGGGGTGGGGGAGAAACAGGGCCCACACAGGGCATGAGCGGGGGGTGGGGGTAACAGGAGAGAGACACGGGGCATGAGCGGGGGTTGGGGGGAAAGGAGGGAGACACGGGGCATGAGCGGGGGGGGGGAAGGAGGGAGACACGGGCATGAGCCAGGGGTGGGGGAACAGGGGAGACACGGGGCATGAGCGGGGGTGGGGGAACAGGGGAGACACGGGGCATGAGCTGGGGGTGGGGGTAACACAGGAGACACGGGGCAGGAGCGGGGGGTGGGGGGTAACACAAGGGAGACAGGGGCATGAGCAGGGGTGGGGGGTAACACAAAGGAGACACGGGGCATGAGCGGGGGTTGGGGGGTAACAGGGGAGACACAGGGCATGAGCGGGGGGTGGGGGTTAACACAAGGGAGACACAGGGCATGAGCGGGGGGTGGTGGGTAACACAAGGGAGACAGGGGCATGAGCGGGGGTAACACAAGGGAGTCACGGGGCATGAGCGGGGGTGGGGGGTAACACAAGGGAGACACGGGCATGAGCGGGTGGTAACAGGAGAGACAGGGCATGAGCGGAGGGTGGGGGGGAACAGGGCAGACAGGGCATGAGCGGGGGGTGGGGGGAACAGGGCATGAGCGGGGGCTGAGGGGGAACAGGGCACACACGGGGCATCAGCGGGGGGTGGGGTGAGCAGGATAAGGGCACGGGGCATGAGTGGAGGGTGTGGGCAACAGGGGAGACACAGGGCATGAGCGGAGGTGGGGGGAAAGGAGGGAGACAAGGGGCATGAGCAGGGGGTGGGGTGAAACAGGGGAGACAAGGGGCATGAGCGAGGGGTGGGGAGAACAGGGGAGAGCGGGGGGTGGGGGGAACACGAGGGAAACAAGGGGCATGAGCGGGGGGTGGGGGTACATGAGGGAGACACGGGGCATGAGCAGGGGGGTGGAGGGAATGGGGAACACAAGGGAAACAAGGGGCATGAGCGGGGGGGTGGGGGTACATGAGGGAGACACTGGGCATGAGCGGAGGGTGGGGGGGTAACACGAGGGAGACACGGGGCATGAGCGGGGGGTGGGAGGAACAGGGGAGACACGGAGCATGAGCGAGGGGGTGGGGGGGAACAGGGGAGACACGGGGCATGAGCGGGGTGTGTGGGGGAACAGGGGAGACAAAGGGCATGAGCGGGGGGTGGGGGAGAAACAGGGCATGAGCGGGGGGTGGGGGAACAGGAGAGAGACACAGGGCATGAGCGGGGGTTGGGGGAAAGGAGGAAAGGAGGGAGAATCGGGGCATGAGCGGGGGGTGGGGTGAAGGAGGGAGACATGGGGCATGAGCCAGGGGTGGGGGAACAGGGGAGACACGGGGCATGAGCGGGGATGGGGGAACAGGGGAGACATGGGGCATGAGCGGGGGGTGGGGGATTACACAGGAGACACGGGGCAGGAGCGGGGGGGTGGGGGTAACACAAAAGAGACACGGGCATGAGCGGGGGTGGGGGGTAACACAAAGGAGACACGGGGTATGAGCGGGGTGTGGGGGGTAACAGGGGAGACACAGGGCATGACCGGGGGGTGGGGGTAACACAAGGGAAACACGGGGCATGTGCGGGTGTGGTCGGTAACACAAGGGAGACACGGGGCATAAGCGGGGGGGTAACACAAGGGAGTCACGGGGCATGAGCGGGGGTTGGGGGGTAACACAAGGGAGACACGGGCATGAGCGGGGGGTAACAGTGGAGACAGGGCATGAGCGGAGGGTGGGGGGGAACATGGCAGACAGGGCATGAGTGGGGGGTTGTGGGGAACAGGGCATGAGCGGGGGTGAGGGTGAACAGGGCACACGCGGGGCATGAGCGGGGGGCGGGGGGAGCAGGAGAAGGACACGGGGCATGAGTGGAGGGTGGGGGCAACAGCGGGGGTAACAGGGGAGACAGGGCATGAGCGGAGGGTGGGGGGGAACAGGGCATGAGTGGGGGGTGGGGGGGAACAGGGCATGAGCGGGGGGTGGGGGAACAGGGGAGACACAGGGCATGAGCAGGGTGTGGGGGGGAAACAGGCCAAACACAGGGCATGAGCGGGTGGGGGGGAACACGAGAGAGACATGGGGCATGAGCGGAGGGTGGGGGGAAAGGAAGGAGACAAGGGGCATGAGTGGGGGTGGGGGGGAAGATGGGAGACACGGGGCATGAGAGCGGGTGGTGGGGGAACAAGGGAGACATCTGGCATGAGCGGGGGTGGAGGAACAGGGGAGACACGGGGCATGAGCGGGGGGTGGGGGGTAACACAGGAGACACGGGGCAGGAGCGGGGAGTGGGGGGTAACACAAGGGAGACACAGGGCATGAGCGGGGTGTGGGGGGGAAAAGAAGGGAGACACGGGGCATGAGCGGGGGGTGAGGGGGAAAAGGATGGAGATACGGGTCATGAGCGGGGAGTGGGATAGGACTGGGGAGACACGGGGCATGAGCGGGGGTTAGGGGGACACAGGGGAGACACAGGGCATGAGCGGGGGATGGGGGAACAGGAGAGAGACACGGGGCTTGAGCGGGGGGTGGGGGGAAAGGAGGGAGACACAGGCATGAGCGGGGGTGGGGGGTAAGGAGGGAGACACGGGGCATGAGCCATGGGTGGGGGAACAGGGGAGACACGGGGCATGAGCGGGGGTGGGGGAACAGGGGAGACACGGGGCATGAGCGGGGGGTGGGGGGTAACACAGGAGACACGGGGCAGGAGCAGGGAGGTGGGGGGCTAACACAAGGGAGACACGGGGCATGAGCGAGGGGTGGGGGGTAACAGGGGAGACACAGGGCATGAGCGGGGGGTGGGGGGCAACACAAGGGAGACACAGGGCATGAGCGGGGGGGTGGGTAACACAATGGAGACACGGGGCATGAGCCGGGGGTAACACACAGGAGTCACGGGGCATGAGCGGGGGGTGGGGGGTAACAGGGCATGAGCGGGGGCTGAGGGGGAACAGGGCACACACGGGGCATGAGCGGGGGGTGGGTGAAGCAGGAGAAGGACACATGGCATGAGTGGAGGGTGGGGGCAACAGCGGGGGGTAACAGGGGAGACAGGGCATGAGCGGAGGGTGGGGGGAACAGGGCAGAGAGGGCATCAGCAGGGGGTGGGGGGGAACATGGCATGAGCGGGGGGTGAGGGGGAACAGGGCACACACGGGGCATGAACGGGGGGTGGGGGAACAGGGGAGACACAGGGCATGAGCGGGGGGTGGGGGGAACACGAGAGAGAAACGGGGCATGAGCGGAGGGTGGGGGGAAAGGAAGGAGACAAGGGGCATGAGCGGAGGGTGGGGGGGAACAGGGCAGACAGGGCATGAGCGTGGGGTGGGAAGGAACAGGGCATGAGCGGGGGCTGAGGGGGAACAGGGCACACACGGGGCATGAGCGGGGGGTGGGGGAAGCAGGAGAAGGACACATGGCATGAGTGGAGGGTGGGGGCAACAGCGGGGGGTAACAGGGGAGACAGGGCATGAGAGGAGGGTGGGGGGGAACAGGGCAGAGAGGGCATGAGCGGGGGGTGGGGGGGAACAGGGCATGAGCGGGGGGTGAGGGAGAACAGGTCACACACGGGGCATGAACGGGGGTGGGGGTACAGGGGAGACACAGGGCATGAGCGGGGGTGGGGGGAACACGAGAGAGAAACGGGGCATGAGTGGAGGGTGGGGGGAAAGGAAGGAGACAAGGGACATGAGCGGGGGTGGAGGAACAGGGGAGACACGGGGCATGAGCGGGGGGTGGGGGGTAACACAGGAGACACGGGGCAGGAGCGGGGTGTGGGGGGGAAAGAAGGGAGACACGGGGCATGAGCGGGGGGTGGGGGGAAAAGGATGGAGATACAGGTCATGAGTGGGGAGTGGGATAGAACTGGGGAGACACGGGGCATGAGCGGGGGTTAGGGGGGCACAGGGGAGACACAGGGCTTGAGCGGGGGGTGAGGGGAACAGGAGAGAGACACGGGGCTTGAGCGGAGGGTGAGAGGAAAGGAGGGAGACACGGGGCATGAGCAGGGGATGGGGGGAAGGAGGGAGACACGGGGTATGAGACCAGGGGGTGGGGGAACAGGGGAGACATGGGGCATGAGCGGGGGTGCGGGAACAGGGGAGACACCGGGCATGAGCCGGGGGTGGGGGTAACACAGGAGACATGGGGCAGGAGCGGGGCGTGGGGGGTAACACAAAGGAGACACAGGCATGAGCGGGGGTAACAGGGGAGACAGAGGGCATGAGCGGCGGGTAACAGGGGAGACACAGGGCATGAGCGGGGGGTAACACAAGGGAGACACGGGGCATGAGCGGGGGGTGGTGGGTAACACAAGGGAGACACAGGGCATGAGCGGGGGGTAACAGGGGAGACATAGGGCATGAGTGGGGGGTGGGGGTAACACAAGGGAGACACGGGGCATGAGCGGGGGGTGGGGGGTAACACAAGGGAGACACGGAGCATGAGCGGGGGTAACACAAGGGAGACATGGGGCATGAGGCGGGGGATGGGGTAACAGGGGAGACAGGGCATGAGCGGGGGTTGGGGGGGAACAGGGGAGACAGGGCATGAGCGGGGGGTGGGGGGAACAGGGCACACACGGGGCACGAGCGGGGGGTGGTGGGGAACAGGAGAAGGACACGGGGCATGAGCAGAGGGTGGGGGCAACAGGGGAGACAAGGGGCATGAGCGGAGGGTGGGGGGAAAAGGAGAGAGACACGGGGCATGAGCAGGGAGTGGGGTGGAACAGAGGAGACAGGGCATGGGGTGGGGGGAACAGGCAAAACACGGGGCATGAGCAGGGGGGAACGGGAGGGAGACACGGGGCATGAGTGGGGGGTGAGGGGGAACAGCGCAGACACGGGGCATTAGAGGGGGGTAGGGGGGAAGGATGGAGACACGGGCATGAGCAGGGGGTGGGGGGAAAGGAGGGAGACACGGGGCATGAGCGGGGGGTGGAGGGGAACAGGGCTCACACGTGGCATGAGTGGGGGGTGGGTGGGCGGTAACACAAGGGAAACACGGGGCATAAGCGCGGGGGCTGGGGGGTAACACAAGGGAGACATGGGGCATGAGCGGAGGGTGGCGGGTAACAGGGGAGACAGGGCATGAACGCGGGGTGGGGGGAACAGGGCTCACACTGGGCATGAGCGGGGTGTGGGGGGAACAGGAGAAGGACACGGGGCATGAGCGGGGGGTGGGGGGAAAGGAGGGAGTCAGAGGGCATGAGCGGGGGTGGGGGATCAGGGGAGACACGGTACATGAGCGGGGGGTGGGGGGAAATTAGGGGGACATGGGGCATGAGCGTGGGGTGGGGGGAAATGAGGGGGACACGGGGCATGAGCGGGGGGTGGTGGGGGAGGAGGGAGACATGGGGCATGAGCGGGGGTGGGGGGGAAATGAGGGGGACACGGGGCATGAGCGGGGGTTGGGTGGTAACACGGGGCATGAGCGGGGGTGGGGGGTAACACAAGGGAGACACAGGGCATGAGTGGGGGTAACACAAGGGAGACACGGGGCATGAGCAGGGGGTGGGGGGTAACACAAGGGAGACACGGGCATGAGCGGGAGGTAACACAAGGGAGAAACGGGGCATGAGTGGGGGGTGGGGGGTAGCACACGGGAGACACGGGCATGAGCGGGGAGTGGGGGGGAACAGGGCATACGCGGGGCATGAGCGGGGGGTGGGGGGTAACAGGGCACACACGGGGCATGAGCAGGGGTGGGGGGAACAGGGCGCACACAGGCATGAGCGGGGGGTGGGAGGAACAGGAGAGAGACACGGGGCATGAGCGGGGGATGGGGGAGTAAAGGAGGGAGATACGGGGCATGAGCGGGCGTGGGGGGGAAGGAGGGAGACACGGGGCATGAGCGGGGGGTGGGGGAACAGAGGACACACGGGGCATGAGCGGGGGGGGGTGGGGGAACAGGGGAGACTCGGGGCATGAGCGGGGGTGGGGGGTAACACAAAGGAGACACGGGACATGAGCAGGGGGTGGGGGTAACAGGGGATACGCAGGGCATGAGCGGGGGGTGGGGGTATCACAAGGGAGACACGGGGCATGAGTGGGGGGTGGGTGGGGGGTAACACAAGGGAGACACGGGGCATGAGCGCGGGGGCTGGGGGAAACACAAGGGAGACACGAGGCATAAGCGGGGGGTGGGGGTGGACAGGGCACACATGGGGCATGAGCGGGGGGGTGGGGGGAACAGGAGAAGGACACGGGGCATGAGCGTGGGTGGGGGGAAAGGAGGGAGACACAGAGCATGAGCAGGGGTGGGGGGAACAGGGGAGACACGGCGCATGAGCGGGGGGCTGGGGGGAAATGAGGGGGACATGGGGCATGAGCGTGGGGTGGGGGGAAATGAGGGGAACATGGGGCATGAGCGGGGGTGGGGGGAAGGAGGGAGACATGGGGCATGAGCGGAGGTTGGGGGGTAACACAGGGCATGAGCGGGGGTGGGGGGTAACACGAGGGAAACACGGGGCATGAGCAGGGGGTGGGGAGAACACGAGGGAGACACAGGACATGAGTGGAGGGTGGGGCAACAGGAGACACACGGGGCATGAGCGGGGGTGGGGGAACAGGAGAAGGAACCGGGGCATGAGCGGGGGGTGGGGTGGAAAGGAGGGAGACACAGAGCATGAGCGGGGGTGGGGGGAACAGGGGAGACACGACGCATGAGCGGGGGGTGGGGGAAATGAGGGGGACATGGGGCATGAGCGTGGGGTGGGGGGGAAATGAGGGGGACACGGGGCATGAGCGGGGGTTGGGGGGAAGGAGGGAGACATGGGGCATGAGCAGAGGGTGGGGGTAACACGGGGCATGAGCGGGGGTGGGGGGTAACACGAGGGAAACACGGGGCATGAACAGGGGGTGGGGAGAACACGAGGGAGACACAGGACATGAGCGGAGGGTGGGGCAACAGGAGACACACGGGGCATGAGCGGGGGGTGGGGGGAACAGGAGAAGGACACGGGGCATGAGCGGGGGTTGGGGGTAAAGGAGGGAGACACAGGGCATGAGCAGGGGGTGGGGGGAACAGGGGAGACACGGCGCATGAGCGGGGGGGTTGGGGGGAAATGAGGGGGACACGGGACATGAGCAGGGGGTGGGGGGGAAGGAGGGGGACACGGGGCATGAGCAGGTGAAAGGAGGGAGACACGGGGCATGAGCTGGGTGTGGGGGGGCAAAAACAGGGCATGAGCGGGGGTAGGGGGTAACACGAGGGAAACACGGGGCATGAGCAGCGGGTGGGCGGAACACAAGGGAGACACGGGACATGAGTGGAGGGTGGGGGCAACAGGAGACACGGGGCATGAGCGGGAGGGTGTGGTGGAACAGGGGAGACACGGGGCATGAGTGGGGGTGCGGGGTAACACAAGGGAGACACGAGGCATGAGTGGGGGTGGGGGGTAACACAAGGGAGACACGGGGAATGAGCGGGGGGTGGGGGTAACACAAGGGAGACACGGGGCATGAGCGGGGGGTGGGTGGTAACACAAGGGAGACATGGGGCATGAGCGGGGGATGGGGTAACAAGGGAGACACGGGCATGAGCGGGGGTGTGGGGTAACACAAGGGAGACACGGGGCATGAGCAGGGGGTGGGGGGGTAACAGGGGAGACACAGGGCATGAGTGGGGGGTGGGGGGACCAGGGCACACACAGGTCATGAGCAGCGGGTGGGGGGGAAAGGAGGAAAGGAGGGAGACACGGGGCATGAGTGGGTGGTGGGGGGAATAGGGCAGACACGGGGCATGAGTGGGTGGTGGGGGGGAAAGGAGGGGGACATGGGGCATGAGCGGGGGGTGGGGGGAAGGAGGGAGACACGGGGCATGAGCGGGGGGTGGGGGGAATAGGGGAGACACGGGGCATGAGCGGGTGGTGGGGGGAAAGGAGGGGGCACGGGGCATGAGTGGGGGTGGGGAGGAACAGGGCACACACGGGGCATGAGCTTGAGGTGGGGGGAAAGGAGGGAGACAAGGGGCATGAGCGGGGGTGGGGGGAATAGGGGAGACAAAAGGCATGAGCGGGGGTGGGAGGAATAGGGGAGACAAAGGGCATGAGCGGGTGGTGGGAGGGAAAGGAGGGGGACACGGGGCATGAGCGGGAGGTGGGGGGAAGGAGGGAGACACGGGGCATGAGCGGGGGGTGCGGGGAATAGGGGAGACACGGGGCATGAACGGGTGGTGGGGGAAAGGAGGGGGACACGGGGCATGAGTGGGGGTGGGGAGGAACAGGGCACACACGGGGTATGAGCGGGAGGTGGGGGAAAGGAGGGAGACACGGGGCATTAGCAGGGGCTTGGGGGAAGGAGGGAGACACGGGGCGATCACGAGGGAGACATGGGGCATTAGCAGGGGGTGGGGGGAACAGGGGAGACATGTGACATGAGCGGGGGGGGGAACAGGGCAGACACGGGGCATGAGCACGGGGGCTGGGGGGAATTCGAGGGAGACACGGGCAATGACCGGGGTGTGGGGGGGACAGGGGAGACACGAAGCATGAGCGGGGGGTGGGGGGAAGGGGAGAGAGACACGGGGCATGAGCGGGGGTGGGGGTAACACAAGGGAGACATGGGGCATGAGCAAGGGGGTGGGGGGAACACGAGGGAGACACGGGCCATAAGCAGGGGGTAGAGGGGAAGGAGGGAGACACGGGACATGAGCGGGGGGAACGGGAAGGAGAAACGGAGCATGAGCGGGGGCTGGGCGGAAAAGGAGGGAGACACGGGGCATTAACAGGGGGTGGGGGGAACGGGAGGGACACACGGAGCATCAGCAGGGCGTTGGGGGAAGGGGAGAGAGACACGAGGGCCTGCCCCTCACCGCCTTGAAAGAAACATTACTGCTTACAGGTACACTTGTGGCCGATGCAGAGTCGACGCAGCCCACGTCTACACTGTGCAGGCAGCAGATCCCGCTCCTATTGACAAAGCCTCTCATGCGATAAACAAAGATGGCGGGCGTCTCTGAAAATAGACGCACTGCACACTTAACGGCAGCCAATAGAAAAGCACATCAGATGTCTGCAGACATCATGCAAGCCGCTTGCCCAATCCCCGTCCTGTCCGCGGAGCGAACAGGGAAGTGTGTCCGCGAAGCGAACACAGATATCACTAATTTTTTCTGACCTACTTTTTGGTCATTTAAAAAAAAAACTACTGGACGGATTTTCACCAAATTTGCAAAAGCACGCTTTCGGGACCAAGCCGCTGCGCCTGGTCCAAATTGTGTGAAAATCCGTCCAGCGGTTTGAGCTGTAGGCGCAAGCAACGTTTTTTTCCCATTCAGTCTATGGGAAAAAAAAAATTTGGGACCCACCCTATAACTTTGCCCCCCCTGGACCAAACCTCATCAAACTTTGCAAATTCAGAGTGGGCCATATACTTTTTTTGCAAAGTTTGGTGAGGATTCGTCCAGTGTGAGCCAAGTTATAAGCTGCCCAAAAAGTGCTCTTCCTATGGAAACACCAACTAAATATATATATATATGTATACCAACGCACACAAGGATGGCAGGACATGTCTTCTCTCAACTATACTTTATTTCTAACTGGCTCTTCCTCCCTGAGGCTCCTCCTCTTCCTCATTCGTGTGTCCCTCTTAACCCCTTCAGCCCAGCTGCCTCTTCCCTCACAATACTTCCTCTTCCCTCACAATACCGCCCCCTCACATATCTCCTTACGTCCATGTTACACTTCCTCGAATGAGCCTGCAGGGCCTCTTGATGATTTGCTTGGGCCGCCGCTCTGTCTCCTCCTCTTCTCTCCTTCTCTCCTTGCAGCTGGTGTGGAGGCACTTTTCTCGCTCTTTTCTCCTTCCTCGCAGGTTGCTTTTGTCACTTGTCTGGTGTCTTTGTCCGGCCTGAAGTGTTTTAAAATCTATGCATTCCTTGTACGGCCCTCTGGGTGTTAGCGGCTGTCACCATGGTTAATTTTACTTCGGTCACTCTGAGGGGGATGCTATCATATTGAGTATCTGTCTTCCTTTGTATTTGCTGCTTTACCAGCACTTCTTCTCCTTCCTCAAACTCCTTGACTTTTGCTCCCCTGGTCCGCACTGTTCTTTCCTTTGCTGCCTCCTTTGCCAATGCATCTCTTTCTCTCACTTCGTCCTTTAGCACCCCGGCTCCCTCTGGGGTATGCAAGCCCATTGGGGTAAGCATGTATTGGCTTGGTAAGCTCTCATCAGATCCCTGGGTGGTGCCCCGGTCACTCAGTGTGGTGTGTTTCTGTAATGGCAGAGCATGCGGCACAGAGCCTGCTGGATTGGCATTCCTTTGATGATCACCTTCTGTATGGTTCTCTTAACTGACAACATAAACCGCTGCACCATCCCGTTGACCTGTGGCCACAGCAGTGTTATCTGCTGGTAGGTGAAACCCAGATTTCTCGCAAGCCTATGGAAGTATTGGCTGCTGAACAGCAGCCATTGTCCGCTTTGACTGTGGTGGGAATGCTGCACTCGCTGAATACCTCGTCGATGACCCCGGCAATCTGGGCAAAAGCAGTGGACGGTGTGCGTTTGACAATGGGGAATCTGGAGAATTCATTGATTATCGCCAGGAGTCCCCTGTCTCGAGTTGCCCATAGAAGTCAATTGCACACTTTCTTTGGGATGCACGTGGGTTGCAACGGGAGTGGCATGTCACTTCTTGCTGCACACTGGCATGGGAGACAGCTCATCACTACATCCTCCGCCATTGTGTCCATCATGTCCATAACTGGGAACCATGCCAATTGTCGGAGTAGTTTCTTGGTTGCTTCTACCCATCGAAGACCTTCATGTACCAGCTGCACTAAACCTCTTTAGAGGGATGTTGGGGTGACTATTCTCTGACAACCTCTCAACAGTATCTCCTGTTCAGACACTGCCAGCTCTGTGCTGACCTTTGCCATGCATTCCAACTCCTGCTTGTCCACCCCTTCGCGATGGCGAGGTAGTCCCTTGTAGTCTCTCCATTTGTTTGCTGCAGTAAATCCTCTGGCCCACTTGGTAGACGGGTCGGCCTGTGTCACCCTGGCTAGGTCTTCGTTGGTGAGAGAAGGCAGTAGTGCCTGTTCTGTGACGTAGCATAGAGATTCTGCGTCACAGAGATTCTGCGTCACCCACCCTTGATGGCAAGTCTGCCGTTGGCGGGTGCCTTGAGATGTAGTCTGCAGGATTGCAATGGTATAGTCGTATTCCTGGAGGGGGAAACCCCACCTTTCTATCCAGGTGGGCATCTTTGTTCCCGGCTTGCCAAACAGTGACACGAGGGCCTGGTGACCGGTCACAAGGGTGAACTTCTTTCTGATCACGAAATGGTGAAAATATTCCCACGGCCATACCGGTTCTACTTCTCTGCATGTGAATATGCACCCTCTGTCTGGGAGAGGGATCTGCTCGCATAGGCTATGACACAGCTTGCAGGGGCATCCGGCCTTTCTCATTGTGCCAGGATGGCTCACAGGCCCACTGGGCTGGCGTCAACCACCAGTTCTGTGTGCCACCTTTGATTGAAGTATGCCAGGTGTGTCACACTAGATAGTTCCATTTTGACTGCGTCAAACGCCTTCTGCCATTGTCTTGAACATCTGAATGGTTAGTCCTTGCACAGGAGTCGTCTCAGTGATGGAGTATTTCTGTAGGTATCGGGCCCAGTACCAAGCCATCTCCAGAAAGGATCTTACTTCTCCCACATGGGTGGGTTCTTGTAGCTCATTGATGGGGCACACCTTTTCTGGGTCAGGCTGCCCTCTTTGCCACGAGAAAATGTGGGCATAGAACCTCAATTTGTTCTTGCAAATGTTGCATTTGTCATAATTTAAGGTGAGCCCTGCTCTCTTCAGGATATCACACACATTCAGTAGCACTTGATCGTGCTCCTCTTGTGTGGTGCCATACACTAGGATATCGTCCAAGGATTAAAAGCCGTTTTGACTGGGAGGAGTAGGTGCCTGATGGTCTCCTGGAATATCTCTGTGGCAGAGGAGATCCCAAAGTTCAGTCGCTTGTACATGAAGAGGCCATTGTCGGATGCAAATGTCGTAATCCCTCTAGAGTTAGGGTGCAGCTCCAGCTGATAGTACCCTTGATTGAGGCCAAATTTTGAACATTTTGTTGCACAATTTAGGTTGACAATCATGTCCTCTCTCTTGGGCCCTGGGTGTCTGTCTCATTAATGGCAAAATGTGCCACTCTCATATCGATGCAGAGTCGAAGTCTGTTGTCATCCTTGGGCACCACTACCAAGAGCGAGATCCATGGCATGGGCCCTCTCTTCCATTCGATGATGTTGTCATCCAAAAGTTGTTGTAGCTCATGTGACATGTGGAATCCCACCCTTCGTGGGTGTTGTGGGACGGGCTTGACTCCATCATTTATGTGTAGGCTAATCACTGTGCCTTTTAGTTTTCCCAGTCCTCGAAACAGTTCGGGGAATGCATCTCTGATCGTCTCATTGGTCAAAGGTGACTTCTTCAGGTGGCATATGGACCCATTACTCAACTGGCCTTCGCTGCATACTACTATGTCATTGTCCCTGCATTTAATGTCTATCAGGCCGAGTGCTTTCGCTGTGCGGTAGCTGAGCAGGCATTTTCCTTGAACTGGGCTCCTGAGGACGTGGATGGTTGCTTTGATCCTCTTTACCTTGAAGGAGAACATGTGTCCTATGGATGGGAGTGGTGCACTGGCCCCCCATTGGAAAATTCTTGCCTTCAACAGTATCAGCTCTTGGGTGTTCCCTGCTAGTAGGACTTCCTTTTCCCCCATAATGTTGATGGTTGCCCTGGTGTCAATGAGGAATGTGTGTGTGACTACGTCCATCATCACCAGTGCTCTGGGCGCTTCACTGCCATCTTGTTCCTCATGAATGAGATTTACAATTTGTCTGGGAAATCTGGGTCATGTTCGTATGAGAACTCGGTCCAGTTCGCGTATGGGTCATCTGGGTAGCCGTACGCATCCGCATAGTACTCAGACTGTGTGGCTGGGTCATTCATGGGTATCTCTCTGCATTCAATGCCTGGTTCCATTGCCCTCACCCTCCTCCTCAGCTGTTGTGGGTAGGACTGGGATTGTCTCCACTGCAGGGCTTGTGGGTTTGCTCTGTATGGCTGTCTCCAATTTTGTTGTGCTGCCTGTTGCTGGCGGGTCGGCAGGAATGGCCTCCCTTCTTGGCAGACCGCCTGGAAGGGTCCTACTCTCCAGCACCTGGAGCGCCATTGGGTCATCGCTGGGCACGGCCTTCGTGGGGAAAAAGGTGTCTGCATCTGTAGCACAGCCTCTGGGGGTGTGGCGCCGGTCTCAGTTGCAGGTATCCTTCCCTCGGCAGTGTCTGGTGGTCCGGTGCGCTCCTTTACCTGTCTCTTCTGCTGGTAAGGGCTGCTACTGCATCGTCCCTTTCTGTTTTCTTCGTAGGGGTCTCTATGGCGGAGGCCTGGATCTCCACCATCTCTATTACTTCATCGAACATCAATGGCTTCTTCAGGAACTGTTTGTGGAGCACTGACGACGTACACCCTTCGATGACACAGAGATGGAATGCGCTTCATCGTCTGAAAAAAGCTGAGAATTGGCAGTGAACTAGTTTCTGGCAAAGGTGTGTGATAAACTACTCCACTGTCTCGTGAAATGCTTGTTAGCATTGATTAAACACATATCGCTCATAGTCCCTATTTGGTTGTATCACTATTTTCTTTTCTAGGGCTGCCACAAGAGCTTTGTACGTGTCCCTGTCTTCGACCAGGATGGTCTTGATTATGCCATTCACTTCTGTCCCTGCTAAATTCGTAAAGATGTCCTTCAACACTGGCGATTTCTCCTCTCCTGCTGCCTTAATGCACCCAGCCACATCTTCAACCCACACTGTCCATCTGGGTCCTATGTTCGACTGTGGTTGGAGGCTGAATGGGGCAGGCTTCCTCAGAAAGGCGACACTGCCAGTGGAGTGTAGTGGTGCGCCTTGCTGCTCGGCCTGGTCCACCATGGCTGCTGGTTCCTAGGTCAGTTGGCGTGTGCTGCGTCTGGCCCTCCGTCTGCTGGAGGGGCGTGCACATGGATGCGCCTATCCTATCACGTGGCTGTGCTGCTGGGTGCAATGTTCCTGGATGAGCACTTACTTGGGTGTGCTCCTGCCTCCACAGTCCCTGTTGGCCTTGTGCATGTGTTACAGTAGTTAAGTATCTGAGGGCCATGAATGCACTCCTCCTGCTTCCACAATAGTTGAGTGTTGGGGCCGTTAGATGCCGGTTCCTTGCTTCCACGTGGCCATGCAGGCTCTCTTCCTCACTCTCTCCTCTTCCGGAGCACCGGTGTGCGGGGCTTGTCGCCGGGCTCTAAAGTGTTGGTGCTCTCCTCTGGGCATGCGGGCCGCACACTTGTTAGGGAGAATTCTCTGTTTAGGCTGAATTTCCTAACCTAGTGAGTCCCCCAGCAGCTTTGCTGGATTTCTGGAGTTTGTTTTTTTTCCATCCTGCCAAGAGTGAGACTCTTTTCTCCCACTCTTGGACATGAATGTGGTTTAATTCCTTTGAATATCAATGTGTTCTATGGGCTATGGGGTCTTTTACTCCATAGGGTCTCATATGTTTTACTATGTGTGTTACACCGCACCCTCCGTGCCGTAACACTGGGGCGTCCTAGAGGATCCCCACCATAGACTCCATACCCTGGGACTGACTACTGTCTCCCAGGGCATGTAAAGTCACCATTGGCTTTACTAGACCTAAATTTACTAACAGAAACTAGTACTAGTAGGGGTAATTCGATTGCCCCTGGGTCTGTTATTCGAGGGGGCACTGTCCCGTTCCCCCTCGTCGAGTTTTGGCTGGTGGCAGTGGAAACTACTTATTATATTCGACCACAAATATAATTCTATGGGATTCTTCCCATTGTTGGAGGCTAATACTTTTTCCTGTTAGTCTCTAACATACCACCGGTTTATTTGTCTTAAATAAATCTACCGGTTGGTATTTTCTGCCAGAACTTGGTTTTTAAAATGGCGTCTTTGTTCGTCTCTGTAACTCCGAACCAAAGGTTGAGCCCTTTGTTCCACTTTTGGCAGGCTTCTACACAGAAGCCCTCCAAAGTGGTGCCATTCTGTCTGGGTACCACAGGGGGTGTGGGAGGGGGTTTAGGCACCCTGGACTGAGTTGCCTTGCCAACTCAAGTCGCACTCTGGTGTGATTGGCCCAAGTGGTGAGCCACCCCGCTCACCACTTAGCGTGTTTTGATTGACAGCTAGGCTGAATTAATGGGGGTTTGCTGCATAAAAGCAGGTCTTTTGGGACTGGATCTTCAGAAGTCGCCACAGGACCTAAGAATCCGACGAGGGTAAAGCTGAGCCGACCTGCAACGACGACACCTCTGGTGGAGCCCTGCTGAACCGTCTCACCAATTCCCGACGACAGAGGAGATCTCCCGGCTGGAGAGTCTTCTTCCCCTGACTGGTGGGAACAACCAGTCCCTTTGCTTTTTCTTCGCTTCCAGGGCGTAGTGGTCGAATTGCCAATTCTGAGCACCCCAGCAACCGGATAGCCACTAGCCTGTACCATGAACAAAAGGTGGTGCCTTGTGACGGAGCACTCCGCGGCTGGTCTCTTCCCTGGTGGTGCAATGATCTTCAACTTTCCTTCGACGATGAGAGCATCTCATCTCTTGGCAAAGCCCGGACTTGCATCCACCACCAGGAACAACTGCCCCCGCCGGAGCTGTCTCTCCTCATATAAGGTACCGTGTCTGCCTGGCTTCCCTTGTGACGGTTAGCGTGAGGTGTCTTAATCCTTGCCTCTCCATTGGGTCGCCTCCAAGCCTTCTTAACTTTCTGTTCTGAACTGGTCCAATCTTTCTGTGACAATTTGCAACAAAGACTCGAATTGCATTTCCCCTGTGATACTTTTGGGACATAGCGCCTTGCCTCTCTCCGAGTGGGCCTGGCCTCTGAACTTTGTGATCTACGGTAGATCCTGCCTTACTTGCCTTGAATTGTTTCGTAAAAGTGTTGGTACCGAGTTGGTTTCATACCCTGCCTTTTCTCGTCCGTTCTAACGAATACTAGAGTGCCATCTAGGTTAAAGCATTCACCTCTGTCTGCAAATAAGTGGTGCCGATAAACCTAGACTTGTCAACATATTGTTAGAGGAGTGAGATACTTATAGTAATTGTAATTGAAGTTGTTTGCCGTATTAGTGCCAGTGTGTTTTTCATAGATGTGTTTTTATAAATAAATAACTATATATCTTTACACCCAAGCTCTGTTCCATGTCTGCTTGTTCTACTGTGTAAATTGCCCTATTTTGTATACTCCACATACTGCCTAACTCTTCTTGAGGGAAGTCTGACTGCTCAGCCACAGCTACCAAGTGAATGTGTGTGGTACAGACGGCTACCAAGTGGGTTTACTGCCAAACACCTGTAGGCCTAAATCTTTTGCAGTGGTCCCAGAGGGAACTGCACAGGTTTCCGCTTGACAACACTTGCGGCATGCTCCCCTCTTCTAGGGACGCGCGAGGGCCTCTGACTATGGTATGACTGGTTTTTCTGGGGTAACTAGCCACTGTTTATCCTCGTCGGCAGTTGTTAATCTATTTGCATCTATATATATGCCCATGCACACAAGGACGACAGGACACGTCTTCTCTCAACTATACTTTATTTCTAACTGCCTCTTCCTCCCTGAGGCTCCTCCTCTTCTCTCCTGCGTGTGTCCCTCTTAACCCCTTCAGTGAAACTGCCTCTTCCCTCGCAACACTCTCCATTGCTGGAGTGCTGGAATCAGCTCTTTGACTGCTCGGGAGATAGCCAGCGACTGTGCACTGCAGCAATATATTAACTCAGCGCATGGGGGATGCGTCATGACCTCTCCCGGAGCTCCGCGCACCTGCCTTCTTTCACAGCTCCAGAGAATCTCCGATGGGGACATGAAACTGAGGATGTCATTTCCAAAACCTGCAAGGCCTGGATCCTGCCCAGGCAGCAGTGCCTGTCCAGGCCGCTGCAAATACAAACTGACATTTTCAGCAAGAAAGCAAGACTGGAAGCAGAGTCACTGAATGCAAGGCCCAGGCCGGGGCTCACGCTCTCAGTTTAGCTGGGCCCTGGGGTTTGTGATCACTTTGGTCTGTGCCATCTCTAAACAAAAAAATAAATAACACTGACTGACTGAGCATGTCTTCTTGATACGGGTGACAAGGGCGCAAGGCTCCACCTGAGGGCAAGGCCCAGGGAGTTTGCCCCCTCTGTGCTCCTTTCGTGATGTCCCTGTGTCTGACTCAATCTAGTAGTGTGGGAAATCCACAATACACGTTTGTTCGACTTAACTGTAAAACATTTTTTGACAATGATGCCTGTTAAACGGGATGGTTTGGGGATATGAACATCCAACATTCTTGTAAATTATTTCACCAAATGAACTTTGCATTTATGCTCGTCTACAACAAAGGCGGTTGATTAACGCATTGTCTTATACAATGGAGACTGATACAATGGTATACGGACGGCAATAATTTATTGCCCAATTAATACTATGCTTTCAGTTAGTCTGCTGACTGGTTGGCTGCACAGAACACTCAGCTAGAAATTAGCATCAGGACTGCCCCGGGGCGCAATAAAACAAGGGGCCGCGGGGGGGTGGGTGGGAGATGGACAGGGGGGATGGTTGGAGGGGCAGGGGACGGCTAACTGGTGATGGGAGTGGCCAATTCAGAAAATGGACTGGGCAAACGTGATGCTCCGCCCCCACGCACTGGTGTGGGACCAGCTATCAAACAGTACATTTGAAAGGGCAGTATGCAGAGAGGCAATGGAAGCCTTTCTTGAAAGTAGCACCAGCAAAAACCTGAGGTCCTCCACTGTCTTGAGTTATTGGTGTGGGAACACGTGGAGTTCCAAAAGTAGCAAAACAAAGACAATGGGCCTCATTCCGAGATTGGAGGCAGCCATGGCGCTAGTTGCGCCATGGCTGCCTCCAATACCGGGTCCGGCACCAATCTGGTTCAATGGGGACTTAGCGGTGCATTCCAACCCTGGAGGGACCGGTAAGTCCCCATTGAACCAACCATTCCCCATTCCCATTGAGCCGCTATAGGGCTCAATGGGAATGGGCAGGGCCCTAATAACGGGCTCGCGAAGAGGAGCCCGTTATTAGCGCCCTGGTCCCTTAGTGGCACCGGTCTCCTTACCGGTGCCCGGTATCCCTTACCGCCCAACTTGTAATGACCCCCAAACTCCCAAAACATTTTTTGCAGATCATTACTAGTGGATCAGAAGTTTGTCCAAGAGATTATTTTTGCCTATGTCGCAGTTTTGAACTGCTGGGCTCTGGCTCAATTAATCCTCAATCTTCTTTTAGTGAGGTGACACTTGTAGTCGGCCTACGCGAGTTTCGGCTGTCTGCTTCAGATAACTACAATGGACCCAGCCTTCATCAGGGCGGCAAACATTTTCTTGACATATGTCGTGAAAGAGACCTATGAAGATAGGAAAGAGAGTTTCTAGGATGTCACATCCGAAGTAGCACAGCCGTGCATAAACGTGCGCAAAACCGCACCAGTTGTGGCAGAAAAACGCAAACCTTGCACTTTAACTTCAAGGGGACTGCTCCTCTCTAATTTTGCAGCAGTTCCAACGCCCAAGTTCCAATTTCAAGTCGTATCTTGCACTTTTCTTTCCATTGTGTGTGTGCTAATAGCTGTCTTCTCCTGTCTGTCGTACAGGCCATGGCCTCTCACCAGGCCTTTTCATTACGGACCAGCTAGTCGGGTCATGGTTCCGCGTAGGTGCGGCTTGCAGGACCTACTTCCGGTCTCAGCACCTAACATGAAACCCTTTGTGACCCACTAGTAACGATCTGAAAAAAATGCTTTGGCGGTTGTCTTTGTTTTGCTATTTCTTGAAAGTAGCAGCTTTAAGGTTTCACTGCATTTGTTCAAGTACATTTTGCTGCATAAACACAGTAAAACTTTAACACTGCCAGTTTTGGGAAAGGCCTCATCTCACATCTTTGCCTAACAAAATGCAAGTGTGCACATCCAGGGGTTCGCCTTGGCTAAAATTAAAGTGGGTCTAACCCTTCAAATGTTGGGAGAGGCGCTAGCTTAAGAGTCTGTGGGGGAAGGGCAAACTTACTTGTGTTGTGGCATCTAACCTCTTTACACATTCTAATGAGACTATTCTAGTGCAGCTTCAATGTTAGAAGCAGTTAACTGTCTCCTTTAAGTCTGAAAGCAGCAACTTCTGGACTGTTGTGAGAATAAGCTATCTACTGTCGCACCCTAACCTTCCAATCACTCCCCTGGCAAGTACTAATCCCACATCACGATTTCAATTGGCTAAAAAGGAATTCCTCTGAATCCATGTGCTGAGAATGAAATGCTTTACGTAAACAAGGTTTCCACAAAGCACTTCCAAGGGGCCAGACCTCGGGTTCTCTGCATTTCATATCAAATCCCCAAACCCATTGAAGATCATCACTAAAAACTCGGTTGCTTCTGACATGCACCCGCCTATTAGCACCGTCACCCCTGATGCACGCCACAATGCCTTTATATTCCAAACAAAGCTTACAATAGATTGCAAAACCACACCTTCTTTAAATCAAAAGAGTTTACAAGTGAGGAGACAAGTTCAAGAAGATTCGGCGCTGACTCCTGTACCAAGAAAGTTGTTTATTCGTGTTAAAAGTGCTGTATTCAGAAGGACTCTTCTCCAATGAAAGGAAGCACAGCACACACCGATAACTGCAGCTCACAGGTAAAACAAATCTCTCAGTTTCAAAGGAGTATTGCCGTCAGCTGAGTCTGGGGTATCAGTTAGCAGAACCTGTGCACTGCTAACCAGTGGCGCAACACCATTGAGCAGATCTGTCTCTAGCCCCTCCCTGGCCGGACAGAACAGGACACGGAAATTAAACGGCTTTGCGGTTAAGAAACACCCTGCATGAAAGCCCTGCCCCTCAGCTCACATTTTGGCACGGGGAGAGGGGCTGAAACCTGAGTAGCTCAATGACGTTGCTCGTCTGGAGCAATCCCATCAATGCGTGAGTCTTGTCTTGCCAATGCCCCCGGTGCAGCAAATAAAGGGCGATTCGCCTCTAGTTAACCCGATGCTGAGCGCAGAGGAAGCCACTGCACCACCCAGGAGCTGCCAACTCTACGGTGCCACGACAAGAGAGCAGCAAACGAAGCAGAGGAGGAATCAATCGCTGCCCACACACACTGGGTGAACACGGCACCAAGGCACCATGGCAACTGGCCTCTCCACACCCAGACCCAGCACACCGTCAAAGATAGCTGCTTCACTGACGCCACCAGCACCGTCCCCTCGACCTCATGGAGGTGCCACAGCTGCATTGGGGCCTTTCAACCCCTACACCGACCCATCATCAGTGGGGCCTGTTGGATGCTGTGGATTCAAAAGTTCGAGATGCGGTTGACTGCAAAGCCGTCACAACACCCAGGAAGATGAGGTCACACCTTCTGCTCAACGTGAGTGATGTTGTTCTGTGCATCTTCAACACGCTAGTCATTGACGATGGTGCGGACGTATACCAACTGGCCAAAGATGCCCTCCCAGCACATTTTATGCCACAGTTAAATTTGGACTACGTAACTTTCAACTTCTGCACCACAGTACAGATGGAGGATGAGACACTGTACGCTTACCACACAAGGCTCAGGAAACTAGCACTCTCGTGTGAATTTGACAACATCGAAAAGGAAATAAGATACCAGATCGTCAATGGCATGCACTCGGACAAACTGTGCAGAATCGTGTTGGGCGAAAAAGGCATCACCCTAGCCAGGATCCTTGAATATGGTTGCCAAAGAGAGCTGTCACACACAAAAGGGCAGCACACGTGGGCACCACACTACAGAAGCTCTAACTGGCGCCAACGACAATGGTGATAGCACAGATGTCCAACTGCCAGGCACCAAGGGAGGACTTCAGTGAGGCGAACAATTCACTGCGGTGGCAACCGAGAATCCTGGGGCCTACAGAGTACGGATGGTGCGGTAGAGCACGCCACGGAAGGAGAAACTGCCCAGTGCAGGAAACCACATGTGGTGCATGTGGCCAGAAGGACCACTACGCACGTGTCTGCCTATCCTTCGGGCAGCCTCAACGCCCATAACCACAACAAGCTAAATCCTTCTCCAAGAAAAAGAAGCAGGCAGATTTGCGCTGCATAGCGTCTGACGACAACCCGTTGACAGACGAGTCTGGAAATGACAATGGCGACACAGTGATGGATGTGGGGACTGGGAGAACGAAGAAGAGGAGCAAGGTCCATCTGTTCCCAGCACTCAATCACAGAAGCATGGAGCCGAGGAGGAAACAGAGAAGACACAAATGTCTTGTGTCCATACAGGGCCAAGAGACACGCATGACGATAGACACCAGAGCGTCAGTAAATGTCATGCCATCGACAATGTTCCGGACACTACATCCTCAACCTGTCCTTCAGTCAACTGAAACACTCCTGTCCTCCTACGGAAGCAAGGCGCCACTACCAGTGGAAGGACGCTTCAGGACGGCACTAAGCAGAGGCGAAACTGTCATCAAATCAAAGATATACGCTGTGAATGCTGGAATCGGATGCCTGCTTAGTGGGAATGCAGCGGAAGACCTAGGACTGATCCAGTTCATCTCCGACATCACAGACTCATCGGATGTCACCGACCTCCTAGAGAAGCACCCGGACATCCTCAACGGAATCGGATGTTTGTAAGGCAAGCTCATTAAACTCCACATCGACCAGATGGTACAGCCCTGGGCGGTACACCACAGGAGAACTCCATTTCACATGAGAGACCTGGTCGCAAAGGAGTTACAAGAACTTGAAAAGGCTGGCATCATTAAACAAGTTACAGGGCCAACAGCCTGCGTTTCGCCTATAGTGGTGACGAAGAAACCGAAACAACCGGGGAAAGTAAGGATTTTCATTGAAATGTGCTTACCGAATGCAGCAATCAAGAGGGAGCGACACGTCACCTCCACAGTAGATGAGATAATTATGGACCTCACTGAGTCGAATGTTTTCTCAAAGATTGACCTCAACGGTGGGTACCACCAGTTGAAACTACATCGTGACTCAAGGTATATCAAAACCTTCTCCACCCACCTGGGTCTGTGATGGTACAAGAGGCTGAGCTTCGGCAAATCTCCTCGGCAGCAGAGGTATTCCAGCAAGCCATCCAGGAAGTGATCCAGGGGATTCCAGGAGTGCTGAATGTCAGTGACGACATCCTCATCCACGCCAGCGACAGGCAGGAGCAGATGCGTCGTCTCGAGTTGGTGATTAGCAGGTTGGCGACCGCAGGCCTGACCATCCACCGAGACAAATGTGAGTTTTTGAAAGAAAATAATATTTTTTGGGTACGTTTTCAACAGTGAGGGGGTATCAGCCGACCTGCAAAATGTGGCAGACATAAAGGAGGCTTCCCCCAAGGACACCCACAGAGGTACACAGTTTCTTGGGGATGGCAAATTATTGTGGTAGGTTCATCCCCAACCTGGCAGCCATGTCCGAGCTGCTCAGGGAGCTCACCAGGTCGAACACCAAATGGAACTGGAGCTCTGAATGCCAGGAGGCGTTTGAGCGAATCAAGATGTCTCTGTCATTAGAAACAACAATGGCATACTACGACCCAACGTTGACGACTGAACTATATGTCGGTGCTAGCCTCATTTGCTTTGGGGCAATCCTGGTCCAACATTCATGGGCAGGCGAAACAAAGCCTATCACATATGCCTCCCGAGCCCTCTGAACAGCAATGCTCGCACATTGAAAAGAAAGCCATAGCGGTGCTCTGGGGCTGCTGTCATTTCCACATCCACCTCTATTGGCCCAAAATTCAGGGCCTACACAGATCACAAGCCACTCATCTTGATCATCAGCACACCCTCCGGCCAGAATTGGGAAGTGGCTGCTCCACCTTCAGCAGTATGAGTTTGAGTTGGCCTACCAAGCGGCCACGGACAACCCGGCGGATTTCCTATCCAAGCACCCAAGGGCCATGACCCTGGAGGAAGTGAGTGAAGCTGAGGAAACGGAGGATCACATATGTCAAATCATACATGCCATGAAGCCAAAGGGGGTCGGCATCGACGACATTGTGGAGGCTACGCACAATTACCCTTGCTGCGACACAGTGAAGAATGCTATCATATCTGGTGATTGGAATCCTTTCCTCTGCCGCGTACATAACTGCACGCCAACGGCCAGAGACTTCCTGACCAGCATTTTCCCAGTACGACAGGAACTGACCGTCACCAGTGAAGGGATGATCCTGAGGGGAGCCTGCATAGTGATCCCCACCAACCTGCAGGACAGGATCGTGGCGCTGGCACACGAAGGTCACCAGGGAATGGTCAGGACAAAGGCCAGAATACGACACCGGGTGTGGTTTCCTCACATTGACACCAAGGTAGAGCAAGTCATCACATCCTGCCTCTCTTGACAAATCACAGGAGCACCCCCAAACCCTGAGCCAATACAGTCAACAGAGCGTGAATCATCAAGGTGGGACGCCATCAGCGTTGGTTTCTGCACAGTGCAGGAAGGAACATATCTGCTGGTGGCCATTGATGACCACTCACAATACCCAGAAGTGGAGATCATTTCCTCGACAGGAGCGGGGACAATAATACCTGCACTCGAGAAGATGTTCGCAACACATGGACTGCCAAGACGCATCAGGAGCGACAATGGACCACCATTCCAGGGGACGGAGCTTAGGAAATACCTGGACGATTTGCTCATCAAACATCACCAAATCATGCCCCGGTGGCCACAGACGAATGGCGATGTGGAGCGATTTATGCGAACAATGAACAAAGTGTTATGCATATCCAGCGCTCAAAGCAGCCCCTGGAGATTGGATCTATACAGATTTCTACAGAATTACCGGGTGACACTCTAGAGCTCCACCAACATACCCCCGGCAGACCTCATGTATGGGACTGTGATAAGCTCAACCATACCACACCAACCGAGCAGGGGAGTAGATCTTTTTCGAAAGCGACCACACCCAACAAAGGAGAGTTATAGCAAACGAGTATATGAGTGACAGAAGACATGCAAGAAGGTCAAGACACAAAGTTGACGATCACGTTTTGGTGCTGCGAAACCCTACAAAGTCCAAGCTGGAAACATGTTAGGACTGTCCGCGATTGCTGTACCAGGATGGACCCAAGGCCAACTGGGCTTGCATCAACATACAGTTCAGTCATCACGTTGGATCGTAAAATGTTTTTGTTTCTGCTGACACAGTCATCTCGATTCTCTCAAATGCCTCCTATCATTCAGCACTCCAGTTCCATTTTGCGGTTGACCTGGTGAGTTCCCCGAGTGGCTCGGACATGGTTGCCAGGTTGGGAATTAACCTACCGCAGTAACTTGCCATCCCCAAGAAACTGCGTACTTCCGTGGGTGTTGTTGTGGGGCAGCCTTCTTAATGCCTGCCACCTTTTGTGGGTCCTTCTGATACCCCCTCGCTGTTGAAAACGTACCCAAAGAATATTATCTCTTTTTTCGGGAACTCACATTTGTCCCTGTCGGATGGTTAGGCCTGCGGTCTCCAGCATGCTAATCACCATCTCGAGACGACACACGTACTCGTGCCTGTCGCTGGCGTGAATGTGGATGTTGTTACTGAAATTCAGCACTCCTGCGAACCCTTGGATCACTTCCTGAATGGATTGCTGGAACACCTCCGCCGCTGAGGAGATGCTGAAGCTCAGTCTCTTGTACCGCTGCAGACCCCGGTGGGTGGAGAAGGTAGTTATATACCTTGAATCACGATGTAGTTTCAACTGGTGGTATCCAGATTTGAGGTCAATTTTTTAGAAGACTTTCGACCCTTTGAGGTCTGTATTTATCTCATCTAACGTGGGGGTGACGTGTCACTCTCTTTTGATTTCTACATTCGCTAGGCGCATGTGAATGCACATCCTTACTTCCCTCGGTTGATTCGGTTGCTTTGGTTTCTTTGTCACCACCATAGGGGAATCCCGGGCGTTGGTCCTGTGACTTGTTCAATAATGCTAGCCTTTTCAAGTTCGTATAACTCCTTCGCGACCAGGTCTCTCATGTGAAATGGAGTTCTCCTATGGCGTACCGCCCGGGGCTGTACCATCTGGTCGATGTGAAGTTTTATGAACTTGCCTTTCAGACATCCGATGTCGTTGAGGATGCCCGGGTGCTTCTGTAGGAGGTTGGTGATGTGCGTTGAGTCTGTGATGTTGCAGATTAACCAGATCAGTCCCAGGTTTTCAGCTGCATCTCTGCTGAGCAGGCATTCGATTCCAGCATTTACAACATATATCTATGATTTGATGACTGTCTCACCTCTGCATAGTTCCGCTCTGAAGCGTACTTCCACCGGGAGTGGCGTCTTGCTTCCGTAGGCGAAGAGGAGTGTTTCAGTTGACTTGAGGTCAGGTCGAGGACACAGTGTCGGGAACATTGTCGATGGCATGACATTTACCGATGTTCAGGTGTCTATCATCATGAGTGTCTCTTGGCCCTGTATGGACACAAGGAATTTGTGTCTTCTCTTTCTTTCTAGGCTCTGTGCTTCTGTGATCAAGTGCTGAGAACAGATGGACCTTGCTCCTCCTCCTCGTTCTCCCAGTCCCCACATCGTCACTGTGTCGCCATTGTCATCTCCAGGCTAGTCTGTCGACGAGTAGTCGTCGGCCGCTATGCGGCACGTATCCGCTTGCTTCTTTTTCTTGGAGAAGGATTTAGCTTGTTGCGGTTTTGGTTGTGGGCGTTGAGGCTGCCCTGAGGATCTGAAGACACATGCCTGGTGGTTCTTCCAGCCACATGCCTTACACGTGGTTTCCTGCGCTGGGCAGTTTCTCCTTCCGTGGCATGCTCCACCGCACCAACTGCACTCGGTAGGCCTGGCATTTCTTGGTTGCCACTGCGGATGAAGTGTTCGCCTTGTTCTAGTCTTCCCTTGGTGCTTGGCGGTTAGAGATCTGTGCTATCATCGCTGTCCTTGGCGCCAATTGAAACTTCTGTAGTGTGGTGCCCGTGTGCAGCCCTCAAGTGCAACAGCTCTCTTTGGTGTCCATATTCAAGAATCCGGCTAGGGTGATGCCTTTTTCGCCTAATACCATTCTGCGCAGTTTCTCTGAGTGATGATCTGGCGCCTTATTTCCTTTCAGACGTTGTCGCATTCACACAAGAGTGCTAATTTCCTGAGACTTGTGTGGTAAGCATCGAGTGTTTCATCCTCCATCTGTACTGTGGTTGCAGAAATTGAAGGCTTCGTAGTCCAGATTCAACTGTGGCATGAAATGTGCTGCAAGGGCAGCATGTTGAAAATTCGCAGGACGTCATCACCCACGTTGAGCAGTAAGTGTGACCTTATCTTCCTGGGGTTGTAATGTCCTTGCAGTCCAGCGCCATATCGAAATTTTGAATCCACAACATCCAGTGGGCCCCACTGATTATGGATCGGAATAGGGGTCAAAAGTCCCTAATGCAGCCCTGGCACCTCCATGAGGTCGAGGTGATGGCGCTGGCAGCGGAAGTGATGCGGCTATCTTTGCCAGTGTTTCCTTGGATGGTGCAGTGTCCTCCCCTGTGCTGCTTGGTAATGATGCAAGAGAAAATACGCAGGTTGGTTTTATTTTGTAGTTTCTTGAGTCTGCTTATTATTCTTTTTTTTTGGGTGGAGGATGGTACCCTCACCATGTTTTACAAAAATGTGCCCATGTCGTGGACGTGTGGGCTGAGTTATGGCCTGGAATCAGCTGCGCGTCTTTACCGGTTCGTTATCTCGTGGCCAGTGTGAAGTTCTTTCCTGCCAGTGCAGAGGGAAGAAGGAGTGGGGCCTGCATCGGTGGCCCAGCTGATGTAATACGTGAGCTGACAAAGGACACGACACAGGGCCCAGCTGATGTAATATGGGAACTAACAAAGGACACGACACGCCCGTGCTCTCCCGTGCCCGGAACAGCCTGCCTTCTGGCAGTGTGGCCCTTCATTTGCAGTGCGGGACGTGAAGTGGATCCAACACCCAGCCAGACCTCGACCCGCTGAGAGGGTCATTATTGGCACAATGCCCATCACTGCCCTGAGACCCATCCCTGTCCCGAGACCCATCCCTGCCCCGAGGCCTATTCCTACTCAAAGCCCAACTGTGCCCTGTGAGGCCCTTTCTGCAGTTTGTAACTTTGTGGTACTACAAAGACTAGCATATCCCCACCCTCCTGTCTCCCCCAAAATACATTACAAAATGTACCCTGGAGATCGGTGCTTCAAAGGGCACAGAGCGCCCTCGTTTTGGCGTCATTCCAAATATGGCACAGAAACCCAGGGTGCATTAATCTGTGCTGGGATTGCCTTTTATATGGAATTCCTGACACTAACGTGTTGGCTTTTTGTTATTATCCATTGCTATGGTCCTACGTATTCTTTCTGGTAATCTCAGTGCATTATTTCTGATCTAGAAGCTCAGCAAGTAATAACATCCACAACCGCAGGAGTGTGTCCATGCTGTGGCTGACCTACGTGGAAAAAGCCATGTCGCTGAGGGCGGAAACAAGTATGGTTCTGTGCTGACATCTAGCGGCCAGATTCGGACATTTCAGTGAGCGCCTTTTTACAATGATATTATAATAACATGGGAATGCATGTGCTATATATGTACCGGGTGGGCCGAGCGTTCATTTTAACCGTCGCACCGCCTGTGCAGGAAATCTCTTCAGCATCAAAGACACGTGCAATTATTGCAATGATCCAACACGTTCACCCACCAACGTATGATCAAATAACTTCGCGAGAGAAGTATCATAAACATTTTCGATTTTCATGGTGACTAAGCGAACTCATTCAAGATTAAATAGCAAAATGCGTGGATTCTTGCTGTTTCATTTATCGAAAACAGCGGGAGTTTGCAGGACGGACCTCACTAAACTGCAAGTGCAAGCGTTTGTGACATTGGCCTTTCAACCGGCACTGGGTTACATGGACCTATTGTCAAACCTGTTTCAGCGGTCTCTGCCGTCCTTCCTTCGCTCTTCCATTCAGTAGCCCAACGCCAGAACAGAGTGCAACGTATTTTGTTCTATAACTAGTCTCCATTCTAGAGGAAATTGGGCCTTGGTTTGTGGTTGGAGGCCTGTAGTTTCAAAACTCACCATCGCGGTATCCTCCCTTTACTTTTCTCAGAAAACTTCGTCTACACCAGGGCTCACGAGCTAATAAAAAAAAAGGGGGGGGGTGATACTTTTAGAAGTGTGACGTGACGTCACAGGAAGAAAAGTAAATTGAGCTAAAGTTGCGTATTCCACTTTAACTTGTCTTTCCCAAATGAATATTTGCCAAGAACATATGTTCCTATAACGTTGCTAGCAAAGTAGAAAAGGTAACGCTAGAATCTTTAACCAAACATGTCCTATGAGGCAGGATGACAATATGAGACATTCTAAATCTACCTGTTGAGAGAGCCGTGTAGTCAGACACCTGGCTGCATTTCTGGCCTCACAGCCACGAGACCTGGATTTGAACCCCAGCTCTGTTTATAAAGTGGGGCCAGCACATTTTAGTTAATTGATAACACACAGGGCAGACACCGTCCACCTGCGTGTTCCCTCAACACCCACCTCTTACATTCCCAGGTGGCAATAGATGTGGTTAAGGGTAGGGTTGGAGTCAAGGGGGCTCAGGGGAAAGAATACGAGGCAGGACAGAAGTCTGGTACAGGGGGGAGGGGGGAATGATGAAGTGACTGCTAGGAGAAGTGAAAGACAGGAGGATTAAATGGTGAAGAAACAGTCACAGTAAACGCAGGGGAAGTAAAGACATGCATCCGCCATCGCAGTGTTCATATCATTTAAAGGTATTACCAAGGGAGGATTCTAACCCTGTCAGAAGCACAATCGGCTGAGTATGAGGTGCGGACCATTGAAATATGTTGGCGCTTCCCCACCCACCTTCTTGAAACCAGGGTCACCATAGCCCCCACATCTCAACAACAAAAAATGCACTGATGTAACTGGAAGAGCAGTGTAAAAGTGCCCCCAACTAGCTTAGACAGCAGTCCAGCCCACACCTCAAGCGTGGCGGCGCTGGGAGTACTGGATCCAAGACTCTGGAACAGTGTAAGGCCTGACCTCAGAGCGCAACATAATCACAGAGTATTTTCTGAAGACAGTCCTCTCAATTATTTTAACAACCTAACAATGAATGCTGGGTAAGGGGGCCGCCCCACATCAGTAGGGACTCCAGGGTTTCTTAGTTTATAGGAAAATGTGACATTTACTTCCATTTTTTGTATCCAGAATGCGACGTAGAGTGAGGCACAAAATCCTGTAAATGAATAGATGATTTGCTGGGTGTAGCGGTGGCACTATCTGAGCTTTCATTTCATGAAGAATTGAATATCTATGTTTATAGCTGATCATGCAATATATTAAAGGGGATGGAAAGAATTTGCTTATACAATGATCTGTTGTATTTCTCTTCGTAGGCTGTTTTAACCGGACGAGATCTAATTGAGGAGAATTTGCCACCCACCCCAAACCCGGAACGCACAATTCTTCTATGGTTTGTATGAATCTGGGACCACCAAATTAATAGAATCGATTCCCCATAGCTTCATTCCCCTTTTGCGACAAGGAACACGCAGAGTTGCACAGAAGGTGTATTTGTTAACCAAATAGAAATAATGTAATCAGATTACAGATGAACAATTGTTTCTTCAAAATGACAAATGATGAGAAATAATCAGCACACTAGTCACTTCAGTTTCAATCCCACAGTTTTGGAAATAGAGACTTTCCTAACACACACCTCACAATAAGTCTCTATGCATTTAATTCACCCTGAGCACGCAGGCACCATGGATTCAATGCATGAGAGTCCAGGAGGAATCTTTCATTTGTGAAAACAACAAATTAGTTCAAATATCCATGCCTATCCAACTCTCGCCCAATCCCATTTATTCAAAATAGATACCCCCCTCTTTTACTTAGTAGACAAGTCAGAGTTCCAACTCAATTGTGTCAAACTATTGGACCTTCGGGTATGTGAATGACTTGTAGAAAAGAAAATGTAGGTTCAGCAGTATGTTGGCAAAAGTCCCTTTAGTGATGTTTCTAGTCAATCACTGGGTAAAATGTACCTTTATCCCTATCGATGGGCACCTTAAAAGGTGGAAAGAACTGTACAGCGAATAAACACCCTCTCCCATTTATCTTGAACAAACCTGCATTAATAACAATATTCTGCTTGATGATATACCCAGAAATTACTTAAATTCTCTTGTCTTTCTACGTAGACGCACAGTAAGACAACCTTTTCGACCCCCATTAATAGTCCTTCTGTGCTAGACGTCATCGCCAGAGAAAAGGGTCAGGTGACTATCAATGTATACACACCATTAGACCAAATCTATAAAATAGATCTTTTTCCAGAAGCACATACCCTTCTGAAATGTTCCCTTGCTTCTTGGGATGCACAATCAATTTGTATATTCCCACCCCACAGTACTAATAAATAGGGGCTGAGATTTACTCGAATTCCCTGTGTACAACCACTCCCCACAACATGACTTCCTTTTATAATAGATAATACTCACATCAGTATTTCTTTTTGCTGAATCAGACAAGTGAGCACCCTCTTAAAGTCTGCTTCAATTCTCCTCGTTCAGGAACAGGTGGACATCATCTAGCATGATAGGATCAGCTTTTCTCCACAGCCTGTCTGCTTTCTCTTCCATTGAAGAAGGCCTGGGAATTTAACTTCTTCCAGACCTCACTTTCAGAGCTCTGGTGATAATCCAAAATGGGACCAAAAAGAGAGCAATCTATTCAATTTCCTTCTGGCTGTTATCAATTCTCCTTCTTCTCCATCCCCATCATTCAGTAAGTGAGGAAATGAGTTTCTTGAGTGAGTCCCCATGAGCGAATGTCTGTATCCGACTTCTTTGTGAGTGTGTTCGTCGTTTTATAAAACAGAAAGCCCACCTTTTTGAGGTGTGTATGATTACCCCATATAGTAGGTCAATGTATATGAGTGGACAGTGTTACCAAAGTGACATCACAATAGACCTTCCCCTCAGTAGTCATTGAGCACATTAATGAAGGGGGCAGTCAATGGGAGTTACTTCTATTCCCATGTTCCTTCCCATTTAATTTGATGTCATCTCATAGATTTCTTTCATTAAATATTGTCATATTTCAGTCTAGTAATTGAAAACACATATTACCACTTTACTAATTTGCACACCAGATTCCTCTCTCTGGCACAAATCAAATGATGCGACTTTTATAATGATAGGACCAATGGTTAATTACTTCTAGGTTTTAGCTTTTAACTGATTGATACTTTTCCGTACAAATCATTTTTCCATTTCAGAATACCGGGCTCTGCGGATGTCAAAAAATATGACACACTAGTGTGCGCCATTTCTTTGTGACAAAATACAAATTTGCCTCATTTGCATATTAAACAACATTTAAAAAAATGTGCTTGGTCCTTCTAATAGGGGATGTATAGCTGAACGTTTCAACAGCTAAATGAGTTCTCTAGGAGATTTGGTTCCAGAGACACAGGGGATATAAACAATTCAATGTACATTTAAAGGGCAGTTTCCACACAAATATTGCTTACAATTGCAATTCATCGGCCCAGATACAAAGACTAGGAGCATGGCATTTATTTTCTATTGAATCAGGGCTGGACATCTGCTCTTGTTAACTCAAGTCATGTAGTAGTCATGGATCAGTGCCTGGCTGATAAGAGCCTTTCTAATTTGAATGTTTGTGGTTTTATGGTGTTACTTCCGTCTCTTCTAGAGAAGTTTCCAGACCTGTAACCCTGCAATGTGTTGAATTCTTTCATTCTGGAAGGCCAGTGAGATGGTGTTAATAGTTTTGAACTGAGCAGGGCCACGGATTCATCAAATGTCATTTTTTTTTTAAAAAAAAGGCTCCTCCTTCCCCCCAACTTACACACGGGGAAAGTAATACAACTCAACATTTAACTTTATAGTGGAGTCCAGTTTGCGTCCCTTGTTTGCAGGATGATCCTAATCTGAAGTGCCCATTCCTCAACAAGTTTATTAGCTTGGGAAGGGAAGTCATCTGTCCTCCCAACTTGAAAGCTGTGGTCTTTGTGAGTTGAAAGGATTCCCATGTGTCAGAATTTATTACTGGCTCCATTAAAAGTTGGTTTCAGCCACAATTGCAGCTTTTAATGTGCCTATGTTAATAAAACACCACAGTTCTTTTTGGCTTATCCACGGTTGCAGGTTATTTTCTGGTCCTTTAAATGTTCATCTCAGGAATAGTCAGTTGTAGTTTTTATTTGAGTGACTTCAAAACATTTCACATGTGTTTTTGATTGGCGTTTCCAACTGCGGTGCAAAGGCTACAGCTTAAATATGGTTTTGAGAATGACCCCTTGCTCAGCATCTTTTTTCATTAATCAGACTGCCTACATCAGACATTTCAGAATCTGTGAAAGTCAACCATGGTGAAGTGTAGGTCTCCCCGATCAACAGGATGCTTAGATGTGTTGTCTTGCAGATCTGCTGGCATGATATATAGTGGCAGCTGGTGGAGTTGTAAAGTGGAGAGGTATAAATATTGACCTTCAATTGTTACAAGTAAGCCAGCAGACAGCCAACAACCTCAAACCAGCAGGCATTCGTGTATAGGGATGCTCCCCAGAAACATGTTTTAATTAATGGTTTGAAATAGTACATTTTACAACATATATTTCAGGAAAAATGGGTTAGAAATTGCCAAGCAATTTACAATCAGTGCTGTACGAAAATGTTAAAAATGCCAGGTCATGCAAATTCTCTAAAAGTACCCTTTTCAAGTTAATGAATCAAAATAAGTCATGAGGCCTGGTTCAACATTGTATGCCAGATTTGACTTGGCAAACACATGTTCATGCTGGCTGAGCCAAATATATGCAAACAAGCCTGGCTAAAAATAGATGCTCAACCAATGGATGAGAGCATGCGAGTTTAAAATCACATATTGTCATACTTGCTGTGCCAAATATATGCCAGAATACCATAGTAAAACACATATATATGCTGGAATTACACAATTTGTGCCATTATGGCACTGTAAACATTGAGATAAAATATGGTAGAATGTCTTTCGGCAGCATGCTGAAAGTGTAAAGGCACTGCATTTTGCACCCACAGAAAAACCGCTTCATGTACTTTTGTAACAGGCAAACGTGTAAGAAGCGCTGGCTCTAGCAGGAATGTCCTTGCAGCAGTATACCACCAAACCTTTGGCAGGTAGGAGCCAGGCTGTCAGGTTCAGAGAGGCCGGGCCATGTTTGTTTGTTTGTTTGTATTCTTTATTTGTAGCGCACGCCAGACCCGAAGGTATCAGGGCGCGAGTACAAGAATACTTTAGGCTTACAAGTTACAAGGTTACACAATCACAAAAGTACAGATGAATGTCATGGTGTAATACTGCACCTTCACTCCTGGAGAGAAGGTCGCACAGAGGAGGAATCTATAGGCGGGTTTAGGACAGGTGGAGGTCAGAGTACCAGAACCATCTTGGCCAAGCAGGGGCCACTAAGATCAGTTTGCACTGAATTTATCTGAAGACATTTAACACCAAAGCCAACAGAGGGATCAGAGTAAAGCGTACAGGAACTTCACCTCCCAGGGGAATGTAAAGGCATCTCCCAAACTCTGGATGATGGAACCTGCTTGCAAAAGCAACGGACCTCTTGTTGACATGAGTGTTGAAGAGTTCGACTTCTGGGGTGTCCCCTCAACTGAAGGTCCAGCGTAGTTGGTATTCCTGGAGCTCCCATTCATGACAGGAACTGAGCTCCCTGCTGAGAGAATCCAATATTGTGTTCTAAACACCGGTGGGTGGAATGGAGTCGGGAAGATGTTGTGATCCAGTGCTCAGTGCCACAATGCTTGGGATTACGTTGACAGCACAAGGGACCTTGTGCCCCCTTGCTTGTAGATAACAAACATTATTATGGTTTTGGCAACGATCACTGAATTGAGGCAAGAAAGACTTGATGGCCCAAAACACTGCATGCAACTCCAGAAGATTGATATGTAGAGTCTTCTCCTTGTGTGTCCAGAGACCCCTGGCATGTAGATCCCCTGGGAGCGCGCCCCATCTGTAATGATGGTGACTTGATGTGGGGGATGGCAAAATGGTGATCGCTGGACAAGATGAGTCCACACAGACCACCAGCATACAGCATCCTTGAATTGCCTTATCAAAGGGACCTCTAAGGGAGTAAGCCATGCAAGAAAGTGTGTCTGGTTGAGCGCTCAAAAAGAGTGCTCGCAGGGACGGGGATAGACTGAGAATCCCAGAAACTCTAGGCTTTGGATAGTCTTTGCAGGTCGCCAAGGGATAGGACTCCACCCGCACCAGCCAGTCGTCCTAGTATGGATAAACATGTGCACCTAGGCGACAAAGGTGTGCAACTACCTGAGCCAGGCACGTGGTTAACACCCTCAGGGCTGACCGAAGCCCAAGGGGAAACACCTTGAATTGGAAGTGGAGACCTAACACTGTGAAGCGTAGGGAGCGGCAGTGTTTTTGATGAATAGGAATGTGAAAATATGCATCCTCTAAATACAGGTATGTCAGAAAATCCCTTTCTTGAAGCTGAGGCAAGACCTGCTTTAGAGTCACCGTCCTGAAGATCTAGGCCTTGAGGAATTTATTGAGGACCCAAATGTCAATCTGCATTTATTTATGGTTAAGTTAGCATGGGCTAAGCCATTAATCCATTCATTCATGCATCCATTTAGTATAAAATATGTTTAGCACTATAGTTTGTTCTAAGCTATCATGGTTCAACATTTGCTGAGAGCCATGAAGAATTATGTACACTTGTGATTATGTATAGCACAAATCCTAGTTTCTAAGCACTAGCTATGGTCTGGCTGTTTTTGTCCATTATGAATCTGGCTCTTGCTGAGCGTGAAGGGAAATGTGTTTACATCTGAACACAGTGTAAGCAATGTTACTGAGGATTCCCATTCTGCTTTATGTTACAGAAGATTCCTAGTCTGCTTTATGTTACCAAGGATTCCTAGTCTGCTCTATGTTACTGAGGATTCCCAGTCTGCTTTATTTTACCAAGGATTCCCAGTCTGTTCTATGTTACCAAGGATTCCCCGTCTGCTTTATGTTACAGAGGATTTCTAGTCTGCTCTATGTTAGAGAGGATTCCCAGTCTGCTCTAGGTTAGAGAGGATTCCCAGTCTGCTCTAGGTTACTGAGGATTCCCAGTCTGCTCTATGTTACTGAGGATTCCCAGTCTGCTTTATCTTACAGAGGATTGATTGCTAGTCTGCTCTATGTTACTGAGGATTCCCAGTCTGCTTTATCTTACAGAGGATTGATTCCTAGTCTGCTCTATGTTACTGAGGATTCCCAGTCTGCTTTATCTTACAGAGGATTGATTCCTAGTCTGCTCTATGTTACTGAGGATTCCCAGTCTGATGATGGAATATTCATACAGCATGTGAATCTATGACAGATCCAATGCTGGAGAACCTTACTGTCACCTGTACGCGACTCTGCTAATAAACTGATTCTAGGTGATAATATCTTGCTAGAGTCAGCTAGTCTCAACAGTTTCCTTCATTTATGAATCACTTTCATTTTACCACCTGGATGAAGGCGCCCACACAGAAGGGACGATGGCAGGCTGCATGCGCACTCAACGCACCTCCTCTAGGTGAAGAGCTCACCTCTAGTCGGTGACTGATTCCTGCCTTGATGAACGTGTAGTCCTTGGCCTACCTGAAACGCATATGTCTAGGTGGCACAGCAGTTCCTTTTGTTTTCGTGCTCATTGAAACGTAGGCCTCTGATCCACAATCACAACGACGTAAAAATGCTAGCCAATCAGTCGCTATGCTGCTTCAATCTGGGGCATATAACTAATGATCGCAAGTCTTTAAACTTGCAGTCCCGTCTCCGTAATCATTCACCCCTCCCTTTCGGCAAGCTTTTTAGTTTTGTCCATTAGGTGGCCCTTTAGTGCCACCTATAAGCCAAAACTATTGCATTAGAGAAAAACTTGTTATATGGTAAATGGTTACAGCTCATTTATGCCATGTAGATCGTTGAATCTTGTTTACATTCGCGTTATGTAATCTCTATTAGAGGGTGGGGAGGGAGAATGTTATGAGAAGGCGAGAGAGAGTCGGTTGGAGAAGGAAGAGAAGAAGCTAGCAGTGGGTGATGCAGCTGGGGGCTTATTGTATAGAACCTATAAAACCTGTTGAGGAAGATGGACAATAGATGACTCTGTCTCACTGTGTGCATGCACAGAGTGCTGCCACTTCTTAGCAATATATTATTCAGTGCACCACACACATTGCCCCAGCGGTAAGTGTTTTACATATAGACCGCTTGACTAACTTTTCGAACTGTCTCCATGTTAATCTCGCTCGCGGTTACCAGTCGGTAGGGATTACAAACATTATTACTATCCCAATAACTGTTTATTGCAACTACCGAACTACACTTCATTGTTTAAATTGCCGTGCTTTCTTTGTCATTGCGCATCTTCGCTACTGTATGCCATCTAACGAGTGTTTCAACAAAGTCTATTGACCCACTGACGTATACATTAACGTGAGATCGTAGCCGTCCACCGTTTCAAGGTGATGTGTATATGCAAGCCATTGTGCCTGATGTCACATATCGGCTTACTGTAGTCAAGCTAACGCGCTCCGCGCCATCTATACGTAGAACTTATACGGTATATGTGCTTAGTCAGTACTGATTGCTTAGAGTATCTCCTGTGCTAGTTATCACAGTCGACACATATATGCCTATTCTCCAGCTTTTGCCGATTTCCTCATCTCTGCGAGCCATCATAGCCTACGTTAGCCCCTCGCTACACTATTCAACTGTTATGCTTGGTACTTCCTGCGAATGATCACCCTAGGTATTCTGCAGGTCAGCCTCTACTAAAGACCGCTCAGTCTATAACACCTTGATAAGCGGACATACTTATGCGTTGGTGACACTCTATACCTACAGGCATCCTTTATTAGCATATAATAATAAGTAAATAATTACGGCTCCTGCTTGAACCATCTGCTCCCACAAACTAAAGGACGTACTTACGCTCAGTATTCCTCACCATGCCCTCTGCACTCTATGGATCATGTTCCAACTAGCCCACCATACAAGTCATAGAATGCATCTGAGCCTAGCTCAACCACCCTCCTCTCTATGCATTCTTACCATTTTTTAACCTACCTTGAAATAGCCTAATGCGCCCTGTCAATTTCTAGTGCCTCTTATCTGGTTTAAAATAGTTCATCGAATCTGATATATTTTGTACAATATGGCCTGTGTATTTTCACCACTATAACTAATTGGAAACTGCCCATTGTATCGTGTGCATTTCAGTGCATCTTACCTGATTTAAAATAACCTATTGTACCTCATGTACATCCTCAGTGCTTTCTGTGCACTTCCTCCACTTTCAACTTATTCGAAATAGCCTACCACACCATGAGTATTTTCAGTGAGTTTTAACTGTGTATCCTCATTGTTTTTAATGATTTGAAAAGCAAAGCTACCTGCACTAGCCCATTGTATTCCCGGTGTATCTGAGTCTAGGCTAGCATTAGCACCCTATTGGTTTTGCATTACTTTGTCTACTATCTGCATTTACACCCTATTGGCTTTGTACTGCCTTTGCATATTATTTGCATTAGCATCCCACAGGTACCGCCTGTGCCTAAAACATGTTGGTACCTGTACCTAAACTATCTTAGTCAAACTATTCTTCACAGCCTTGCTATTGTCAACTTATTGTCACGACCCTCGCCCAAAACCCCCTCTGGCAAATCCATTGGCCAGGTGGAGTCAGGACTCGGGCCTCTAGAGCCCGGCATCCTCTTCAAAAGCCCTCGTGGGGCCAGTCCTGGTGCCTATGGCGCCAGGCTCATACACCATGAACAACAATGTGCTTGGGAACTACTTTATTGTATTGTCAGCCAACATGGAGGCATCCACATAGCTTGGTTCTTAAGAACCAAGCTATGCGGTCTAGTGTTTTGGGTGTGGCAGGCCTGGAACTACTTCCCCTGGTACTACTTTACCTGGGCTATATAAACCACACCCTGACTGCAGAACATGCTTCGTGTTACTTTGCAGCTTGCAACGTGACGCTCACCGTGTCCAGCAATTCCCTCGAACCTCGGAGAAGCAGAACCTGCAAGGAGACAAAAGGAACATCATTAGCAGCAGCATCTTACCTGCAGTCTTCATCTTTAAACACTCGCAGCTACTGAGAATAGCTTCCTCGGATCTGCACGCCTCCCGGACAGAACGACCTGAAAGAGGAAGATAGAGGCAACATTAAAGAAAGCTGTAGAGACATTTACAAATTACGAACTGCTCAAAAGGCCTACGTGCGCCATCATTTACCAGCGGGGCTCAACCAAGCCAGTTCGCCGCGCTGAAGCTCCGCATACCTAAGGGAGAAAAAAGAGACATTTTAAACAAAGAAAGACATGCAGGATAGCAACAAAACTAAAGAACAGCAATAGACCTACCTGAACAATATCAAACGGGCCGGCGTCAGTGAAGTAACTGGACCGCACTCACCCATGAAAGACAACACGCCCCTGCAAAGAAGGCAGGACGGAGAGCACGCCTAATTCTACCACAAGGCAGAACCTTCCCCGCAGACCACATCAGGGCAAAGCTGAGAAACATACCAGCGAGTAACCCAGCTGGGTGGCGTCCCTGTGGATACCAGGTGAGTGTAACACATACGCAACAAACGTAGAAGTGTTACCTCTTTAGTTGTGTCTGCCTACAAACTACATCCACCTACTCCAGCATGCTGACTACTAGTCATCTTATTTGCCCTCTTGGTCTCCTATTCTCAGTTATAAGCCTTGTGGGCCTCACCTGGCTTTGCCCTCCTCACCCCCGAGGCCAACCAGATCTAACGCACATGAATACAGGAAACTCATCCACTATGATATACTCAAGTACTCCCACCTCGGGTCTTATCCCAAAGTACCTGTGCAATTTAATTACCAGGAACGCTAGACTACGTTCTAGACTAACGAAGTACTATGAACCTACTAATAGATCTATGCACCTAGTCAATCAGAAAACCAATTGCCGTATGAATCACAAAACTACTAGTACTGACCCTACCCCAATAGGCCCAGTACTCACATTACTACAACCAAGATCCAGCCCATAGGAACACCTTGCCCAATCCCTAACACAATCCCTAACCTCACAGGCGCGTTAATAAACGCCAGATCATTGGTTGCTCACGCCACCAAGATTTCTGACCTTATCCAATCGGAAAACTATGACTTCTTGGCTATCACCAAATCCTGGCTTCATGCTGCTGCAGGTCCTGCCCTCATGATGGCTATTCCCAACGGCTACACAATCTTAAGAGCTGATAGAAATGAAGCACGCGGTGGAGGTATAGCTCTCATTGTCAAAACTAATAAGGTTAGAACCCTCCCTTGACCTTAAATCATGTGAAAATCTCACTGCTAAACTATCCATCAACAAAACCTAGACCCTCACCATCCACTTAATTTACAGACCATCAGGCTCTATCGGAACATTTGAGGAGGATATTTATAACATCCTTTCTAACGACTTAAAAAACTCTTCCCAAGTTATCTTACTAGGGGACATCAACCTGGGCTTCAATGACCCGAAAGACCCACACGCGTCAAGCGTTGCAAATATCCTAATGGACCTTGGCCTTACCCAGAGAGTGCTCCAACCCACCCACATCAAAGGGAGAACACTGGATTGGGTATCCGACTACAACTGTAACGCCTCTATATCGTCCATCTCCCCTCAAATCTGGACTGACCACCACCTTGTGACATTCTCACTAGCAACCAAATGACAAACCCCCACCACATCCCACCTCGCCCCGCCTATACCAACTAGGAACAAAAAGAACATTATCCCTGATAACCTACTCCCTCTGATTCTCCCCACTCTCAACTCTTTACTGGAAAACTTAGGCCCGAGGCCTTGGTGAATGAGTATAATAAAATCATGTCCACCTCACTAGACACAATTGCACCTCTTAAAATGCGACTAAGCAAACCTAAAGCCCACCTTAACGCTTGGTACACACCACACCTGAAAACATTACAAGCTAAAAGAAGACTATGCAAGGCAGCTTGGAGACTACTAACCTCAGAGGAAAATAAAGCCAACCTCCATACGATATCTGTCTTATACAAAAATGAAATAATCACAGCTAAACGTGAAACCTACAATTCCAGAATTGCACAAGCCAAGTCAAGCACAAAGGAACTCTTTGCTATCATGAAAGAATTAGAAGCCCCCATCCCAATACCTGATAATTGTGTTAAAGACAAACTTTGGTGCTCTAATATTCAGCAAGCATTATCTGACAAGGTTTCGACCTTACAAGCTAAAATTGCCTTTAAAAAAGTGTCACTAACAACAAACACATCACCCTTAAAGTCCACCACACCACCTACAGACATATTTGCCCCCGGCTTTAAATTCTCTAAAGTCTCCGTCATCGAGACTGAAAAAATTATTCTTTCGCTAAAACCTTCTAACTGTCAGGGAGATCAATGCCCTGCCCAACTGATAAAGGATGATGCCAGAGATCTGGCCCCCTTCATCACGAAATTCATCAATGCTTCATTCTCTTCTGGCACCATACCAAGCAACCTCAAAGAATCTTGGGTGCTCCCATTACTTAAAAAAAAAAGACATTAGACCCTGCCATCCATACTAACTACCGACCAATCACAACAGTGCCCTTTCTTCTAAAAATTATAGACACAATGGCCTATCTACAAATACAGCAACACCTGCAATCCAACCACTTGCTGGGCGATCGGCAGTCAGGCTTTCGGCCCCAGCATGGGACTGAAACAGCCTTAATAGACCTTAATAGACCTAAAAGCCCAATTTGACGAGCTCAGAGATAAAGGGAAGTCACCCTTCCTCCTGCTCCTAGACTTATCGGCTGCATTTGACCTTGTGGATCATGGATCCTTTGCAGGCATCTGGACTCGGCAGCTCACTTCTCTAAGGAAGAAATAGTATGGATTGAATCCTTTCTTAACAACAGGAGTATGAGAGCCTTCTCCCCCACTGCAACCGCAGACCCCATCCCCATCTCTTGCGGAGTGCCTCAGGGTTCTTGCGTCTTTCCTACCCTGTACAACATCTTCACAAAGCCCCTGTTCGATAATCTGGACCTTCTTGGTATCACCTACACTAACTATGCAGATGATACTCAGATTCTCCTACCTCTTACTGGTGATTTTGACAAGGATTTGGCCTTGGTGAACAGGGTATATCTCATCATCCAGGCCTGAATGATGACAAAACTAAGATCATTATTCTGGGCACCTCCTCAACCCTCAAAAAAGTGGGACCCAAATACTCTATGTTCAACATTGACAGCAACCCCATTACGGTCGCTAGTGAGGTTAAAACACAGGGTTTTTACCTAGATTCTACCCTCTACTTCAAGAAACAGGTCAATACAATGGCATCTGCCACAGCATATACTTGTAAATTAATCAGAGCAGGTAAACCCTTCCTGTCAATAATAGCTGTATCACTCTGGCAAGAACTCTTGTTCTGTCGAAGCGGGATTACTGTAACTCTCTTTACTGCTGGGCCAACAAGGAAACTATCAAGATAATCCAGATCCTCCAGAACAACGCTCTAAGAGCTGCACTCGGAATCTCCAGGAGAGATCATATCTCTGAAATAAGAAGATCAAACAACTGGCTCTCCACGCAGGATAAAATCCAGTTGAAAGTGGCTTCTCTCACATACAAATGCCTTAATAATGCGGCTCCCTGCTACCTTACTGAGAGAATCACTAGAAAAACCACTATAAGACCTTCCAGATCATCGTACACCAATTGTATCTTGGCCCAAGATTCAAACTCTCTAGAGTTGGAGGACGCAGCTTCCTGGTAAAGGCAGCCCAAATGTGGAACTCCTTACCCCCTTTCATGCGAGAAGATCAGTCTTACCTACAATTCCGGCAGAACCTCATAAACTGGCTCAAAGACTCGGACAAGCAATCTGGCTCATGATCCCAGGCTACCTCTTACTCTACCTTTGTACATAACAATATGTTACCGTAACTGTATATAGTATTCTATCTTGTATCTTGATTACGCAACATCATCTCATTCTGGATTGAATTCTTTGTAATATTTGATTGTACCCATGTTTGAAAATGTACCTTCTGTAACCAAGCAAGCTGTCTAATGCAATGCGCCCTGATACCTTCGGGTCTAGTGCGCAATACAAGTAATAAACATAAACATATATTCATTACTGTACATATGTCCGTTACTGTGACACGTGTTTCGACCTATGGCCTTCTTCAAAACCAGACGTGTACCAATTAGTAAGCAAATTAAGATATTTTTCAGATATGCATAATGTGTTCTTGTGCTTTGATATGTAATTGGGTAAAATCCGTGTGCCTATGTTTAATGCAAGCACAGAGTTCCCACAGGCAGGCACTAAAATGATATTCAGAAGCAAGAGCTACTTTCCCTCACTGGTCCAACACTTCGAAGGTCTGTGGTTGCTGCAAAGCTAAAAAAAAACACATGAGGGCGAAGAAGTGCATTTCCAATTGGGGGAATATGATGAGATGAGACAGTGCAGCATTAATCATTATCTTTAGATTAGGCACTGGGATTTTGAAGACGGCCATAGGCTCAAACACGTGTTGCAGTAACTGACATATGTAATGAATGAAACACTTACATCTGGTGCAATTTGTGTGGTGGCATTGAATACCCAGGAATATATAAAAAGCAGAACAAGAACACCATTATATATCTGGGCATCTCCATTACATTGCGGACTCTGACTCTTATAGAACAAGACAGGCTGCAAAGATTCCATTTCATATAAAGGAGGGGGTCCACACATGCATAAATTAAGTATTCGTACATCTCACACCAGCAGTCCGTTTTTTATAGATATGTGCCACGTCTTGTTCACCAAGACAGAATTGCCACCCATCTCCAGTGTGCTAGGATAATTAATTTGACTGCTAGAAATATGTGAGCCAAAAGATGAGGTGATCACTTCCCATTGTAACTCCAACTCTTATCCTTCAGACCCAGAATATTAGAGTAGATCGAGTGGTAGGTCTAGCCCCAGAGGTGACCCTTGAGTCTGGATCGTATCTCAAGCCAAGCTGTCTGCAAGGATGGGCAGTCCCAAATAAGATGGTTCTGGGGGTATTACCCAAACTGATCTTTTACAATTGACCTTTTGCACAAATGACCCAATTATAGTGGTCCAAATTTACCTTCTGCACAATTGAACTTTATATTATTTTAGTTATTTCATATATGTATTGGGTTGGTTTTGGATTATAAATAATATAAGGGGATTGGGTGGGGGGTTGCGAGGAGTTTTGGATTGGGTGGGGGTTTGCGGGTGTTTTCCCCACGAATATATGTCCTAATTGACCTTCTAAATTAGGTAAATTCTCCTGAATTTAATTCTCCCGAGGTCAATTGTGAAAAGGTCAATTAGTATACAACCGGTTCAGGGTACTCCTCTGTCCACACCGTCACCAGCACTGACCAGAGTGGAATCAGATGTGTGGTATTGTCTGGTTAGGTTCTCTGCCCGGGCTTCTGGTAATTGGATGCAAAAATAGGATTTCCCTAATCCTTTGAAGATGACTTCCTTATGTTTCAGTGTGTGGCCCTAGTCCTTTTCCCAGCCTTTGCAGTATGTTCTAGCCTCTGTATGCACCACGTTGTTCTTAAGCGGCTTTATTCTGGAGAGAGGTCCTTTGGCAGAAGTAGAGGACTGAATAATGGCCCGCCAAGGTGCAATTGCCGTGACATTGTGTCTTTACATTCAGGCTTAAGGACTCAGTAGCCTACTTGAACCTGTCTCGTTCTGACAGACCATGGTCCCCCTTATAACTCTCAAAGAATTGAAATAACTGGCCTTCCACACTTTCATACAGTGAGGGGAAATATAACCAGAAAGATTAATATTTGATGGTTTTCATTGAAGAGTCTGCTAAATTTGGCAGTTATGACAATGCCCAAATACTGGATTTTCTCTTTGAAACTCTATACCCATATGAGTGGGCAATATACCATTTAGCTTCTGTGGGAACAGTTATTTTTAATACGACAGTTTATTTTTAATTTGTCTCATTTATTTTTAATCCGGATACAAATCGAAAAAGTATCATTCTTTTACCAAATGTGTGAGAGTTGAGTTGGGGGTTGTAATAGAAATTATGTCACAGGGGAATTACTTGGCACCCCCCTCCCCAGGCCCATTGGCCAATAGCTGGTATATATGAGACGGTATGGCTCTCAAATTTCATATAGCCTGGAGATTAGCTAATGGGGGAAGGCCTCGCAATTCACCCGGCCTCGCTGCACTGGCAGTATGGCTGTCAGTGCATTGCTCCCTCATTACAGAGATACCATGCTGACAGTCATGGCTCTCAGCACGGCGCTCCATTTCATCACACTAGTGTTGCTCCGAGGGTCATAGTTTGCAGTGCTCACTCCTCACCTGAGTGCTGCACTGACAGATATGCTGTAAGTGCAGCTCTCCACATTGCCCGGGCCGCACCCAACAGAAGCCTGGACTCTAATAATTACCCTCCCTCCACTCCTTACCTTCTTTGGGAGGAGGGCAGTCCCAGCCTGGCTCTCATCCGTCCAGAGCGCATCTCTCACACACAGCCCACGCTTGGCCGCCACCTGTTGCCTACACCCTTTGCTGGGCCACACCCAGCAGATGTGGCCCGGCTGCTAATTAAACCAAGTCCCAGCAACCACTCCAGATAGATTTCCTTTTTTTTAAATATACATATATTTTTTTCATTTATATTTTTTAGGGACATAATAGCATTACAGACTACGCCTTCGGGCTGTACAGGGAGCTTGTAATCTCAGGGTTCACACTGCACGGTAGCCGCAGGGCGTCCATTACCAGTTTAAAAATAATTGGGGGGGACAACATTGGCAGATACCTCTATACAGTCCTACCCGGTCAGACAGCTCACCATTAACCAGCTCTCTAGCGGTTGGTGTTCTGTAGTGGACTACAATCATATGTCTCATGTGTGGGCCAAAACTGAACTCTTAAGTAGTCCTTTCAAAAATCCCTAGTCCACTTTCAAAATCATTTTCAGCATCTTAACGCCAACAAAATAGGGTGGACTGGCAATCTATTTGCCTCATCAACTAAATGCAAGACTCGTCAGGTGAAGTCTACCATCTTTCCTTCCACAATAAAACCAGACTGAGCCAGATCCATTGTAAGTGACTTCAATCCAGCACTCCAACTAAGTCAATGCCTAGTATGGGATGCCCAATGGAAGCCCTTATTTATATATTTTTATGTCAAAAGTTCTTAAAATCTGAATGATGAACCCTTATATAACGCCCCTCTCTTTGAATGTCCCCAACCTCACTGAGCCAAGAAGTAGGTTTGTTTTGCAAATTAAAAGGTTTATTTGAAGAATTGAACTATATATATATCACACTTTATGAATAGAATAATATCTGAATAGCACACTTATGATAATGAACGGTAATCAGCAATGGGTAATATTACAGTATCAACAATCTCTTTAATCAGTTAGGAGTAGGAATAGGAGAATAATGTAGCAGATAATACTTTATATGAATTCAAGGAAATACAATAATAGGAAAGAATGCAACACAGAAATGAACTTGATATGGTTTCAATCAAAAGACAATATAATCACTTTTTCCCCGCTGTTACTACTCACTACCCCCACTATGCAATATGAAGAGATGGAAATGAGGGCACACAGGTTTCAGAAATACAATCAATAATGAAGTTCAATCCCAGTTCCCCCAGCAAGCTTAGGGAAAACAAGTATGATTTTAAAACATGTCAATATGCTTATGAATGTGATTGCAATGAATGGGAAAATATACTAAAATGATTTTAATTCACGAAAGGAGATTCAGGATAAGCGATAGTTACTTTGGATTGGTACAGGTCAACACTAGCAATGATTCAGGAATGATTATCAGATTAAAAACGAACTTCACCAGTTGAAAACAAGAATCAGCTATTTTGACATGTGGTGAAATGGAGCTAAATTGCAATTCGTGGCAACTTTTCTGTGTGCAGGAAACAGGATTGTGGAAATCCTATGAGGATGAGCTTAGGATCTTAGCTTCACAATGACAGTTAAATTTCGTCTCTAGGACGTGTGGTTCCAAAGTTACAGAGGTTTTTGTGAAGGTAGATTTTTCAGAAACAAAGTCAAGATTTCAAAATGAAAGATGCGCGATTGAAGATTTGAAACAAAGATTTCTAGCCGCAAACTACACGACAGCCCAGCCACCTATCCAGAGGCGCCTCCGGATGGTTTCTGTCTGAACGAGACGATTGCCTTTCTCCAGAAAATGTATATTAGCGCCAAGATGATTATCACGACAATGATCAAGGATTATGTGGAGGAGAGAAGAATTAAGGACAGAGGTTCTGTAATGCAGTTCTGGACAGATTTAAATGGATAGAATAGTATTACTTTAAGCTAAGAGATTGGTCATGTTCCAGACTAGATACTCACTCCTATTGCTTTGGAATGGAGTGGGTCCCGTCAAAGATCTGGGCAAGGGTTTGGCTGGGGTTCTCTCTCGCCACTGGACAGGTCTCAGGCACTCTGGTCTGCGCGGCCTCTTGGACTGGATCTGACGCGTTCTGGGTTACAGCTCTGCTGGACTGATCTGGATCTTGTGTTCTAGCAAGGTTCTTGGCTAGAATAACGAAACAGCACAGCCTTGCTGTTAAATGGTTTGGTTAGGCCCTGTGGAAGTTTAGGGGTTAGAATCAGGTTGCAAAAGATTCTGAGGCCTCTGAAAAATGTTCAGCTTGTGGTTTAGGCCTCTCTACTTCAAGGTTCTAGAGTTTGGTTCTAGAGTTTCTGTCTGGATATTGTCTGGATCTGGTCTGGATATTCTTGCAGGGTGCTTCGCCAAGAAATCAGTTGGGTAGTGGAAAAGTGTCTGTCCTATCTGTCCTCAGCAGTCCCTATTTATGTATTTCCACAGTGGGTGGGGAGGCTGATTCTCTGTGCCCAATTCTCTAAAGATCTGATAGGTCAGAGTATTCCCTGTCCCCTGATTGGAGAAAGGAGCAACGTGTCATCCTGTGTCATCATGGGTCATGTTTATGGCTTAGGGGAAAGACCCTCCCCTTTTTGCTGTACAGTATATCTTATTTTTCATAAAACACATATTTACAATATACACAACTTGTTAATACGACATAAATTACATGACAGATTACCTAAGGTACATTTCTGTTCAACTCTCATCTACCTAAGAGCTTTGGTTCAGAAATGGCCACTTTTTCGCGCTTTTGGTGGGTTTCTCAATATTATTTCTGCACTAGTTTTTATCCATGCATGCACACCCCATCTGGGCACATTTCTGTAATTTTTGATGTGCATAGCATAAACACAGTAGCTACCATATGAATAAATTCCGGGGTTCAGTCTCAGAACATCGCACGGATTCCAGCTTAGTTATAAACTGTGAGCACATTTTTCATTTTAACAATCTCAAAGTTTCACATATTTGTCAGTGCAGTGCAATTTGTTATAAGCATTTTTCTAAAACATATATTTGCTGTGCTTTCTAAATCCACACAATGGTTTGTCGCTGCCTCCAAGGTCTGGGCTGACTCAGAGGTCACATGTCTCTCCTTCCTGCTAGCAGTTTGTTGTCAGTCAGACCCGTATTAGCATTTTCTATTCAGCCCAAGGATTCCTTTGTCTGCACTGAGAGCAACAGGCCAGGGTGCCACTCCCAGTTCCTTTTGACACCAGCCTGTCAATCTCTTAGCCAAGGGCAGAGTGAAGTCTCCTTTATCCAGGGAGAAGGTGTGGAATTCGTTTGAACCCAGTGTGGGAACATTTTAACTCTTAAACCCAATGTCCAAAAACTGTCTTATTTTATAATATAACTCACATTTTTAACACATACATTAAACAATGTCTTGCTTCAAGCCTTTTCAGAATATGGTTTTAAATTGTCTCCACCTCTTAGGCTTCTGATAGCAAGTCTTTCTTTGGCATAGTTTGGGCTCAATGCACAACTTTACACAAAATGGTTTTAAAACGCTGGTTTCTGGTAGAGGTGAGTAATGGTATTACACCCATTTTTTACAAGTTTCTTCCAGCAAGCAATCCTCAAAAGTAGACTTTGTTCAGATATAGATACACTTCTGTGGTCCTTATATTTATGTAGATTCTTGCGGGAGAATGATGTTGACCACCCAACAAGGAGGTTGGATCTTTTTGGGTGGTTTGTGAGCCATGATTTGTGCAAATTTGACACCAAATAAAAACGGATTTTTGAAACCAAATCTTTTGCAATGATTTTGCTCTGTGAGCAGCCAAATGATGGGTTTTGGCAGTGGTCTCCTGTGTTCCCACTGACATAGGCAAAAGTAGATGGTGGCTTATTTTTCAGGTTTTCACTTGCGCTCTTTCTGGTGATTTCTGGCGAGCAGCATGCTTTCCAGCGGCCATTATGATGTTTCAGCTGCCAGCAATGTACAGTGATGTTGCAGGGCTTGGATTAGTGGGTTATGACATCCCACAAGCCCCCCTCTTGCGATGGCCGCTAATCTTCCATCAATGGAAATTCGCAAGACTGGGATGTCAGTCTCATCTCTCCGGATTCCACAAATGACAGTTCAGCATCTTTTCCTCCATCAGGGGTGGATTGATCGGTTCTCCTCGCCAGTCCTGATGGTAGTATTGAGCGATACTCCGGGCCCCTCGGATTTTTGCTCCCGGTTCCTGGGTCATCCTCCTTGGCCAGTCTCAATGATTTATCTCTCTCTCTTTCTCTCTCTCCCTCTCTCCTAGGATGACAAAGCAAAAAACATATTTGTAGACATTTCCCCAACACTATTAATGTAGTGGGGCGGACATATACATTTTATAAATCAGGAGACATTTGCATTATTATATTGTATAGACTATATGTGGAAAATGTTAGGGTTGGAATTTTATTGATCTGAAGTGGCCCCCTCTGTGGTTCCAGAAGACTCCTCCAGTTGCTGCAGAGTGTACCTAGGATGGCAACACTTAAGCTGATTAATATGGACCCACTTGTCTTCCCCTTCTGCCAAACTGCCTTTGGAGATGCAGATCTTGTAGGCGACTGGTGAGATCTTGTCTACAATTTCAAAAGGTCCCTTCCAGGTAGGCAGAAATTTCTGCTGTTTGGCCTGGTTCCTTTGGAAATTGTATAGATAGACCCAGTCTCCTACATTGTATTCCTTTCTGGTAGTCTTTAAGTCATAGTGGGTCTTCATGCTATCGGCTGATCTTTCTAGATTTCGCTGAGCATAGGCAAAAGCATGTTGAAGGTGTTTTCTTAAATTTTCAACATACTCATGAATTGTGGAGGTACTGATCAATGTCTGCTCTTGGGTCCTGTAAAGCAGATGCTGGGGAAGCACCATCCTGCGTCCAGTCATCAGCTCAAACAGTGACATTTTAGTTGCAGATGAAGGGGTAGATCTGATGGCCATTAGGAGAATTTTTTTTAATATGCTCATAATGGTTTGGTTCTATCATTCCACTACACCACTAGAGGCTAGTAAGCAATGTGTAGCTTCCTTTTAACCCCAAGTATCTCCCACATCTTTGTCATTACTTCGCTGGTGAAATGGCTACCTCTGTCTGACTCGATCCTTTGGGGTAGTCCAAAACACGAAAAGATGTGGTTGATCATCAGGGCAGCTGCTGTTTCTGCCTTGCAGTTTGGGCCCGGGAGACATTCCACCCATTTAGTAAACAATCATATCACGGTCAACATGTACTTGTTCCCCCTAGAGGAGCGAATCACAGGCCCAATGAAATCTACTTGCAAATCTGACCATGGCAGTGTCATCTCCCTCATTTGGAGAGGCGCACGGTATGTGAGGGATGTTGGCTTAAATTGTGCACACACAAGACACCCCTTCAAGTATTGGTTGAGGTCCTGCCCCAGGTGTGGCCAGTATGCAACCTCTCTTAAGATTTCAAGTGTTGTATGAAAACCCCTATGACCGGCTGTGGCCGCATCATGGGCATGACTTAAAATCAGGCTTCGGAATGAGGTAGGAACCACCCATTGATCATGGCCGGCTAGGGATTTCCTTACCAACAAACCGTCTTGGATTCGGAATATTTTTGGACATTTCATCAACACTCTGAGATCCTCTTTCCCTATGTAATCGGTATCCGTCAGGGGAAAGTTCTCAGGGTTCTCAATGTGTTGATAAAACTTACCAATTATTGGATCCCCCTTCTGAGCCATAATCAAATCAGCATCTGGGGTCTCCTTACTCCATTGTGCAGTTGAAAGATCATTGTGAGCATTTGTCCGGGATCTAGTGATAGCAGTGACCTGGATTTCCCCCAACAGGGACTCGATCTCTATTAGATCCCCTTGGATGGCCCCAGTTTTGGCTAGCTGGTCAGCTAAGTCATTTCCAGTTTTGTCTGGTCCCTCCACTTTGGAATGACCCTTGATCTTTTTCCAGTAGATGGCCATCCCATTCGAGGTGACCAGATCATCAATATTTTGAATTCATTTCCCATTTTTCAAGGGTTTGTTATTAGCACATAGCATGCCTCTGGTTTTCCAGTTAACCAGGTGCTCCACTAACCCGTTCCGTACATAATCCGAATCTGTGATTATGACCAGTTCGTGGAGTTGATGTTGGACAGCAGTGAGGTGGCTTGATGCACAGCCATCATCAACTCTGCCACTTGACTACTTCGGAGACCAATCTTGTACCCAGCGGAGGGCTCTGGGGACTCATTCACCCGTGCATTCCCTACGCCGGCCACAAGTTCTTTCTCCCCGTTGTCGTCAACATGGTACGAGCATCCATCCACATAGACAGTGGGCATTCCCTCACACTTGTCTTCTTCAAAGACTTTGTGTGGGGAATTAAGGTATGCCTCCATTTTGTCCTTGATTTTTAGACTTTCGTCCTCGAGACAGTTTTCTCTGGCACGGAGTTTTCTCTGGCACAATCATGCAAGTCAGCCAGACCTTGCACGAGGGGACTCTTCTTGTTTTGGCCATATCTGACCTCCACAGGAAAGCCTTGCATTGACAGAATCCAGGAAGTAATTTGGGAATTACTCACATTTCAAGCATGTATTAGAGAACCCTGTCTCCAGGAAGAACTCCTTGTTTCTGACAGGGTAAGCTAGGCAAGGCGCTTGTGAGAGGCTTCTTTTGAGTTGTCTTACTGCCTCGGATTGTTCTGGACCCCATTCCCACTTGACCCCCCCTTCAAGAGATGAATCAGGGGTCTAGTGATCTCTGCGTAGCCTTCAATGAACTTTCTGCTGTAATTAGTCAGTCCAAGGAGGCTCCTTAGTTCCCGCAGAGTTGTGGGATCCTTCAGTTTCTGGAGTGCTACCACTTTCTTTTCTTGGGGACAGAGACCCTGAGGAGTAATCTCATGCCCCAAGAAATTAACACGGGTTCTACACCACTGTGCTTTCTGGAAGGAAAGTTTTGCTCCGGCGGCCCTCAACTGTATCAGAACATAACGGATCTCCGCTATGTGTTCCTCCACATATGAATTTTTGATGAGGACATCATCTACATAAGCCAGGTTACCCCTCGCACCCAGGTCGGGCATGGCCTTATGTAAGAAAATGTGGAATTCATTGCCGGAGTTGAGGTATCCGAAGGGAGGACGGGTCCAAGTGTACTGCTGGCCCCCAAAGGTAAAAGCCAGTTTGTATTGGTCCTCCCTACTGACAGGCACGGTCCAGTATCCATTGGTCAGGTCTATTGCTGTGAATACCTGTGACCCCTGGATCTGGGCCAGCCCTTGGTCAATGTAGGGCAGAGGCCGTCGGGAAGTATGGACCCGTTTGTTGAGCTCCCTAAGGTCGGCGCAGAGTCTCCACTGGCCGTTTGGCTTCAATATTCCCAGCACCGGATTATTGAAGGTGCTGTGTACTGGACGGATTATTCCCCGGGACTCAAGGTTCTTAATTATTTCAGTAAGGGACTCCATGGATGCGAGAGGCAAACGATATTGCTTCACAAACACTGGAGTCATTCCAGGGTCCGTGGGAATTGTTTTGGTGTGGATGTCGGTGCGACCACAGTCATATGAGTCTACCGCAAAGAGATCTTGGAAATCCAAGAAAACTTGTTTCAACTTTTGCTTCTGTTCCAGAGTCACACAGGCATCAGCTAGGTTGACTCTCTCTTCCACCATCTGCCTGAAGCCGGGAAAGACTTCTGGTTTGGCTATCTCAGCGGCCTCCTCCAGCTGGGTGGAGAAGTCCCTGGTCAGAGTGCTGATTTGGACTGGAGGCTTCAGGTGGGAAAGGCAGCCCTCATGGACCTGGAAAATCACCTCATCCCTCCTGAAGTCACAAGTCACATCTTCCTTACCATAAGGGCAAGAAGTGTACACCAGGAGGTTCCCCCCAAGCCGGGTGAAAATCCTGTCTAGTGTTGTATTGTCATCACTGTCACTGTCAAAACAGTCCTTGGGGATTGGTCCTAACAGTTCATTTCCTAGATCAATGGAAAAATGTCGGTCATCAACCGCCATTCCAGTAATGGTGCCTGCGGCTAGAGTAATACTCTTTAAGTCGCTGTTATCCACCTCTATTGGATGGTGTCATGTTCTATGTTGACTAATGGTGTTGGGTTTACCCCTAGCCCTTGTTGTTGGAGAGAAACATTTAGATGAATATAAGCATCAGGGTTTTTCAATTTTTGTCCTCTTTTAACTTTCACTTCCAGGGAGACTTGTCGGGTCCTTTCTGGGATGGTGACTTCCTCTTTAATCTGAATTTCAACTGCATAAGGTAGCAATTGAGCTGACCTAAATGCTTTTTCTTTATCATCAAAGCCCATGGGATTATCCGCTAATCGGGACCAAGCTTTGAAGTTTATTAGGTCCAAACTAATGGCAAAGCGATTGAGAATGTCACTGCCTAAGTAAAAAGCAGCAGTGACGTCTCGCACGACCCAACAATTATGGACTATAGGAGTGGGAGTTTCTGATTGTGGATTAGTAAAGAATTTCAGGGTGTTTCCTTCCAGTGTGGAATACCACCTTAAACTGGAAGGAAGGTTGATTTTCAGAAATAGAGAGGACCCTCCCATCACTAGTCTGTTGTCCTACTGCTGTTACTGTCACGTCTGGAATTTGGTTGTTCTGGAAGTGAAATTCTACTTGGTCAGATTATTGTTCAACCATGTGGCAGGTGCCATTTAAACTAACATGGTTGACATTCTGTTTTAATTTTATTGTTCGGCTAGTCTGGGTCCAGAGAACCTTGTTTACGCAATCTATTAGGGGTGACAACCTTCTCAGGAGGTCATTCCGTAGTAAACAAGGGGTGCCCTCTGGAGTCACTACTATGACTGGGTGTTTCACCTTGTGTCGCCCAATTTTGATGTCCAAATCTGCAGTCCCCTCGACAGGAATTTCCTTCCTGTCAAAGTTCTGCAGTTGTCCAGGAAGAGAGGTGAGAGGAATACGGTAATTCTCCCCCTTCCTGCATTTAGTTCCTCAAAGGCCCTTTTGGACAGAAGGGTAGCTTGGGATCCAGTGTCCACCAGTGCCAGAATTGTACCCTGCCCCTGTACTTGTACCGGGGCATAGTATCTTCCCTCCTTCTCCTCAAGGGGGGACAGATAATGCACATTTTTGGAAAACTGGTGGGCTAACTTTCTGGTTTTGGACATTGCTAGCGAAGAGATTTGGGCAGAATTCTGTGCAGAGCCTGGGGAATCTGAAAGAAAAAGTTGGCAACTGGAGATCAGAGCCATTGTGGGTTCCCCTGGTTCCGGTTCTGGGCCACCCCCCCCCTTTTTGGAGGCAGTCACCAGGATGGGTTTGAATCAGGGGATTTCGGTATTGTGGGTTCAGGGATGAGATGATGGGCGGCGGTAGCTCAGTCTCCACATCTCCCCAGTCTGAATTGACATCCCTTGGGACCCATTTTTCCTTGGGAGGAGTTCTCCCATCTCTGAAGGAGAATATCCTTTTCCCAGGATCTTCTGAGGATCCCTCTCCCTCAAATTGGAAGACCTGTACCTCCTCCACAAAGTGGGTCTGTTTGGGTCCTTTGTTTCTCCTACCTCCCCTCTGCTCCTTGGGAGGCAAGCTTTCAGGGGCAGGAGATTTTGTTTCCGGTTCCTGGTTTTCCAGGGGCTGTTTACAAGTTGGGAAGGAAGCTTCCTCCAAGGCTTTACACCCCCCTTCCCCTTGTGCCTCCTCCCTGGGAACCGGTGGGTTATCGAGGTGCTGCCCCCGTCATTGTTCTGGAGCACCAGGTCCAGAGTTTGGGGCATTCTGCAGTGGCATGCTCCTCTGAGGGTTCTGTTGAGCCCTCAGTATGTGACCCAGATCCCGTGCCATATTTTGGACCTGGCGCTCAAGTTGTGAAACCCGCTCAGGCTGATACGGGGCTCTATTTTCTCCCCTGGGCTGATCCCGGGAAGGGTAGCTATCCCTTCTCTGGTAATACCCCGAATTGGGAAGATTTGGGTACCCCTCCACCCTTGGCCTCCCCTCTCCCGGATTAGGTTGTCTGGGCTCAGGGAATTGGGGAAAGAAGGATGGATGGTTTTGGGGTTGGAAATTGGGTGGATACCTGGGAAAAAAGTTCTGCCCAGGATTTGGTGAATTTCTGCCCTCCTGGGGGAAGTTAGGAGGGAAGATCCCCGGGTTAGGCGCTTGGCTGGATCCCCCCCCTTGGGCTGGAGGAGTCCACACATAACCCAGGATGGGTCGGTTTCCCTTGTAGCGGGGACTTACATAGTCAGAGCAGCGGGGGACCCCATTTGTGGGACTACCACCTCGACTCCCTGTCTGTGACTGGCCCGAGGGCCTCCTGGGCTGTGAATTATTTGGCGCAAGCAGGTTTTTAGACCCCCCATCTCCAAATCTAAAACGGGGGCAACCTTTAACTCTGCCACCTTGGCAGCAGCAGGGGTGCTGTTGGTTTTGGGGTTTTTCTGTGCATTATTTTTATTTTCGATGGGCTTCTGCACCTCATAGATCCGGGTAGCCTGTTCAATGACCCAGTCTAAAGATCTTTTCTCATGAAAATCTCTCACAAGCTGGGTCATTATGTATTTGGGTAAGGTATGGAAAAACGTATTGATACATTCTCTGCTATCCGTGCGCACCCTTCTGGTGGTCTGCGCAAAAGCACGCTTTAATTCTTGCACAAACTCTTGTGGGGCCTGATCCTCCCCACATTGCAAATTGTAGGCTGCCTTGCGAGCCTCTTGGGGATTTCTGTGAACAGAAAAATGTCTCAAGATGGCTGCCCTGTAGGTGGACCATCTTAAATGGTTTTGGTCCTCCAGCCCCGCAAAGAAACCGGAGTATTCTGGTGAGAAGGTCCACTTTACATATTGAATACAGCTTTGGCTGTCCTTCAAATGGAAAGTCTCCATCATTTGCTCATAGAGCTCCAAGTGTTCCCAAACAGAATACTTGGCATTCTTATGATAAGGCGTGATGACACTCCTTATTGCCTTTATTTGTTTCAATGGGTCCTTAAGCAAGGCCCTTTTTGGCTTATTGACCTTTTTGGTTCGGGTAATCCTGGTCCATTCATCCTCCGACTCAGAAGCGCTGCTCCCAGAGGTGCCCGTCTGATCTTCCAGGTTTTCCCGGATTCTGCAAGCCAGAGAATGGCTGGCAGCATGTGGGGACCTGGTCGCCTGTGTCCTGTGACGCTCAGAGGAGTCTTCAGATCCCTCCTTGCTACCAGGATTTGATGGGTATCCCCCCCACTGACCTAACTGGGCAGAGGTTTTCAGGATGCCCTTAGTGGGCCTACTTTCCTGGGTTTCCCCACTAAATTGCACTGTGCTTGGGTGCCCATACCCGGATGCCCGCCCCTCCATTCCTGGGTGGTACTGGCCTATGAGCCCCATACTTTTAGCTGGATAGTAATCTGCCATCCCTGTGGCCCCGTGCTCATGTGCGCCAGGGAACATGGGGGTGGCAGAATCCAGGGACTGGTAGAGGTGAAGGCCTCTGGCACTAGGGCTCCTGAGGTTATGCTCAGGAGTTTCTCTTTCCCAGCGAACCTCATCTCTATCCGCCCCTGCTCTCTGTTGCTTTCAGTTCCTCAGTTAAGGCCTTACTAGACTCTGCCAGTCTCTCCTGCATCGCTACCTGTTGCTGGGGCCTATCATTGTGCTGGCAGAGAGCCTCATTATCTCTCTATGCCTCCTGATTGGTCCTGGAGTACTGGGCCAGTCTCTGCTGCAGGAGGGTTACCTCCTCAGTCCCATCCCTACTGGCCTGCTCCTTTCTTGCCAGAGCCTCCTCCACCCTCCTGGTGTAATCTAGCAAGCCCTGATGCTCTTTTTGGAGGTCACCCAGCCCCTGGAGGGCCACGTGATTTTCTTCAATTTTTCTTTTTAAATGGCAGACTTCCTGGCCTAAGGTATCCCTTTCCTGACCAAGAGCCTGCATTTGTGACGCCAGGTCGTCCCTCTGCCTTTGAAAGGCACCAGCTTTCTGGCGTTCTTCATCAAACTCTGCCTGGGTGTCCAGGTCTTTCAAAATCAATTTATTACTTTCCTCTTTCTCTCTGTCTAGTTGGATTTGCAGGGTGGCTACCTGCTCTGTGCATGCCCTGTTGAAATTGATCTGTTGCTCCAGCTTTTTCTGGCTCTGCAGTAAGGAGTCCAAACTGTCTTGGTGCTCCTTCTGCAAAGCCAGAATTCTGGTATCCTGGTCTGTCTTTTCCTGTTGCAGTATATCCATGTCCTCTTTTATTTTAATGATATACTGCCTACTATCCTTTTCTGACTCCTGGCTCCTCTGCAGCCTCTGCTCAGAAGAGACCAGGTCAGATTGGGCCTTTTCTAACACCGTCTGTTGCCTATTTGCCAGACCTTGGCCTTCAGCACATTTGTCCTGCTTGGCTCCCATATATAGATACAAATATGCCGCTATCCTGGCAATCTTATTGTGTTCATCTTTGGCCTTAGAAGCCATATATAATTCACTCAGGGTCACATGTAATGGACCCTGATCTCTCCATTTATCTGACCCTGTTTCAGTGACCTCTTGCGCGATTGCCTGCAACCAGACCGTTTGGTCCTGATGAGTCCACTCACCTCTCACAAATAGCTTATGTAAGAAGTGCTCTCTGGCTATTTTCATATCTACCGAGGTCGTCATTCTGGAATTTGAGTTCCTTCCTGACTTACAGAAGTTTGTATTTTATTTTGCAAAACAGACGGTTTCCTTAGAGCGTTCCTTTGAGGGATTCTTTCACAGTGTAAAACAGCGTGGTGATCTAATCGGATATGTGTATCTGGTCAGTTGGCACACTGTATTAATCTGCACAAGTGGTAAATCTAACCCAGAATATCCCGGCTCCGAGCCCCCACTTTTGTAAGCGATATTCAATCAACACTACAGCTAAGTCAATGCCTAGTCTGGGATGCTGAGGAAAACCCTTATTGATGTATTTTTATATCCAGTTCAGTACTCTGGATGACAACCCTTGTATAACACCCCCCTCTTAGAATCCCCCTGACCCCACTGAGCCAAGAAGTAGGTTTGTTTTGCAAATTTAAAAGGTTTATTTGGACAATTTAACAATATATATCTATCACACTTTATAAATAAATTGATAAATGATATCACACTTCAGAATACGACCGTGATCAACAATGGATAATGTTACAGGGGTACACTGATTTGGTTACTTAGGAGTAGTGTAGAGGATGAGGTAGCTGAAAATGCTTGATGGTTTCAAGGAAATGCAAGGTGGAATAAAATGCAGTACAGAAATAACTTGTTATGATTTTAGCAAAAGGTAATATGATCACTTTTTCTTTTGACAATTCACTCCCCCCCCCTATGCAATACAAGAAATGGAAGGAGAGCACACAGTCTTCAAGAATCCCACAAATCACACTTTATAATGCAATACACAGTTCCAGTTCTCCCAGCAAGCTTAGGGAAAACAGGGATGAGTTTTAAACACAGGCGAATTACTTTAATGTGGTTTGCAAGGAAGTGAAAAGGTGCTAAAATTGCTTTTAATTCCCTCTAGAGGTTCAGGGTGAGTGAGAGATGCTTGTTGGTATTAGTTCAGGCTCACTTTAGCAATGCTCTAGGAGTTATTACCAAGTTGCAAACGGATTTTAACAAAATAAAGAATGGAGCTGCTATTTTGAGTGGAGAAATTGAGCCAAAATCGCAAATCTCGGTAAACTCCGCGAGTGCTTGTCTCGCGAGTACGGAAAAAGTATAGGGAGTAGGAAGTCGGTTCTAGGTTTCAGATGAAAGTTCAATCTCGTTCCTAGCACAAACGGTTCCGGAGATACGGATGATTTAATAAAGGTAGATTTTCGGATTTAAAGTAAAACTCAAAATGACAGGTGACAGCTTGCAGCTGCAGAATTGACAGGCGACAGTTGTGCAGCTTTAAAAATGACAGATGACACGATTTCTAGGAGGCTGTTCTACTTAGGTTAAAATAGTTTGGATTAGATTCTAAGAGATTGGTTCTGCACAGTTCTGCTAGGTACTCACAATATCAATTTGAAATAGGCCTCGTCACGGTCTGGTCAGGTTGGACGGGACTTTCGGCGGGTGGTTCTGAAGTCCCGGCTATCTGGGTCAGCTCTGCTCTCTGGGTCTGTCAAGCACCGGATCTGCTCACAACGGTCTGGTTTGTGGTTCCCTCGGGTTCCGGATACAGCACTGCTTGCTGGATACTGCTACAGGTTCTTGCAAAAATTCTTGGCCAAATTCAAACAGCTCGCCCGGCTGTTGAATAGTTTGGTTGGTTTTGAGGCCTGCTGAAGAGGATTCAGCTGGTGGATTCAGGCCTCTTTGCTACAAATTCTGGAGTTAATTTCTACTACAGGTTCTGGAGATTGATGGATTTGAAGTCTGGATCTCTGGATGTGAAGTCGTCGGTCAGCATGCTCCGCAGCAAATGGAATTTAATCTCTCTACCTGTCCCAGCAGTCTCTTTTTATGTGTTTTGGAAGTGGGTGTGTGTGTGGCATAACTGAGCCTGCCCCTCTCTACTTGTCATTGGCCCAATTCTCCCCTCTCCCATGATTGGGGGAAGGAAATGGAGTGTCAGAGTGATGCTGTAGGTTTTATGGTCAGAGGAACCTCCCCTTGTCAAATTGCACACAAATCTATTCCTGATCCAAATACATATTTCCCAGGTACACAGTTGTTTGACATCACATACACACATCATATATTACTAAAGATAGTCCCTGTCCCGACTCTGGCGTTTCTAGGAGCTTGCATTAAAAATGGCAACTTATTTTCGATTTTAGTGGGTTTTGCAACATTGGTTTTTCATCAAAAATTATACAAAGGTACATTTCCCTTCCACATATATCCCAGTAGTTTTCCATGTCTCTAGCTTAAACACATTCTCTACAATAGTCATAATTAGCGGGGTTTTGCCCCAGAACATGGTACAAATTGGAGTTTGGACTCAAATCGTGAGGGCATTTTTCAAACTAAGACTCTCAAAGTTGTACATTCCTGTCATTTGGTTACAATAAATTATCACTGTTTCTATAAACTATATATTTGTTGCAATTCAACCCCCCAAGTGTTTGGGTCCGCCTCCAGGAGTCTGGGTGGGTCAGTGATCACATGTCTCCCCTTGCTGGCAGAGGGCTGTTGACAGGAAACACTCAAAATTAACATACCCCATTCAACAGAAAGAGCCTTTTGTGTGGGCTCCAGCAGGCTGCTTGGAAGTCTCTCCTCAATCAATCAACAGGGTCATGTGATATCCTGCCTCCTAGTGTGGAATCTCTGAGGTGTTAAGGTTTCCCAGCCTCTTGGCCTCTGGGAACAGCAGGTGGCTAGATTTTCAATTAACTAACAAGCTTTGAAGTTCCTGCCCCTCTTGCAACTCCTAAATTGTAACGCTCACCTGATTCCCGCAGAGGCGCCGGTCTGGACTGGGTGAATGCCGTATCTTCAAAGGTGATGTGTAACACACGGTTGGCTCTTTGGGCTGGACCTCTGTGCACTGTATGTCTGACTCGAAGAGTAAGATGTCTGCAGATAGAAAATATGGGATTAATGAACTGGGGTTATTGGGTGCCTCTCGCCTCTTCCCTTTCTCTTCTCCTGTAGAACCCCAAAGGTTAACGCCCTCACCTTAGGTAAGTGAACGCCGAGCTCTCCATCTGCCTCGGGGCAGGGTGCCGTAACCAGTTTCTTCACTGGATAAGGGTGCAGGCCTCTTGACCTCAGAGGACTGCTGTCCGTCGTTAACTGCACGAACGGGAAGTTCTGGGCACTTCAAATGTCTTAAAAGTCTTTTGTAATGATATCTCTTGTTTTGCAGGGTTCCGGCGATGGCGGATGGCGGGTTGATGAGAGTTGAGGATCAAACCCGCGTGAGGAATAGAAGCGCCTGGAAGCACGTAAGTAAGCGCTTGTAGCCTGCTTCACGATGCGCACTAACTGTCCCTTTTATCTTGCAGGTACAAGTTCGGAGCTTTTAGAGAAGCTGAAGGGTGCTGGAATACCCACTGGATTCGGCGTGGGAAGGAGTAATGGCACGTGAGTAATAAAATTGCCCAATGTCTTTAAACGCACCTTCTTTTGTCTTTCAGATGCGGGATGCAGCGCCGAAGGCCTCCGGAGCGTGCCAAGAGCTAGTAAGCTTTTGTCTTTCAGATGCCGGAATGCAGTGCGAAGACCTCCGGAGCATGCGAAGAGTAGGTAAGCCTTTGTCTTTCAGATGCCGGAATGCAGCGCGAGGCGTTGGTGACAGCCGATGGACCAGGTAAGAGATGCGCTGCCATTGAAGACCGTAGTGCTAACCTGTTCTTTCTTTGTCTTTACAGGTGCTGCTAAAGACTGGATTCCAGGATGGTAAGCCTTTGTTCCTTAGGCCCAGGATCAGAAGCAGGACACGATGAGCGTTCTGCTGCAGAGAATGCAGAATAACGCAAAGCAAGATTCATCCATCGGGTGTGGTTTAAATAGCCTCCTGTAGTGCTTAGGTGTCTCCTTCCACAGCCATGCCTAGGTAAGAAAAGAGTTCCTGCTTTCCAGAAGAGTTCCAGTGTTCTGAACCTAGGGAGTGGCTCCTGCCCCACCCAACAGGAAAAGTAGTCCCAAACAGAAGAGGATCAGGGGTTCAACTGGCAGGTAAGTAAGCAGCATGGTCTGCTGCAGGTAAGTCCACCCAAGCATTATGAGCCCGGCGCTTCCAGCGCTGGGACTGGGCATCTTTATGAGCCTGGTGCCACTGGCGCCAGGACAGGGTCCAAAAGGTCCCAATTGGGACTGGCTGGCACTCGGAACCGGGGTTATGGGTCTGCTTCCAAGGGAGTCGGGCAAGTCCTGATCTTTTGGAAGCAGAGATCATGACAGCACCCCCCCTCAAGGCCCCTCCCAAACCGGGCTTCTCCGGGGGTTTGGGCTTGTTAGGAAATGTTCGATGAAATCTTTTGATTAGACGAGGCGCGTGGACATATTCTGCAGGTTCCCAGGATCTTTCTTGGGGACCGTAGCCTTTCCAGTCAATCAGGTAAAATAGTTTAGATTTGGAGATCTTGGAATCCAGGATGCTTTTGACTTCAAACTCGAGTTCTCCATCAACTAGAATAGGTTTTGGAGATGTAGTTAGTCGGGTTTGAGGTTGCACGGGTTTTAATAGAGAGACGTGGAAGACCGGATGTATCTTCATGTGAGGGGACAAGTCCAACTTGACCGCTACTGGATTTACTATGGTAGTGATGGAATAGGGACCAAGGTATCTTGGGTTGAATGTGCGTGGTCCTTTTAGAGGTAGATATTTGGTGGATAACCAGACTTGATCTCCTACTTGATATTGGGGGGCTTCCTTCCGATGTTGGTCTGCTCCTTTCTTGTATTGTTCTTTAGCCCTTTGAAGGTGAGAAACGGCTTCCTTAAAGGCTTGGGTGATTGTAGAATGCAGGTGATCTACTGCTGGTGTTCCAAGATCTTGGAGTGGATCCAACTCCGAGGTTCGAGGGTGACTACCGTATAAAAGAAAAAACGGGGTCTTCCCAGTTCCCGAGTGGACAGAGTTATTGTAGGCATATTCGGCTATCCAAAGGATATCTTTCCAAGTTTTTTCAGTTTGTTGTAGCATGCAGCGCAAATACTGTTCCAGAGTTTGATTGGTCCTCTCGGTTTGTCCGTCGGTTTGAGGGTGGTGGCTGGTCGAAAGTCTCACATCAATTTGAGCCAACCGACAGCAACTTCGCCAAAAATGAGAAATATATTGACTACCTCGATCCGAAATTAGAACTGAAGGAAAACCGTGCAGTCGGACGATGTTTTCGAGAAATTCTCGGGCCAGAGTTGCTGCTGTTGGTAAGCCTTTGAGTGGAATGAAATGCGCCATCTTGGAGAATAGGTCCACGATTACTAGGATCGTATTGTATCCGGAGCATGGAGGTAGATCGGTGATGAAGTCCATAGAAAGCGTATGCCAAGGGCGAGGCGGGATGTCAATAGGGCGTAAGAGGCCGGCTGGTTTTTCCTTTTGACTCTTGTTTTGGGCGCATACTCCACAGGACATTATAAAGTCTCTGATATCTTTTTTCCAAGACGGCCACCAAAAGTAGCGCTTGATCTTTTCCGAGGTCTTGGTCATACCGGGATGTCCTTCCATTAAAGAATCGTGATAACAAGAGATTACCTTTTTCTGTAAATCTGTGCTGGGCAGGTATAACCGTTCTTGGAAATATAATAGGTTGTCCTTCACTGTAAAGTCCTTTCCCTGCAGATGCCAATTCTGTATGTCTGCTGGAGTTACCAGTAGCCTGGCTTTATCCTTAACTTCCTCTATGGATTGTGTGGCGATTACACCTAGAATTCTTTGTTCGGGAATGATAGGTACAGGTTTAGGATTGATCAAATCTTCTTCCACTCCCATCCGAGAAAGGGCATCAGCTTTACCGTTTTTTGTACCAGGTCGATAGGTAATTATGAAGTCAAACTCGGCAAAGAATAGTGCCCAACGGAGTTGCCTAGAGGATTGAGCTTTTGCGGTTTTCAAATATTGCAGGTTTCGGTGATCTGTAATCACAGTAACGGTGTGTCGGGCCCCCAGAAGATAATGCCGCCAAGCCTTAAAGGCGGACTTAATAGCTAGAAGTTCCTTATCAGTAATAGTGTAATTGATTTCAGGAGGCGAGAATTTGCGGGACCAAAATGCCACGGGATGCACCTGATTGGTTACTGGGTTCTTTTGTGATAGAACTGCCCCCATGGCAAGGCTCGAAGCATCAGTTTCAACGATGTAGGGGAGTTCTGGGCGAGGATGTTTTAAGATCGGTGCAGAGATAAATCTAGTCTTCAAATTCTGGAAAGCTTGTTCCGCCTCGGTAGACCATTCAAAACGTTTGTTTTTCTTTAACAAGGCGGTGATGGGCTGGACTATTCGAGAGAATTCGGGGATAAACCTGCGGTAAAAGTTAGCGAAGCCTAACATGCTTTGAACACCTTTTACGGAGGATGGCGATGGCCATTTGAGAATTGCATCGACCTTCTTTGAATCCATACGCACTCCGCTAGGTGATAATATGAATCCCAAGAATTCAACTTCAGTCACGTTGAAAGCACATTTTTCCAACTTAGTGAAAAGTTTGTGTTGACGCAATCTCTCGAGGACCATTTTCACGTGTTTCCGATGTTCAGTTTCCGATGAAGAATAAACGAGGATGTCGTCAATGTAAACAACAACACACACATCTATGAGCTCTCTGAGGACATCGTTCATAACATATTGAAAGGCGGCCGGGGCATTGCAAAGTCCGAAGGGCATGACCTGATATTCAAATAGCCCATACTTGGTGCGGAAGGCCGTCTTCCATTCATCGCCCTCTTTTACTCGTACCAAGTGGTAGGCTCCTCTAAGATCCAGCTTTGTATATATGCATGCTTTTCTGACTTGGTCCAGGAGTTCAGGGATCAAAGGTAACGGATATCTATTCTTAACGGTGATCTGGTTCAGGGCGCGATAATCTATACCAGTTCTAAGGTCCCCTTCTTTTTTTGGAACGAAGAACAAAGCTGAGGAAGCAGGGGACTTGGAAGGACGAATAAACCCATTCGCTAGGTATTGATCCAGGTATTGTCGGAGGTGAAGATTCTCAGGCTCGGTGAGGGCATAAATTCTACTACAAGGAGGAGTAGATCCAGGTATCAGGTCTATCTGGCAGTCATAAGACCTATGAGGAGGTAGAGAGTTAGCCTGATCCTTCCGGAAAACATCTTGGAATTCTAGGTATTCAGGAGGTAACTGGGGAGCCTCCGAGGAAATTGCTGCCAGTGCAACACCAGGTCGAGGGTGACAAGTAGAGACACATTCTGGAAACTGAACCGTTCTTGCTCGCCAATCGATCTGAAGATTGTGCTTCTCTAACCAAGGAATTCCTAGAATAATCTGGAACTGAGGGGCCTTGATCACATCGAACACGATCTTCTCATGGTGTCCATCTTGACTTACTAGCGTCACTTCTTGGGTGGTATGCGTTACTGGTCCGGAGGCTATCTCCGTACCATCCACCGTAGTAATGACGTCCTTTACAGCCTTTGGACAAAGAGTCAGATTCATCCTCAAAACCATTTCATGATCCACATAATTGCCGATGGCACCGCTGTCGACGTAAGCTTCAATCGCATGTAATCGATCCGGATGTTCAGGGCTAATGAGGACCATAGGTATCACGAAATGCGAGGTCACGGAACTGGTTTTAACGCTTGGCAAGAGGACCTCTATTCTTGTCGGGCGAGGTCGTTTCCCTGCTCAAAGTTTGTGACCCTGGTAACTGCAGCTCCTACTGCCTTCTTGGCTGGTTTCACTGGACAGTCTCGAAGAAAGTGCCCGAGTTTCCGCAATAGAGGCATAATTGCAGCTGTTTTCTCCTTTCCCGCTCCTTTTGTGTTAGTGGTCCTTTCAGGCCCCCTATTTGCATGGGTTCCCCGGAGTCTACTCCTTTTGTAGGAGTTGGTGGTTTGGAAAATACTCGAGCATCAAACTTGGAACGATCGGCCTTCCTGTTCTGCAGTCTGTGGTCAATTTGAACGACTAAGTCAATATAGTCCGAACAGTCTTGCGGGGGATTCACTACTTGGGCTAACACATCTTTGAGCTCTCCACGTAGACCTCTATAAAACAGCGTAATCCTTTTGTCCTCAGGCCATCGAGTTTCCACTATCAGTCTGTTGAAAGACGCAATATAAGCAAAAAGATCTTGATTACCCTGTCGCAATGAAAGGAGCTCATTGTCCAAGGCCTGCCCCTGTGAATGTCTTGCAAACAGTGTTTCCATACTGAGCTGAAAAGCTTGAAAATCATGGAGAACCGGATCATCTTCATTAACTAGAGGGATCGACCAGTCTGCCGCATTGCCACTAAGGTACGAAAGCACGAAAGCTACCTTAGCTTGATCAGTTGGAAAGGCTGCTGGCCGGCATAAGAAGTGCAACCGGCACTGATTAATAAATACTGCAAACCTCTTTGGGTCACCAGAAAATCGTTCGGGCGGAGCCAGAGGTACATTCCCAGGTAGGTTGATCTGCACTGGGTTCGTAGAGGATGTTGAAGGAAGATTTGCCCCTGATGCGGGTAACGGAGTTTGTCCGGCTTGTGACTGTAGCAATTGTCTAGCGAGATCGTCTGTTCGCTCCTTGGAAATAATCAGTTCCCTTCTTAGAGCATTCGTTTCCTGACGGGCTGCATGCACTTCTGCTCTTAGTTCCCCAAGTAACTGGGCTAGCTGGTCGGTATCCGAGGTTTCCATAGCGCCTGGGAGGGAGTTTTGCGGTAGGCTTTGCATTCTGTAACGCTCACCTGATTCCCGCAGAGGCGCCGGTCTTGACTGGGTGAATGCCGTATCTTCAAAGGTGATGTGTAACACACGGTTTGCTCTTTTGGCTGGACCTCTGTGCACTGTATGTCTGACTCGAAGAGTAAGATGTCTGCAGATAGAAAATATGGGATTAATGAACTGGGGTTATTGGGTGCCTCTCTCCTCTTCCCTTTCTCTTCTCCTGTAGAACCCCAAAGGTTAACGCCCTCACCTTAGGTAAGTGAACGCCGAGCTCTCCATCTGCCTCGGGGCAGGGTGCCGTAACCAGTTTCTTCACTGGATAAGGGTGCAGGCCTCTTGACCTCAGAGGACTGCTGTCCGTTGTTAACTGCACGAACGGTAAGTTCTGGGCACTTCAAATGTCTTAAAAGTCTTTTGTAATGATATCTCTTGTTTTGCAGGGTTCCGGCGATGGCGGATGGTGGGCTGATGAGAGTTGAGGATCGAACCCGCGTGAGGAATAGAAGCACCTGGAAGCACGTAAGTAAGCGCTTGTAGCCTGCTTCACGATGCGCACTAACTGTCCCTTTTATCTTGCAGGTACAAGTTGGGAGCTTTTAGAGAAGCTGAAGGGTGCTGGAATACCCACTGGATTCGGCGTGGGAAGGAGTAATGGCACGTGAGTAATAAAATTGCCCAATGTCTTTAAACGCACCTTCTTTTGTCTTTCAGATGCGGGATGCAGCGCCGAAGGCCTTCGGAGCGTGCGAAGAGCTAGTAAGCTTTTGTCTTTCAGATGCCGGAATGCAGTGCGAAGACCTCCGGAGCATGCGAAGAGTAGGTAAGCCTTTGTCTTTCAGATGCCGGAATGCAGCGCGAGGCGTTGGTGACAGCCGATGGACCATGTAAGAGATGCGCTGCCACTGAAGACCGTAGTGCTAACCTGTTCTTTCTTTGTCTTTACAGGTTCTGCTGAAGACTGGATTCCAGGATGGTAAGCCTTTGTTCCCTTAGGCCCAGGATCAGAAGCAGGACACGATGAGCGTTCTGCTGCAGAGAATGCAGAATAACGCAAAGCAAGATTCATCCATCGGGTGTGGCTTAAATAGCCTCCTGTAGTGCTTAGGTGTCTCCTTCCACAGCCACGCCTAGGTACGAAAAGAGTTCCTGCTTTCCAGAAGAGTTCCAGTGTTCTGAACCTAGGGAGTGGCTCCTGCCCCACCCAACAGGAAAAGTAGTCCCAAACAGAAGAGGATCAGGGGTTCAACTGGCAGGTAAGTAAGCAGCATGGTCTGCTGCAGGTAAGTCCACCCAAGCATTATGAGCCCGGCGCTTCCAGCGCTGGGACTGGGCATCTTTATGAGCCTGGTGCCACTGGCGCCAGGACAGGGTCCAAAAGGTCCCAATTGGGACTGGCTGGCACTCGGAACCGGGGTTATGGGTCTGCTTCCAAGGGAGTCGGGCAAGTCCTGATCTTTTGGAAGCAGAGATCATGACATAAATACAGTTTCCCTGTCAGAGTTTAGACCGCTAGCGCCCCCTTGGGGAATTTGTCGGTACTGCATCCATTTTTGAGTTGTCTTGAATTACTGCATTTCAATAGAGTGGTCTTTTGCTTGATAGTATAGGACCCTTGCTTAACATTGTTTTGATGGCATCCTTACAGTAGAGTGGTGATGTGGAACCCCCCACAAGAAGGTTGTATCTTTGGAGTGGTCTCTTGCCAACTGCGCAGCTCTCCTATTCTGGCGTGAATGTGGGCGGCGATAGCTCATCCCCACATCCACCCAGTCTATTGATTTAGTTTGTTCTGGGATAGAATAATGGGCGGCGACAGCTCATCCCCACATCTACCCAGTCTATTGATTCAACATGGGTCAAAACCCTTGACAGAAAGGAAGCTTCCTCCAAGGCTTTACACCCCCCTTCCCCTTGTGCCTCCTCCCTGGGAATCGGTGAGTTATCAGGGTTCTTCCCCTGTCATTGTTCTGGAGCACCAGGTCCAGAGTTGGAAACATTCTGTGTCGGCATGCCCATCTGAGGGTTCTGCTGAGCCCTCAGCATGCGACCCAGACCCTGTGCCAAGTTTTGGACCTGGCGCTCAAGCTGTGAAACCCACTCAGGCTGATACGGGGTTCTGTTTTCTCCCCTGGGCTGATCCTGGGAAGGGTAACTATCCCTTCTCTGGTAGTACCCCGGGTTGGGAAGATTTGGGTACCCCTCCACCCTTGGCCTCCCCTCTCCCGGATTAGGTTGTCTGGGCTCAGGAAAGTGGGGAAAGAAGGATGGATGATTTTGGGGTTGGAAGTTCTGTGGGTACCTGGGGAAAAAGTTCTGCCCAGGATATGGGGAATTTCTGCCCTCCTGGGGGAAGTTAGGAGGGAAGTTCCCTGGGTTAGGTGCTTGGTTGGATCCCCCCCTTGGGCTGGAGGAGTCCACACATAACCCAGGATGGGTCGGTTCCCCTTGTAGCGGGGACCTATATAGTCAGGGGAGTGAGGGGCCCCATTTGTGGGACTACCTCCTTGGCTCCCTGTCTGTGACTGGCCTGAGGGCCTTCTGGGCTTGGAATTATTCTGTGCAGGCAAGGTTTTAGGCCCCCCCATCTCCAAATCTAAAATGGGGGCAACCTTTACCTCTGCCACCTTAGCAGCGGCAGGGGTGCTGGTCGATTTGGAGTTTTTCTGAGCATTATTTTTCTTTTCTATGGGCTTCTGCACCTCATAGATTAAGGTGGCCTGTTCAATGACCCAGTCTAGTGACCTTTTCTCATGAAAATCTTTCACTAACTGGGTGATGTATTTCGGCAGCGCATGGAAAAACGTATTAACAAATTCTTTACTGTCTGTGCGCATCCTTTTGGTAGTCTGCGCAAAGGCATGCTTCACTCCTGCACAAATTCTTGATGGGCCCGATCCTCCGCACATTGTAAATTGTAGGCTGCCTTTGCGAGCCTCTTGGGGATTTCTATAAACAAAAAAGTGCTTTAAGATGGCCGCCCTGTATGTGGACCATCTTGAATGATTTTGGTCCTCCATCCCTGAAAAGAAACTGGAGTATTCTGGGGAGAATGTCCATTTTACGTACTGAATGCAGCTACTGCTGTCTTTCAAATGGAAAGTCTCCATCATTTGCTCAAAGAGCTCTAGGTGTTCCCACACAGAATACTTGGTGTTCTTGTGATAAGGCGTGATGACACTACTTATTGCCTTGATCTGTTTTAAGGGGTCCTTAAGCAAGGCCCTTTTTGCCTTATTGGCCTTCTTGGTTCGGGTAACCCTGGTCCATTCATCCTCTGACTCAGAGGTGCCCGTCTGATCTTCCAGGTTTTCCCCGGATTCTGTGAGCCTGGGAATGGCTGGCAGAATGTGGGGACCTGGTCTCCTGTGTCCTGGGACGCTCAGAGGGGTCTTCTAATTCCTCCTTGCTCCCAGGATTTGATGGGTACCCCCCACAGACCTAATTGGGCAGAGGTTTTCAGGATTCCCTTAGTGGGCCTACTCTCCTGGGGTTCCCCACTAAATTGCACTGTACTTGGGTGCCCATACCCGGATGCCCACCCATCCATTCCTGGGAGGTACTGGCCTATGAGCCCCATACTTCTGACTGGATAGTAATCTGCCAAACCCATGGCCCTGGGCTCATGTGCGGCAGGGGACATGGGGTGGCAGAGTCCAGGGACTGGGAGAAGAAGGCCTCTGGTACTAGGGCTTCTGAGGTTATGCACAGGTGTTTCCCTTCCCCAGCGAACCTCATCTCTATCAGTCTCTGCTCCCTGTTGCCATGCAAGAGCCTGAGCTTTCAGTTCCTCAATCAGGCCTTACTAGACTCTATCAGTCTCTCTTGCATGGCTACCTGTCGCTGGAGCTTATCATTGTGCTGACAGAGAGCCTCATTCTCTTCGTCCCTCTGTCTTTGAAGGGCACCAGCTTTCTGGCGCTCTTCTTCAAATTCTGCCTGGGTGTCCAGGTCTTTCAGAAATAATGTATTGCTCTCTGCCTTCTCTCTATCTAGGTGGCTTTGCAGGGTGACTACCTGCTCTGCACATGCCCTATTGAAATCCAGTTGTTGCTCCAGATTTTTCTGGCCCTGCAGTAGGGAGTCCAAACCTTGTTGATACTCCTTCTGTAAGGTCAGAATTCTGGTATCCTGGTCTGCCTTTTCCTGTTGCAGGATACCCATGTCCTCTTTTATTTTAATTAGATACTGCCTACTTTCGTTCTCTGGCTCCTCTGCAACCTCTTCTCAGAAGAGTCCAGATCAGATTGGGCCTTCTCTAATGCCAACAGTTGCCTACTTGCCAGATCTTGGTCTTCAACACATTTGTCCTGTATGGCTCCCATATATAAATATAAATATGCCGCTATCCTGGCAATCTTGTTGTGCTCATCCTTGGCCTTAGGGCCATGTATAGTTCACTCAGGGCCACATGTAAGGGGCCCTGATCTCTCCAGATATCTAGCCCAGTTGCAGTGATCTGTTGTGTGATTGCCTGCAACCACACATTCTGGTCCTGCTAAATCCATTCACCTCTCACAAATAGCTTACGTAAAAGGTGCTCTCTAGCTATCTGGATGTCTACCAATGTCGCCATTCTGGAAATTGATTTCCTTCCTGACTTACAGAAGTTTTTTATTTTATTTTGCAAAACAGACCGTTTCCTGAGAGCGTTCCTTTTTGAGGGGTGCTTTTACAGCGTAACACAGCATGGTAGCCCAACAGGATTTATGTATATACTATTAGTTAGCACACTATATTAAGCTGAACAAGGGGTAGTTCTAATCCAGAAGTCCCGCTACGAGCCCCCAATTTGTAAGTGACTTCAATCCAGCACTCCAACTAACAGGGTAATTCATAGAATTTCGCAGAAAAGTGTCGCAAGCGGCTGGCGCAGAGTGTCCGCGTGCGATTGTCTGCGCCAGGCGCTTGCGCTAAAACCGATTTCTGCGCACAGCGTATTCATGGATTTTAGGCTCCCAAACCAGCCGTGGCGCAGCAGAGTATCGCAGCGACCCTGCAGCAGCGCCAGTAACGCCCCCAAGAACACCCTCGCGCAAGGAAAAGCCATCAAAATCGCTAAATCATCGCAAAGGGCTGCGCTAACCCTGGACCAGTTTACAGGGCTGGCAAACAAGGAACGCAAAGCGGGTAACGTTTATATCAGGGGTACGCGGGAAGTTTTACACGCGATTAGCCAGGGTATGTGTATTACAGGGGTACGTGGGAAGTTTTACACGCGATTGGCCAGGGTACGTGTATTACAGGGGTACGTGTGAAGTTTTACACGCGATTAGCCAGGGTACGTGTATTACAGGGGTACGCGGGAAGTTTTACACGCGATTGGCCAGGGTACGTGTATTACAGGGGTACGCGTGAAGTTTTACACGCGATTTGGCTGGGTACGTGTATTACAGGGGTACGCAGCAAGTTTTACACGTGATTTGGCTGGGTACGTGTATTACAGGGGTACGCGGGAATTATCACACGCGATTTGGCTGGGTACGTGTATTACAGGGGTACGCGGCAAGTTTTAAACATGATTTGGCTGGGTACGTGTATTACAGGGGTGCGCGGGAATTATCACACGCGATTTGGCCGGGTACGTGTATTACAGGGGTGCGCGGGAATTATCACACGCGATTTGGCTGGGTACGTGTATTACAGGGGTGCGCGGGAAGTTACACACGGAATTAGGCTGGGTGGGTCCTCACAGGTGTTCCCTGTGCACCCTCCACGGCCCCTGCAGGCAGCCCACAAAACAGAGGACTACCCTGCACACCTGCTCATGTCCCCAAGCACCCCTACCCCCCAGAACTGTGGGCCACCCTCCACCAGGCCCCCACTCATGTCCCCTATCACCCCTACCCCCCAGCCACCAGGGGCAGCCTCCACCAGGCCCCCACTCATGTCTCCCACCACCCCCACCCCCCAGCAGTGCAGGGGCAGCCGCCACCAGGCCCCCACTCATGTCTACCACCACCCCCACCCCCCAGCAGTGCAGGGGCAGCCTCCACCAGGCTCCCACTCATGTCCCCTATCACCCCCACCCCCCAGCCACCATGGGCAGCCTCCACCAGGCCCCCACTCATGTCTCCCACCACCCCCACCCCCAGCCACCATGGGCAGCCTCCACCAGGCCCCCACCCATGTCTACCACCACCACCACCCCCCAGCAGTGCAGGGGCAGCCTCCACCAGGCCCCCACTCATGTCCCCTATCACCCCCACCCCCCAGCCACCATGGGCAGCCTCCACCAGGCTCCCACCCATGTCTACCACCACCCCCACCCCCCAGCCACCATGGGCAGCCTCCACCAGGCCCCCACTCATGTCTCCCACCCCCCACCCCCCCAGCACTGAGGGGCACCCTCCACCAGGCCCCCACTCATGTCTCCCACCCCCCACCCCCCACCCCCCCAGCACTGAGGGGCACCCTCCACCAGGCCCCCACACATGTCCCCTATCACCCCCACCCCCCAGCAGTGCAGGGGCAGCCTCCACCAGGCCCCCACCCATGTCTCCCACCACCCATACCCCCCAGCAGTGCAGGGACAGCCTCCACCAGGCCCCCACTCATGTCCCCTATCACCCCCACCCCCCAGCCACCATGGGCAGCCTCCACCAGGCTCCCACCCATGTCTACCACCACCCCCACCCCCCAGCCACCATGGGCAGCCTCCACCAGGCCCCCACTCATGTCTCCCACCCCCCACCCCCACCAGCACTGAGGGGCACCCTCCACCAGGCCCCCACTCATGTCTCCCACCCCCCACTCACCCCAGCACGGAGGGGCACCCTCCACCAGGCCCCCACTCATGTCACCCCCCAGCACTGAGGGGCCCCCTCCACCAGGCCCCCACACATGTCCCCTATCACCCCCACCCCCCAGCAGTGCAGGGGCAGCCTCCACCAGGCCCCCACACATGTCCCCTATCACCCCCACCCCCCAGCAGTGCAGTGGCAGCCTCCACCAGGCCCCCACCCATGTCTCCCACCACCCCCACCCCCCAGCAGTGCAGGGGCAGCCTCCACCAGGCCCCCACTCATGTCCCCTATCACCCCCACCCCCCAGCCACCATTGGCAGCCTCCACCAGGCTCCCACCCATGTCTACCACCACCCCCACCCCCCAGCCACCATGGGCAGCCTCCACCAGGCCCCCACTCATGTCTCCCACCCCCCACCCCCACCAGCACGGAGGGGCACCCTCCACCAGGCCCCCACTCATGTCTCCCACCCCCCACTCACCCCAGCACTGAGGGGCACCCTCCACCAGGCCCCCACTCATGTCTCCCACCCACCCCACCCCCCAGCACTGTGGGGCACCCTCCACCAGGCCCCTACCCATGTCTACCACCACCCCCACCCCCCAGCAGTGCAGGGGCAGCCTCCCCCAGGCCCCCACTCATGTCCCCTATCACCCCCACCCCCAGCCACCATGGGCAGCCTCCACCAGGCCCCCACTCATGTCCCCTTGCACCCCCACCCCCCAGCAGTCATGGGGCAGCCTCCACCAGGCCCCCACTCATGTCCCCTTGCACCCCCACCCCCCAGCAGTCATGGGGCACCCTTCACCAGGCCCCCACTCATGTCCCCTATCACCCCCACCCCCCAGCCACGAATGTCCCCTATCACCCCACCCCCCAGCAGTGCAGTGGCAGCCTCCACCAGGCCACCACTCATGTCTCCCACCACCCCCACCCCCCAGCAGTGCAGGGGCAGCCTCCACCAGGCCCCCACTCATGTCCCCTATCACCCCCACCCCCCAGCCACCATGGACAGCCTCCACCAGGCTCCCACCCATGTCCACCACTCCCACCCCCCACCCCCCAGCACTGAGGGGCACCCTCCACCAGGCCCCCACTCATGTCCCCTATCACCCCCACCCCCCAGCCACCATGGGCAGCCTCCACCAGGCTCCCACCCATGTCTACCACCACCCCCACCCCCAGCCACCATGGGCAGCCTCCACCAGGCCCCCACTCATGTCTCCCACCCCCCACCCCCCCAGCACTGAGGGGCACCCTCCACCAGGCCCCCACTCATGTCTCCCACCCCCCCAGCACTGAGGGGCACCCTCCACCAGGCCCCCACACATGTCCCCTATCACCCCCACCCCCCAGCAGTGCAGGGGCAGCCTCCACCAGGCCCCCACCCATGTCTCCCACCACCCCCACCCCCCAGCAGTGCAGGGGCAGCCTCCACCAGGCCCCCACTCATGTCCCCTATCACCCCCACCCCCCAGCCACCATGGGCAGCCTCCACCAGGCTCCCACCCATGTCTACCACCACCCCCACCCCCCAGCCACCATGGGCAGCCTCCACCAGGCCCCCACTCATGTCTCCCACCACCCCCACCCCCCAGCCACCATGGGCAGCCTCCACCAGGCCCCCACCCATGTCTACCACCACCACCACCCCCCCAGCAGTGCAGGGGCAGCCTCCACCAGGCCCCCACTCATGTCTCCCACCACCCCCACCCCCCAGCCACCATGTGCAGCCTCCACCAGGCCCCCACCCATGTCTACCACCACCACCACCCCCCCAGCAGTGCAGGGGCAGCCTCCACCAGACCCCCATTCATGTCCCCTATCACCCCCACCCCCAGCCACCATGGGCAGCCTCCACCAGGCTCCCACCCATGTCTACCACCACCCCACCCCCCAGCCACCATGGGCAGCCTCTACCAGGCCCCCAATCATGTCCCCTATCACCCCCACCCCCAGCCACCATGGGCAGCCTCCACCAGGCTCCCACCCATGTCTACCACCACCCCACCCCCCAGCCACCATGGGCAGCCTCTACCAGGCCCCCACTCATGTCTCCCACCCCCCACCCCTCCCAGCACTGAGGGGCACCCTCCACCAGGCCCCCACTCATGTCTCCCACCCCCCGCTCCCCCCAGCACTGAGGGGCACCCTCCACCAGGCCCCCACTGATGTCTCCCACCCACCCCCCAGCACTGTGGGGCACCCTCCACCAGGCCCCCACCCATGTCTACCACCACCCCCACCCCCCAGCAGTGCAGGGGCTGCCTCCACCAGGCCTTCACTCATGTCCCCTATCACCCCCACCCCCCAGCCACCATGGGCAGCCTCCACCAGGCCCCCACTCATGTCCCCTTGCACCCCCACCCCAGCAGTCATGGGGCAGCCTCCACCAGGCCCCCACTCATGTCCCCTTGCACCCCCACCCCCCAGCAGTCATGGGGCACCCTCCACCAGGCCCCCACTCATGTCCCCTATCACCCCACCCCCCAGCCACCAGGGGCAGCCTCCACCAGGCACCCACTCATGTCCCCTATCACCCCCAGCCCCCAGCAGTGCAGGGGCAGCCTCCACAAGGCCCCCACTCATGTCTCCCACCCCCCCACCCCCCAGCCACCATGGGCAGCCTCCACCAGGCCCCCACTCATGTCTCCCACCCCCCACCCCCCCCAGCACTGAGGGGCACCCTCCACCAGGCCCCCACTCATGTCCCCTATCACCCCCACCCCCCAGCGGTGCAGGGGCAGCCTCCACCAGGCCCCCACCCATGTCTCCCACCACCCCACCCCCCAGCAGTGCAGGGGCAGCCTCCACCAGGCCCCCACTCATGTCCCCTATCACCCCCAGCCACCATTGGCAGCCTCCACCAGGCTCCCACACATGTCTACCACCACCCCCACCCCCCAGCCACCATGGGCAGCCTCCACCAGGCCCCCACTCATGTCTCCCACCCCCCACCCCCCCAGCACTGAGGGGCACCCTCCACCAGGCCCCCACTTATGTCTCCCACCCCCACCCCCCCAGCACTGAGGGGCACCCACCACCAGGCCCCCACTCATGTCTCCCACCCCCCACCCCCCCAGCACTGAGGGACACCCTCCACCATGCCCCCACTCATGTCTCCCACCCCCCACCCCCCGAGCACTGAGGGGCACCCTCCACCAGGCCCCCACTCATGTCCCCTATCACCCCCACCCCCCAGCCACCATGGGCAGCCTCCACCAGGCTCCCACCCATGTCTACCACCACCCCCACCCTCCAGCCACCATGGGCAGCCTCTACCAGGCCCCCACTCATGTCTCCCACCCCCCAGCCCCCCCCAGTACTGAGGGGCACCCTCCATCAGGCCCCCACTCATGTCTCCCACCCCCACCCCACCAGCACTGAGGGGCACCCTCCGCCAGGCCCCCACTCATGTCTCCCACCACCCCCACCCCCCAGCAGTGCAGGGGCAGCCTCCACCAGGCCCCCACTCATGTCCCCTATCACCCCCACCCCCCAGCCACCATGGGCAGCCTCCACCAGGCTCCCACCCATGTCTACCACCACCACCACCCCCCAGCCACCATGGGCAGCCTCCACCAGGCCCCCACTCATGTCTCCCACCCCCCACCTCCCCCAGCACTGAGGGGCACCGTCCACCAGGCCCCCACTCATCTCTAAACCCCCCACTCTCGCCAGCATTGAGGGGTACCCTCCACCAGGCCCCCACTCATGTCTCCCACCGCACACCCCCCCAAGCACTGAGGGGCACCCTCCACCAGGCCCCCACTCATGTCTACCACCGCCCCACCCCCCAGCAGGGCAGGGGCAGCCTCCACCAGGCCCCCACTCATGTCCCCTTTCACCCCCACCCCACAGCCACCATGGGAAGCCTCCACCAGGCCCCCACTCATGTCCCCTTGCACCCCCACCCCCCAGCAGTCATGGGGCAGCCTCCACCAGGCCCCCACTCATGTCCCCTTGCACCCCCACCCCCCAGCAGTCATGGGGCACCCTCCACCAGGCCCCCACCCATGTCTACCACCACCCCACCCCCCAGCCACCAGGGGCAGCCTCCACCAGGCACCCACTCATGTCCCCTATCACCCCCACCCCCCAGCAGTGCAGGGGCAGCCTCCACCAGGCCCCTACTCATGTCTCCAACCACCCCCACCCCCCAGCAGTGCAGGGGCAGCCTCCACCAGGCCCCCACTCATGTCTCCCACCACCCCCACCCCCCAGCAGTGCAGGGGCAGCCTCCACCAGGCCCCCACTCATGTCCCCTATCACCCCCACCCCCCAGCCACCATGGGCAGCCTCCACCAGGCCCCCACTCATGTCTCCCACCACGCCCACCCCCAGCCACCATGGGCAGCCTCCACCAGGCCCCCACCCATGTCTACCACCACCACCACCACCCCCCAGCAGTGCAGGGGCAGCCTCCACCAGGCCCCCACTCATGTCCCCTCTCACCCCCACCCCCCAGCCACCATGGGCAGCCTCCACCAGGCCCCCACTCATGTCTCCCACCACCCCACCCCGCAGCCACCATGGGCAGCCTCCACCAGGCCCCCACTCATGTCTCCCACCATCCCACCCCCCCCAGCACTGAGGGGCACACTCCACCAGGCTCCCACCCATGTCCCCCTGCCCACAGGCAATGACAATCCTCAAGCATGGGCCTCATGGCCAGCCACCACAGCCCAAAGACACAACCAAGTATTACATGCACCCATGATACTACTCCAATGGAAACAATGTAAATCAACCCATGTGTCTCACACACACGCAATGGTTGCAAGTGAACCTGAAAACCCATATCATGACATGCATGAAAACAATGAGATGAAACCACACATTGAAGAATGAAAAAATCCAAATAATGTATTAATAACAACAGTAATGGCAATCAAAATGAAACAAAATACACAAGTAAAAAAAAAACAAAATCAAGCTGCCTGTCCCTTTTCAAATTAAAATCAATAAATGATAATCCTAAAAAATTTCTTCCAAAGTTCTAGTCCATAAAAAGGAAATGAAGGGAAAAAAGAAAATGAAAACCATTGCTCCATGGAAAAAAATATCCATAGTAAAATAAATATCCAAATCCAAAGTCCAACTATGTACAAAGTATTCAGGGTCCATCATCCCAACAGAAGAAATTAAACCTACCAAAAAACCTATCTAAAATGGAAATATATACAAAAGGTGGAGCAGTGTCCGTCGACTCCAAATAAAAATAAACTATAAAGGAAACCTATCACTAAATAACTATATACAATGGCGGCGGGCCAGTCCAGCGGCTCACTTAGTGGTGTTCCGGGCCAGGGCATCATCGAACTCCTTGTCTATGTCCCGGAGGCAGTCCTGTTCCATGGCACCGAGGGTCCGCAGGGAGGCCGACATGTTCACCCCCAACTCCCTGCGGATTGCCTCGAGGCACTCGGCCCGCCTCACGGCCCTCCGCATGGAGTTCTGCGCCCTGACCATCGTGAGCCGCGCCTCTTCCGCCCGCCGCCGCTCCGCACCCATCTGCTGGCCCAACCGCTGCCACACGGAAGACACTTCCTGTCCAGGGTCCTCCTGCCCTCCGGCCGAAGCCTGCCCCTCCGATGTTGAAGGCCCCGAGCTATCGTGGCTCCCACCTACAGCCTCCTGCTGCTGCAGCTGCTGCTGTCCATGTGCCCTGTCCGATGGTGCCTGCACATCCTCCTCCAGTTGGGGTGCAGTCATTGATGTGGCCACCCCTGCTGGACGTCCGACTCCCGACTGTGGCAGGGATCTGTTGTCCACCAGCCTGGCCGCACGGTCGGAGGCAGCTCCACAGGTCACCCAGGTGACACATGGGTGGGAAGATGGCATGGAGGACGACTGGTACATAGGGGGTTCCGTGGAGGAGGGGGTCTGAACAAGGTCCAGGAAACGGAGGAATCCAGCCCTGGTGAGCTGTCCCAGTGGGTCAACGCAGTCAACGAGCCATGCAAGAAGACGTGCAGACTCATCATGAAAAGACTGCAGGTCAGCTCGCATGGCCCGTTGACGCAACGCCATCCCACCCTGGACAGACTCAACCTGGTGCAGGATAGCCACATCCGCAGGGAGAGGAAGGCCAGGTGTTGTAAGCCAATCCCCTCCCTGAGAACAGGTCTGGAGGTAGGCATCCCCGCTGGTGCAAGATGATGCAGTGACAGGAGCAGGGACAGGATTGCACACAGGCACCTCCGCGGTGGCCTGTGCTGCCTCCTGTCCCAGATCCTGCACTGCACCACTAGCACCAGTGGAATCCCCACCTCCAGACCCCGCCTCTGTCGCTTGCACGGCCTCCTCCTCCTCCAAACCCCCCACCAACCTGGATGACTCCGTGCCATCTTCCTCCGTTGGGCCCTGTGGGGTCCCAGCTGCCCCTTCTGCTGCCGAGGAGTCCAACTCCAACCTCCACCTCTTGGACCTCCCCTCGGCAGCTGCGGCCTGGGACACGGCACCGGACTCCTCACTCCCCGACGAGATCAGAACCTGGGAGGGGATCCGGGCCTTGCGTCTCCGGCTGGTGGTGCGACCCGTGCCGCTGTGCTCCACAGCAGCTTCTCCGTCCTCTTCATCAGTTGACGCTGCAGACAGGGAGAAAGAAAACACAGGCATCAGGGCACTGTCCAATGGACTCATACACACATGACAGTCATACATGAGTGGCATTGGTAAACCTCAGACATGGCATCACAATACCCAACACACATGTCATTCCAACTTGCACACATGAGCCATACCATAGGCATATTGCAACAGCCAGCACCATCCATTCACATACAACAGCATGAGCAGCCAAAGGTCATCCACACATCACATGCAACATAGGGAGTACACTACACATGCACACACACCACCAAACTTTCATGCATGTGTACACCTCCGCCAACTGTCGCAGTGTTCCGATCGACATCCATGTCACACCTGACAATCATTCCTCCACATCCTGTGCCATGCAAACCCACACACACACAAGCACCATCCATGTGTCACACATGAGACCCCTCGCATGTGTCACCCTCACGGCCCTGTACACCCCCCCCCTACTTGCCCACATAAAAATACATGTTCAACCTGCACACTCCTGGCACACCACACGCACAGCTTACAATCAGTATGCATGTACACTTAGCGCTCGACTCCAGACGGGTCTGCCTCTCAAGGACCTGGATGTGGAGCGCTGGGGATATGCGTTCCAGGACCCTCATCTGATCTTCCGACAAGTGGCCCCGGCGCCCCTTAGCATCCGCTGCCCTCAGGAGGCGCCGGGCCTTGTTGAGGGTCCTGGACCTGAAGTCCTCCCAGCGCTTCCTGACACGTTCGTAGTCGCGGACTGCCACCTCCTCCGCGTTGATGGCAGTCACGATGTCCATCCAGATCCCAGTCCGTCCTTCCTTGTCGGCGCGCAACCTTCCGAAGAGGGCTTCATACTGCCCCAGGACATGCTCCACCAGGACACCAACTTCGGTGGCAGTGAAGCTGGTGCCCCTCTGCCTGCACTGCCTGCAGTGCCCAACATGGCAACCCCAGAGGCAGGAGTGGATGGGCAACTGGGTCCTGGGGCTGGGCTGTGGGGCGATGGAAAAGCAGTCGGGAGTCTTCGGTTCCAGCAGGGGTGGTCACAGCAACAGCACCCCTGGCTGATGTGCAGGCAGCAAATGGCAGGGCACGTGGGCAGCAGGCAGTCAGGCAGCAGCAGATGGCAGGTGGGAGCGTGCTCAGGGCTCTGGGGGGCAGTAATTCAGCCTTCTAGGCAGGAGTGTGGTCTTCCGTGTGTGAACGCGTGGCCAGCTTGATACGGAGTGATTTTGCATGTGAAAATCCTGCACGTCTGCGTGTAATTTGAGGAAAGGCCCTTAGCGCGTAAGCGCGTCAGCACACGTCTGTACATTCATTGGCCCAAAGGCCACCAGCGTATGCGGGTCTATGAAGTCACATGCACGTTGAATATGGCACACGTTTGAAATGTTGCGTGTTAAAAAAATGAAAGACACGTCACAGTGTCAAAGCGTGTAATTGGTGGAAATAGCGCATACACGCGGAAGTGACAAAGCGTGTAAATGGTGGAAAAAGCACGTACACGCGGAAGTGACAAAGCGTGTAAATGGTGGAAAAAGCGTGTACACGCGGAAGTGACAAAGTGTGTAATTGGTGGAAATAGCGCGTACCTGCGGAAGTGACAAAGTGTGTAATTGGTGGATACAGCGGGTACACGCGGAAGTGACAAAGCTGTAATTGGTGGAAATGGCCCTAGCGCGTACACGCGGAAGTGACGCTGGACGTGTGGGCCTGCATAAAAGGTACGTGTAGAACACAATTTCCTTGTACGTGCTTTTCGTGGAGAGCGAGTGGGTGAATTCTGTACTTCTTGTCGTTTCACACGCGATTTACTTCACAGCGTTTCAAGTTCGTACTCCCTGTTACCTCTGACAGCTTTTTCTCTTTTTTCTCTTTTTCTGGTTTTCCTGGGCCTGTTCCCTCAAACAGTGTTCCCTTCTACTGTTGTCCTGTCTCCTCAGACAGCGTACAAATCTTCTTTTGGCGGGGGTGTTGCCAACCAAACGCGCTTCTTTTTCACGCTCTTTTTCCTGGCAGACGGTGAGTCACGCATATATCTAACCTCTGTGCTTGCCCCGTGTGTAGCCTACCCCTTCAGAGGTCATTCTAGGCTGCGTGTGACACGCATACATTCATCCTTGTGTTACTGGGTGCCACAGCGTAGTGCAGGGTTTTTTTCCGCACACGTGGTCTAGGAGGGGTTGCGTGCACGTCATCTCCCTTTTTTGGGCTTCCTGTGCGTTGCGTGACCCGTCATCTTTCCCCAGGGGTCACATTCAGCCTTGCTAGAGCACTAGGGTACAATTACCATCTGGTACCCAACCCCTTTGACCCCCAATTGCCCAGGACAATAGTTTACAGCCACTCCCATATGCACATTAACATCAGTGCCATGGTTGGGAGGCGAGGATTCCGTAAGGGTGGCAAAGGTGGACGAGCCACAAGTGGTGGCCGTGTTGGATCCGGTAGGGGACGTGGTCGTTACTTGCAGGGTGGCCCTGTCCCCCCATGTGTGGAGGACCAGTAAAGGGCACCCATAATCCCCCCCCGGTTGAGGCTGATGTGGCTGACACCATCCATGCTCAGCCCTTGTTGGACCAGCCCATTGTGGCACCAGACCTGGCTGACTCCATGGCTGACTTCCAGGTCAGCAGGCCTATGACACGTGCGCTGGTGCACGTTGATGTCATCAGGCCACGTGGATCAGGGGCAGCAAGGTCATCTGCTGCCCCAAGTAGGCAGGGTGGGGAGGCTGCAGGGGCAGCTGCGGCTCCATCCACCCTAGCTCTCACACACCCAGCCAGGACAGTGTCGGTCCTAGTCCATCCTGCTGACATTCCCCCTGACACCATTACACTTGAGCCAATGCCTGCACCAACTCCCATGCTGAGTGTGCAATCCCACACTCCTGATACAGAGTCCACCAGGGCTCCTGGCCCTAGTGTCCAGAGCGGCGCAGGACACTCAGGATCACCACCACCTTCCAAGCGGAAGAGGAAGAGATCTCGTCCGGCACAGGCTGATGCCCCAGACACGGCTAGACAGTCCGGCCCGTCGAGGAAGCCCAGCTTCACGGATGCCGAACTGAATGCACTTGTCGAGTATGTGTCCGCACATGATAACAAGATGGTCATTGTTGCAGGATCCAAGACCACACCTGCACAACGCCAGGCACAATGGCAGACGGTTGCGGACATCGTAAGTGCCCTTGGAATTGTGAGGCGCACAGCCAATGATTGCTATAAGCGCTGGAATGACCTAAAGCGCAGGGCAAAGAATAAGCTGGCCTCAAGTCATGCCGCAACTCTAGTGACTGGAGGTGGGTCTCCAGTAGAAGACATGTAACTCACTCCACATGAGTCAGTCGCTGGGACCTACGTCATGGAGGAACAGATCCAAGGCGTGGGAGATCTGCCTGATTATGAGGCATTGTCCGGTGAGTGCACATGCATGTGTGTGTCATCCATGTGCATGGTGTGTGTGTGAGGGCTTCTGTTTATGTGCCAGGTGAGGGTGTGTGCGCCTGAGTCGTTTGGGTCACCCATGTGCTTCATGCAATACATTCTGCGCAGCAGCATTTGGCCATAGCAGTATCCCTTCTGCCAACTGTAGACATCTAGCCCAACAGCACGCCAGTTGCCCTTGAAGTGTCACCTTGCCACAACATTGTTGCTTATTTTTCTCTGTTCATTCAGGCAGATTGTTTGCATTCCACCACTTTTACTAGGCATTTCTCAGTCCTCTAGTCACATGTCTGACATGGCTATGGTAAAGTGGAGTGACTTTGTTACCTGGATATCATTTGTTCACACATGTCCCTGTGCAATCGGACCATTTTGGACTGGCAGCTCCAGGTGAAAAATCAGACCTGTTTGAATTAGAAAAGCTATTACATGCGGGAACTGGACTGAATGAATAAGTGCTGCCCTCCTCTCCATCTTCACTCAATAGCAATGGTACATGGCATCTGTGTGATGGCATGTGTATTTCACCTGGCAATCACAGGCCAATGTGTGATGCCACTGCCAGGCAGCATGCAGAAAATGTGTTCATCTTCCATCTTGGTGTCATCAGTGTGTGCCATTTGCCTGCCCTTCATACGCAGTGAGGGTGCATGCATGGGAGGGTTTTTTTCCCCCCCGAAAGGCTGATGGAGCGACTACAGCAGGCAACCGACTCCATCTGCCAGTCACACAGGGAGGACATGTTGGCGTCCAACAGGGACAGGCGGGCGGCACTGGCGACTCTGCAGGAAGCCATCTCCATAGAGTCCCAGGGCCACAGGGAAGCCCTGAGGCAGGAGCTCCTTCACCTCAGGACAACTCTTGTTGAGCTTGAGGCTTCAACAAACCGAAGGACAGATCAGCAGCTGGAGCGTCTCACCCGTACGCTCTCAGCTGAGATGCAGGCAACTAGGGCGGAGGTCCGGGCATCCCGTGAGTTGTTGCATGGGGACCTCCGCACACTCATCCTCCAGAACGAGACCTACGACACCCGCATGCTTGCCGCCATGGAGGAACAGACTAGGGCCTTGCGTGTGCTGCCTCCCATAGTGCAACCACCTCCGGATGCAGCTGCACAGGGTGATAATAGCGACAGCAGTGATACTCCCACAATAGGGTAACCGTGTGGGCCATGAGCCCATGGAGGTGTTTTTTTTTCCCAAGTTCCACACAGGTGGGTTTTGGTGTGCACCCTGTCCTCGGACCTCCTGGGTGGCCTCCCCAACCCCCCCTCCCCCCCGGGCCCATTAATGGCCATTTTTTTTTTTTTTTTTTTTTAATTATTTTTATTTTTTTGGGACAATGTGTTGCCTTCTGTGGCTCCTGTGGGCATACGCTGCATTGTGGCTGGGCTCATGCAGGCTTGTCATGTATTTGGTTCAGATGCTTGGGTTTTTGTCACACACATCCCTCCTGCTTCCCGTTTCCATGGGCTTGCAAAGGGTGTGCCCAAGTGACATTGACGTACATGGTGACATTGGACTCCCACTACATGTGTGGGTAGTCTAGTCAATACTGTGTATACATTCCTAGTGCATATTGCTGTTGTGTTGTACACTGCATGTTGCATTGATGTGTAACTCATCATCCGTGTCTACCTCCTAATTTGCAGGTCCTTTCCTCATGTCTACACAAGGCCCTCTACTTTGGAGATGGGGTCCATGTTGGCAGCAGTGCACCTACAACTCTATATGGCGGCAACACTGTACAGTTGGAAGTGGTGGGAGTGCAGGCATTTCCAGGTGGTGAGACTACTAATTCCTTACATTCGTAATGTCATGTTAATGGTAGTTTTGAGGGTCAGTGGCTGATAAGTGTTATTGCTAAATACCTGCTCAAGTGTGTTGTTGGTCCTGCATTACTGTGAGCATTTCAGGTGTCATGAGTTTCAATTAGGGACACTGTACATTGTGACACTTGTGTCATGTTGTGGGGATTACTTTGTTTACCTGCACATAGCATGACATGCCATGGTGTGTCGTGTGGCGGTGCTGGGGATGGGTTGGGTGACATGGCACTGTCCTCATGTTGCATTTTGCAAGTGGGTATTCATTTTAGCTGCATGAATGTGTTTTTTCACGAAACTGCATTGGTGGTGTCTGTGTAGGTAGGGATGCACACATTGTAACACTTCCAGGTGAACAGTCTCAGGCTGATATGGTTTTGACGGTTGATTCTCCAGACATTCAGGATCAGTGTCAGGTTGAGTCATCATTGATTGTCAGATGGTATGTGCCAGGGCAGTGTGCACTCCACAGGGGTGTGATTTCTATGTGAAGTAATTGGCCACTAGCTGTGTACGGGCTGCCTCCCCCCGTGCCCTTTCCCCTCCCATGCGCAGCGGCCGTGCATGTGGTTGGGGATGTGGGGCCACCACCATGTCCACGGCCAGGCCCCGGCGTGTTGCAACGTTGTGCAGGACACATGCTGCCACTATGATCCTGCACATTACTGGGGGAGCGTATAACAGATGCCCGCCAGAACGGTCAAGGGAGCGAAAGTGTGACTTAAGCACTCCGAATGTGCGCTCCACTATGCCCCAGGTTGCAATGTGGGCTGTGTTATATCTTACCTCGGGTGGCGTTGTGGGGTTCCGAATTGGCGTCATCATGTGGGGGCTGAGAGGGTAGGCACTGTCCCAGGTGGAGGTGGTGATTGGTATCATTGGTGGGGTTGTGACCTTGCTCAGTATCTGACATGCATGCATGTGCAGTGGCATTCATACTCACCAAGCAGCCATGTATCGCCATGCCGCCCAGCTTCTAGGTCCCGGCTTAGGGTGGACATTCGGTAAATGAAGCTGTCGTGGGTGGACCCGGGATAGTTGGCATATAGTGAGGTGATGATTCCCTTGGCATTACATACTACCTGCACGTTGATGGAATGCCAGTGCTTGCGGTTCCTATAGATGTGCTCAGATGCCCTGGGGGGACGTAGAGCCACATGGGTGCAGTCGATGGCACCTAGCACTTTGGGGAATTGTGCCACACCGTAAAAATCCAGGGCGGCAGCATGCCTTTCTGCAGGTGTTCTGGGCAGGTATATGTGCCTGCGGACTGATGGGCGTGCAGTGATGATGTTCAAGACCTGGTGTAGGCAGCGTGACTGCGTGGCCTGTGACACCCCACCCACTATGGCACTTGTCCGCTGAAATGATCCAGTGGCTAAGAAGTGCAGTACATTGAGGACCTTCTCCAGGGGGCTGAGTGCTTGGGAGCACAGGGTGGGTGATGTGAGGTCATCCTCCCACTCACTCACCAGGTCCAGTATTATGTGTGGTGGAAACTTGTACCTCCCATACACCTGGTTATCAGGCATCCCGAAAAGGCTGGTTCTGTGTGTGAATATTCTGGCCCTGACTATCCTCCTCCTCCTCCTTTGGTAGCCCACGGCCACTGCTGCTAGGAACGGTATATTCATCCTGGCGTCTGAGCTTGTTATTTTGTTTGCGCGCAAATTTATGCGTCGCGGGTCGACGTATGCCTGCTTCCTACTGGCGTACGTGTTTCTTTGCGCGTGTTGTCGGCGAGCGTGTGAAACTTCCCGCGCACCCCTGAAATCCAGTACCCAGACTAATAGCGTGTGGAAATTCCCACGCACCCCGGTATACATGTGCGCTGATGTACTCGCGTGTGAAACTTCCCGCGCACCCCTGAAATCCAGTACCCAGGCCAATAGCGTGTGGCAATTCCTGCGCACCCCGGTATACACGTACGCTGATGTACTCGCGTGTGAAACTTCCCGCGCACCCCTGAAATCCAGTACCCAGGCCAATAGCGTGTGGCAATTCCTGCGCACCCCGGTATACACGTGCGCTGATGTACTTGCGTGTGTAAGTGCCCGCGCACCCCTGAAATACACGTACATAGGCCAATCGCGTGTACGCGCACTTTTGTCCAATTACACGCGATGACACTCTGACGTGCAGTCTTTCCACGTGTGCTCCGTCATCACGTGCTATGAGGGAAACACCCCTGTGGGTCACGTCACAGAGGCGCTTACGCGCTGAGGGCCTTTGGTCCAATAGAATCGCGTATGCGTGCTGACGTGCTTACACGCTAAGGGCCTTTCCTCGAATTTCACGCTGACGTGCAGGATTTTCACGTGCCAAATCACTCCGTATCAAGATGGCCACGTGAAAACACACGGAAGACCACGCTCCTGCCCAGAAGGCCGAATTACTGCCCCCCAGTGCCCCGAGCAGCCTCCCACGTGCCATCTGCTGCTGCTGCCTGCCTGCCTGCCTGCCTGCTGCCACCGTGCCCTGCCATTTGGTGCCTGCACATCAGCCATCTGCAGGGGTCCAGTTGCTGTGTCCACCCCTGCTGGAACAGAAGACTCCCGACTTGGATAACATCGCTCCACAGCCCAGCCCCAGGACCCAGTTGCCCACCCACTCCTGCCTCTGGGGTTGCCATGTCGGGCACTTCCACATCTGGCACCAGTGGCAACCCCAGGCCAGAGGGGCAGAGGGGCACCAGCTTCACTGCCACCGAAGTTGGTGTCCTGGTGGAGCATGTCCTGGGGCAGTATGATGCCCTCTTTGGATCGTCCCACGCCAGCAAGGAAGGACGGGAGAGGATCTGGGCCGACTGTGTGGTTGCCATCAACGCGGAGGGGGTGGCAACCCGCGACGTCCAGAAGATCAAGAAGCGCTGGGAGGACTTGAGGTCCAGGACCCTCGTGAAGGCCCGGCGCCTCGTGGAGGGGGGCCGGGGCCGCATGAGTTCCATCCAGATGAGGGTCCTGGAACGCGTACGCCCAGCGCTCCACGCCCAGATCCTTGAGAGGGAGACCCGTCTGGAGTTGAGCGGTAAGTGTCCAAGCATTGCTGTGTGAGACAGGGCATGTTGCGGTGTGCTGGTTGTCTGATACTTGCCTGTATGTGTGACATAGGCCATGTATGCATGTATGTGTGCAGGGACATCATGGTAATGCATGTGCGACCAGTGATGTGTGAACCACATGGTTGTTGCATGTGTTTAAATGCCACATGGGGAGCCCTATGCAGATTTTACACATGAGAGCATGCCAGTCTCTGTTCCTGGACATGGGTGGGGGTGAGGGATGGGTGCTGATGCCAGGTACATATATGGTAGCCATGTCTGTGTGCCTGACCTGTGTGTCTGTGACTTGTGAATGCCATGGATGCATGACACATGTGTGTGACAATGCACAGATTCACTGATGCAGCCTAGTTACCCTTGTATCCGCTGTGTTTGGGGTGTATGAGGCCAGATTGATGTGACTGAGGTGAAGTGTGTGCATGTGATAGGCATGACCCATGATGCATGTAAGTTCCATATCATTGTATGTTTCAAGAGTCCATTGGACATGTATGGAAATGTCCATGGCATGCACCATGCCTGTTACTGTGTGTGTTTTGCCTGGACTGACCCATATGTTGTGGAGGGACATGATGGAAGTGTACTTTGACAGTGGTACTCATCTGCTATTGCTTACTGTCTAGGGGACCATTGAACAGTACCCTGATGCTTGTGTTCTATGTCTCCCTCTACGTAGCGGCTAGTGAAGAAGAGGGCGGAGACGGCGCTGTGGAGCAAGGCGGCGGGGATGCCCCCATGGCTGCAGCGGAAGGGGTGGGTGAGCCCCCACAGGGGCCTGCTACGGCGGAAGACGGTGAGGAGCCATCCAGGTTGGTGGTTGCCACAGAGGAGGAGGAGGCCGCCACTGAGGCACACATGGGGCCTGGTGGGGGCATCCCTGCTGGTGCAAGTGGTGCAGTCTAGGGGCAGGGGCAGGAGGCATCACAGGTCACCGTGGAGGGGCCTGTGCATGTCGCTGTCCCTGACCCTGTGAGTGCACCACCATGCACCAGCAGGGATGCCCCGTCCCAGGCCCGTCCGCAGGTAGAGGGGATGTCCATGTCACCTGACTCCCCTCCACCTGCGACGAGGGGACCCGTGTCCATATGGAGAAGGTCCTGATTGGGGTCGCGATGCGCGCGGGTGCAATTCGTGATGACGTGCGTGCTTCCCGGGAGTAGCACGCACATCATCACGAAGAGCACCGTGCCGACGTGGCCCAATTGGGATCTTTCATGTTCGGGGGTTTCCTGCATGTGTCGGCCAATTTGGCGGCCCTCTACTCCTCTGTGGAGGCTATACGCCGGTCGTTCTCCTTGCCGTCTTCCGGCCCAGATGCCACCAGGGCCCCCTGTGGACCTGCCCTGACCAATGCAGCCAGCTCGGTGGGGATCCCATCCCCGCCACAGTCAGGAGTCGGAGGTCCAGCAGGGGTGGACACCACAGCAACTGTACCCCAGCAGATGGAGGATGTGCCGGCATCATTAGGCAGGGCACGTGCACGACGGCGTCGGTGGATTCCATCAGCCTGGATGCCGTCGTGCTGGCAGAGGCAGTTGCGTCGGAGGCAGCAGCAGAGTTAACGTGGGAGGCATCATGGCTCGGGGCCATCAACATCGGAGGGGCAGGCATCGGCCGGAGGGCAGGAGGACCCAGGACAGGAAGTGTCTTCCGTGTGGCTGCGGTTGGGCCAGCAGATAGGTGCGGAGCGGCGGCGGGCGGAAGAGGTGCGGGTCACGATGGTCAGGGCGGAGAACTCCATGCGGAGGGCCCTGAGGCGGGCCGAGTGCCTCGAGGCAATCCGCAGGGGGTTGAAGGAGCAGATGGCGTCGTCCCTGCGGACCCTCGGGGCCATGGAACAGGACCGCCTCCGGGACATAGACGAGGAGTTTGATGATGCCCTGGCCCTGAACACCACGGAGTGAGCCGCTGGACTTGCCCGCCACCTTTGTATATAGTTCTTTAGTTTTAGGTTTCCCTTGTTTCTTCTTATGATTTGGAGTCGACGGACACTGCTCCACTTTTTGTATATAGTTGGATTTTAGTTAGGGTTTTTTGTAGGTTTCCTTTGTTCAGTTGTGGTCATGGACCCTTGGATGTTTTGTACATAGTTCTTCATTGGATTGTTTTATTTTTTTATTTTTGATTTATTCTCCATGGAGCAATGGTCTTTGCATTTATTTTTCTCTCTCGGATTGATTTTATTTTTAATGTGACTTTGAACAACATTTTTTTGGATTTGGATTTGTAGTTTTGATTTTTTTGGACGGACATGCAGCTTATCTTTTTTTCATTGCCATTGCAGTTTGTTTCATTTCATTTGCATTCCATTTTTTTTAATACAATTTTGTTTTCATACTTCACTGTGTGGTATCATCTCATTGGTTTCATGCATGTCATGTTGGGTGTTTTGCCATTAATTTGCAACCATTGTGTGTGACGGACATGGGTTCATTTGCTTTATGAACATTGGGGGTGTAACATGTAATTTCCATTTCCATGTGGGTGAATGGGTTACTTGGTAGGGCCTTTTGGCTGTGGAGGCTGACCATAACGCACGTGATTGGGGATTGTGAGGACCTGGGTGCAGGGGGACATGAGTGGGGGCCTGGTGGAGGCTGCCCCTGCACTGCTGGGGGGTGGGGGTGGTGGGAGACATGAGTGGGGGCCTGGTGGGGGATGCCCATGGTGGCTGGGGGCGGGGGTGGTGGCAGACATGAGTGGGGGCCTGGTGGGGGATGCCCATGGTGGCTGGGGGGTGGGGGTGGGTGGGAGACATGAGTGGGGGCCTGGTGGGGGATGCCCATGGTGGCTGGGGGGTGGGGGTGGTGGGAGACATGAGTGGGGGCCTGGTGGGGGATGCCCATGGTGGCTGGGGGGTGGGGGTGGTGGGAGACATGAGTTGGACATGAGTGGGGGCCTGGTGGTGCTGCCCCTGCACTGCTGGGGGGTGGGGGTGGTGGAAGACATGAGTGGGGGCCTGGTGGGGGCTGCCCATGGTGGCTGGGGGGGTGGGGGTGGTGGGAGACATGGGTGGTGGCCTGGTGGGGGTTGCCCATGGTGGCTGGGGGGTGGGGGTGGTGGGAGACATGAGTGGGGGCCTGGTGGGGGCTGCCCATGGTGGCTGGGGGAGTGGGGGTGGTGGGAGACATGGGTGGTGGCCTGGTGGGGGATGCCCATGGTGGCTGGGGGGTGGGGGTGGTGGGAGACATGAGTGGGGGCCTGGTGGGGGCTGCCCATGGTGGCTGAGGGAGTGGGGGTGGTGGGAGACATGGGTGGTGGCCTGGTGGGGGATGCCCATGGTGGCTGGGGGGTGGGGGTGGGTGGGAGACATGAGTGGGGGCCTGGTGGGGGACGCCCATGGTGGCTGGGGGGTGGGGGTGGTGGGAGACATGAGTGGGGGCCTGGTGGGGGATGCCCATGGTGGCTGGGGGGTGGGGGTGGTGGGAGACATGAGTGGGGGCCTGGTGGAGGGTGCCCCTGGATGCTGGGGGGGTGGGGGTGGTGGGAGACATGAGTGGGGGCCTGGTGGGGGATGCCCATGGTGGCTGGGGGGGTGGGGGTGGTGGGAGACATGAGTTGGACATGAGTGGGGGCCTGGTGGTGCTGCCCCTGCACTGCTGGGGGGTGGGGGTGGTGGGAGACATGAGTGGGGGCCTGGTGGGGGCTGCCCATGGTGGCTGGGGGGGTGGGGGTGGTGGGAGACATGGGTGGTGGCCTGGTGGGGGATGCCCATGGTGGCTGGGGGGTGGGGGTGGTGGGAGACATGAGTGGGGGCCTGGTGGGGGCTGCCAATGGTGGCTGGGGGGGTGGGGGTGGTGGGAGACATGGGTGGTGGCCTGGTGGGGGATGCCCATGGTGGCTGGGGGGTGGGGGTGCTGGGTGACATGGGCAGGTGTGCAGGTTAGTCCCCTGTGGTGTCGGCTTCCTGCAGGGGCCGTGGAGGGTGTACAGGGAATACCTGGGAGCACACAGCCAAATCGCGTGTAGAATTTGCTGCGCACCCCTGAAATCCATGTACCCTGCCAAATCGCGTGTGGGACTTCCCGCGCACCCCTGAGATCCACGTACCCAGCCAAGTCGCGTGTGTAAATTCCCGTGCACGTACCCGGCCAAATCGCGTGTGGAACTTCCCGCGCACCCCTGAATTCCACGTACCCTGCTTAATCGCGTGTGAGACTTCCCGCGCACCCCTGAGATCCACGTACCCAGCCAAATCGCGTGTGTGAATTCCCGCGCACGTACCCGGCCAAATCGCGTGTGGAACTTCCCACGCACCCCTGAAATACACGTACCCTGCCAAATCGTGTGTGAGACTTCCCGCGCACCCCTGAGATCCACATACCCAGCCAAGTCGCGTGTGTAAATTCCCGCGCATGTACCCGGCCAAATCGCGTGTGGAACTTCCCGCGCACCCCTGAAATCCACGTACCCTGCCAAATCGCGTGTGAGACTTCCCGCGCACCCCTGAGATCCCGTGCACGTACCCGGCCAAATCGCATGTGGAACTTCCCGCGCAACCCTGAAATCCACGTACCCTGCCAAATTGCGTGTGGGACTTCCCGCGCACCCCTGAGATCCACGTACCCAGCCAAATCGCGTGTGGGACTTCCTGCGCACCCCTGAGATCTACGTACCCAGCCAAATTGCGTGTGAAAGTTCCTGCGCACCCCGGAATACACGCACACGTTATTTTTCAGTCAGCGGGTGTCCGTGTTTGTGAGTACCCCTTTGCACGTCATTTGTCCTGGAGGGCCACAGTATAGGACATTCATCATGGCTGTATATAGGTGCTATTTGTTGGTGCACCTTTTGGCGCACATTTATTACAGGCGCTGAGACGCTACCGCCTGCTTTCTTGTGGCGGTCGTGTTTGTGCCTGTGCGCTGGTTTGACCGTGCGCTTTTTTGCCCTATTCGATTCCATGAATACGTGTTGTAGGCGAGCGTGTGGGCGTTCCGCGCACTTGCACCCTGTACTTCCCCCGTGACGCCCACATTTTGGCAAGTTGTTCCCCATTCCGAGTGTTACGCTCCGTGTTCCGCCTACTTTTGTTGTGTGCGCCGCGCTATGTGCGATTTTCGCTGTGGCCTGTGCGATTTTCAATGTGACCTGGTGCACGCCTTTAGATGGTCTGTGCGCCAACGTGCGCCGCGCACTTTTTTAGCGCACATCGATGGTTTTCTCGCACACAGCCTTCCATGAATCGATGTGCGCTGCTTTTCGTGCGATTTTCGCACTTGCACTGCGATTTTCGCTATTCCACTGCGAATCGCATGTTTTTGTCCACTTGCGCCGCGCTAATTATTCCATGAATCGGCCTGTAAGTCAATGCCTATTTTGGGTTGCCCAATGGAAGCCCTAATTTATATATTTTTATGTGAAAAGTTCTTTAAAGCTGGATGAGGAACCCTTATATAACGCTCCTCTCTTTGAATCTCCCCGACCTCACTGAGCCAAGACGCAGGTTTGTTTTGCAAATTAAAAGGTTTATTTGAAGAACTGAACAATATATATATCACACTTTTATGAATAGAATAATATCTGAATAGCACACTTATGAATATGAATGGTAATCAGCAATGGGTAATATTACAATATCAACAATCTCTTTAATCAGTTAGGAGTAGTAATAGGAGAATAATGTAGCAGAGAATACTTTATATGAATTCAAGGAAATACAATCATAGGAAAGAATGCAACACAGAAATGAACTTGATATGGTGTCCATCAAAAGGCAATATAATCACTTTTCCCCCATGTTACTACTCACTCCCGCCACTATGCAATATGAAGAGATGGAAATGAGGGCACACAGATTTCAGGAATACAATCGTTAATGCAGTTCAATCCCAGTTCCCCCAGCAAGTTTAGAGAAAACAGGTATGATTTTAAAACAGGTCAATATGCTTATGAATGTGATTGCAATGAATGTGAAAATATGCTAAAATGATTTTAATTCACTAAAGGAGTTTCAGGATAAGTGATAGTTACTTTGGGTTGGTACACCTCAACACTAGCAATGATTCAGGAATGATTATCAGATTGAAAATGAACTTCAGCAGTTGAAAACAAGAAACAGCTATTTTGATATGCGGTGAAATGGAGCTAAATTGCAATTTGCAGCAACTTCTACGATTGTGGAAAAACTATGAGGATAATCTTAGTATGTTAGGTTCAAAATGACAGTTAATTTTCGTCTCTAGGGCGTGCGGTTCCAAAGTTACAGAGGTTTTTGTGAAGGTAGATTTTTCAGAAACAAAGTCAAGATTTAAAAATGAAAGATGCGCTATTGAAGATTTGAAACAAAGATTTCTTAACACTAAAGAGTCTATGGAGCCGCAAACTACACGACAGCCCAGCCACCTATCCAGAGGCGCCTCCAGATGGTTTCTGTCTAAACGAGACGATTACCTTTCTCCAGAAACTATATATTAGCGCCAAGATGATTATCACGACAATGATCATGGATTATGTGGAGGAGAGAAGAATTAAGGATAGACAACAGAGGTTCTGTAAAGCAGTTCTGGACAGATTGAAATGGATGGAATAGTATTACTTTAAGCTAAGAGATTGGTCATGGACAGTTCTAGACTAGATACTCACTCCTATGGCTTTGGAATGGAGTGGGCCCGGTCAAAGATCTGGTCAAGGGTTTGGCTGGGGTTCTCTCTCGCCACCGGACAGGTCTCAGGCACTCTGGTCTGAGCTGCCTCTTGGACTGGATCTGATGGGTTCTGGGTTACAGCTCTGCTGGACTGATCTGGATCTTGGCTTCTAGCAAGGTTCTTGGCTAGAATAGCGAAACAGCACAGCCCGGCTGTTGAATGGTTTGGTTAGGCCCTGTGGAAGTTTAGGGGTTAGAATCAGATTGCAAAAGATTCTGAGGCCTCTGAAAAAGGTTCAGCTTGTGGTTTAGTCCTCTCTGCTTCAAGGTTCTAGAGTTTGGTTCTAGAGTTTCTGTCTGGATATTGTCTGGATCTGGTCTGGATCTTCTTGCAGGGTGCTTCGCCAAGGAATCAGTTGAGTAGTGGAAAATTTTCTGTGTTATCTGTCCTCAGCAGTCCCTATTTATGTATTTCCAAAGTGGGTGGGGAGGCTGATTCTCTATGCCAACCCTTTAAAGATCTGATAGGTCAGAGGATTCCCTGTACCCTGATTGGAGAAAGAAGCAGCGTGTCATCCTGTGTCATCATGTGTCATGTTTATGGCTTAGGGGAACGACCCTCCCCTTTTCTCTGTACAGTATATCTTATTTTTCATAAAACACATATTTACAATATAGACAACTTGTTAATACGACATAAATTACAGATTACCTAAGGTACATTTCTGTTCAACTCTCATCTACCTAAGAGTTTTGGTTCAGAAATGACCACTTTTTCACCCTTTTGGTGGGTTTTTCAATGTTATTTCTGCACCAATTTTTATCCATGCATGCACACCCCATCTGGGCACATTTCTGTAATTTTTGATGTTCATAGCATAAATACAGTAGCTACCATATGAATAAATTCCGGGGTTCAGTCTCAGAACATCGCACAGATTCCAGCTTAGTCTTAAACTGTGAGCAAATTTTTCATTTTAACAATCTCAAAGTTTCACATTTTTGTCAGTTCAGTGCAATATGTTATAAGCATTTTTCTAAAACATGTATTTGCTGTGCTTTCTGAATCCACACAATGGTTTGTCTCTGTCCGGGCTGACTCAGAGGTCACATGTCTCTCCTTCATGCTGGCAGTTTGTTGTCAGTCACACCCGAATTAGCATTTTCTCTTCAGCCCAAGGATTCCTTTGTCTGCACTGAGAGCAACAGGCCAGGGTGCCACTCCCAGTTCCTTTTGACACCAGCCTGTCAATCTCTTAGCCAAGGGCAGAGGGAAGTCTCCTTTGTCCAGGGAGAAGATGTGCAATTCTTTTAAAGCCAGTGTGGAAAACTTTTAACTGTGAAACCCAATGTCCAAAAACTGTCTTATCTTATAATATAACTCACATTTTTAACACATACATTAAACAATTTCTTGCTTCAAGCCTTTTCAGAATATGGTTTTAAATTGTCTCCACCTATTAGGCTTCTGATAGCAAGTCTTTCTTTGGCATAGTTTGGGCTCAATGTACAGCTTTACACAAAATGGTTTTAAAACGCCAGCTTCTGGTAGAGGTGAGCAAAGGTATTACACCCATTTTTGACAGGTTTCTTCCAGCAAACAATCCTCAAAAGTGGACTTTGTTCAGCTATAGATAGACTTCTGTGGACCTTATATTTATGTAGATTCTTGCGGGAGAATGATGTTGACCACCCACCAAGGAGGTTGGATCTTTTTGGGTGGTTTGTGAGCCATGATTTGTGCAAATTTGACACCAAATAAAAACAGATTTTTGAAAACAGCTCTGTTTCTTTTGCAATGATTTTTCTCTGTGAGCAGCCAAATGATGGGTTTTGGCAGTGGTCTCCTGTGTTCCCACTGACATAGGCAAAAGTAGATGGTGGCTTATTTTTCAGGTTTTCACTGCGCACTTCCTGGTGATTTCTGGCGAGCAGCATGCTTTCCGGCGGCCATATTGATGTTTCTGCTGCCAGCAATGTACAGTGATGTTGCAGGGCTTGGATTAAGGGGTTAAGACATCTCACACCATCAATGTCTGAATTAATACTTCCAAGAGATTGACTAAAGTTATTGTGAAAATCTTCTAGGTTCAGCAAAGATGTAGGCTTGTACGAGGCACATAGTTTAGGAATCTTGCCACCCGTGGACGTGACCATTTTCTATCAGTTTTGCAGATATCCCCCTTTCCTTAAAGAATTAAATATTCTGGTTAAAGGACGTGCCCAGATATGATCCAATATTTTGTAAAAAGTGGTGATCATACCATCCATAAAAAGGATTAGTTAGTTTTTAGCATCTTAATTGCCCTTACAACTTTCCCACGTATATTGGAAATTCACATAATTCACCTTTCCTCTTATGAAAGCCCATGGTCCACAGTCTTTAGATAAGAGTACTTCCCATTTGCATCTACAACGCCGCTGCCCTAAAAACGGATTCAGAATGTGTTTTACATAATTTGTTCCTTGTTTTGCCCACATCATCAACTAGTCCATTTATGAACTCTGTATTAGATCAAGTTCCCAATAAGCAGGCCAGTGTCTTACCATGCTCATAAAATCCTGGTTCTTACCTCAAGATTGTCCGCTCTGCTTTTTGTACTCTTAAGAGTGTGTAGTTGGGTCCTGAGCCCCCGCGCTAGCTGCCTCTACCCAACTCTCTCTTTGAGAGGTTTCGCACTTTGCCTCTTTCGTTTTAAGTTATTCTAAAAGTTGGGTTACACTAATTTGTGTACATCGCTGCAGGGAGGACAACAGTGCTATCAAGCTTTCCCTCGCTACCGCCTTAAGGGCATCTGAAAGATTTCCTTACAATGTATCTTCTGGATTATTTATGTTCAAGCATTGCCCAATTGTCTCTTTAAGCTCTACCATACAGGCTGGGTCATGAAGTACACTCAGATCTAAACACCACCCAGGTCTTGTTTTCCCTTCTCCCAAAACAATGTGTGGCCAGCACCATGCTGTGGTCAGCGAGAATCATTTGTTCAATATCTACACTAACAAGTAGGCCGAATTGCCCAGCGGAAATACATAGTCAATTCTAGTATAGGACTACAGATAAATATATGTGTAGTCCTCATTTTGAGGATGTAGCCACGCCATGCACCAATCAAATCAAGATAATTTTCTGTTTTAGTTTCCTTGAGGCTGCACCAACAGCGGAATAGATATTTCAGGATGACCTATCTAGGCAGGAATAGAGGACTAGCTTTATGTTTATGTCCTGCCAAATAATGTCCAAATAATTGGACTTATGCTTGAACATTGTGCATTTACGTTAAGTGTTCCTCACCTCCACTGATGTTGCCACCAAACATGAATTCCTGCACCCCGTACTCCTATTTAGGCCCTCAACCAACATTCCTGTCTCCATATATATTCTCATTTCTCACACTGTCCAACCTCTCTCACTTATTAAGATCATTAAACAATTAAATATACCAGTGCCAGAAGTCCACTTCTACCCCCCTCTCCAACCTATCCGGGTCTGACTCCCATTAGCCCATTTTAACAGAAGTGATAGCCACCCCTCACACGTTCCTAATCCCAAGAACAAGCATCAAATCATGCCCACAATTCTCTCCCAGATAAGTGTTGGGTGGCATTTCAGCTCAACCATCTTTCTACATGCTTTTTCACCCCTTAATCATACCTCTCCCTCCCAAGCCGTTACAAAGCTGAGGGTGGAATAAAGAAACAGAACGAAAGGAGGAAAAAGAAAATATGTTTATTTTTCTTTATGTGTAAATAGTTATACCGCGCTACCATGACCCAAGGGCTTACGAGCACCGACAATACCCAACACACAGAAACAGCACATCTAAATAATCATAAATCTAGAGTGACCAAGAAATAACTTTTCGGTTTGTCCAAACACCATCTAGCAAAAGAGAAATGTTTTAAACATCTTTTTAAATAGTTCGACTGGCTCTATTTCACTCAGGTCTGCCGGCAGGGCATTCCAAGCCCAGGAGCAGCGTTACAAAAAGATCCAGTGTGAGATTTTGTGGTTTTACATCTTGGAATCTTTAATTGATTGGTGTTATTGGATCTTAAGGTTCTTACACTATATTTGGTAGTAATACGTTCTGTTAGATACAAGGGCATAAGTTTCAGCCGACATTTTTGCATTATTAAGAGATGCCTAAACTGAATTCTGGCTCTCACCAAAACCAATGCAAGGAGCGTCTCGCATCAGAGACAAGGTCTCGCCAATTAAGTCCTGTGACAACTCATACTGCACTGTTCTGTTCTGCATCAACTGGAGGCTATCACAGTCAGATTGTGAGCTACCAATAAGCAGGCTGCAACAATAGTCAAGTTTAGACCCAATAATTGCCTGAGCTATTGTCTCTGCATTCTCTTGTGAAATAAAGGGTCTAAGTGACGTCAGTGATTTAATGTAATAGGCGTAATCCAAAAACATCCCAACTATCTGAGCCCTCATCGTAAGGTTCTGGTCAAGGATAATACTGAGCGTTTTGACTTTACTCTGTACCTCAATTTTAGAGTCCAATATGGAAAAACTATTGTAACGCAGTCCCGAGTTGTGGATTCTCTTCAGAGTCTAACTATTATGAGCTCTGTTTTCTCCTTTTTGAGCACCAAGCCATTTTGAATCCTTCATAAGCTAAGATATCATAGAACTGATTAACTTTGCACTCATCCTCATATATTCCAGGAGTGGGATGACACATTGCATGTCATCCGCATAGTTCATAAAAGAAATGCCATAACGTGTCAGTATATCAAAAAAAGGGACCTTGAACAGATTTTACAGGAAAGTGAAACACATTCCCCCCTGCGAGACACCATACAGTAGAGTAAAGGAATTCGCCTCCTGGTAGTGAGGTTGTTTCAAGGACACTTTAGTTCAGAATAAGGAGGAGGTATCTGCACAAGCTAGCCAGTCTAGGTCCTTCCTATCTGAGGAGAGCACTAGGGTTTTGCAGAACTCCATCTTAGGTCCTAGTCCTTAATGTTCGCCTCTGTCCTAGGTCTCTTCGTCTCCCAACCATCCTGTGTTTTATTCACCAGGCAAGAGCAGGACGCTTCCGCTGGATGCGCATTTGTCTGCAATCAGTGGAATTTCTGGCGTAACTGCTGTGTGGACTATGACTCATTTGAAATTGCAAGCCAAATGGGTATGTCCTTTTATTTTTGATTTTATGTTTTAGTTCATCGGTTATCGGTTTCATTTGTCATTTCCTTCCAAGAGTGGCTGGAATTAAATCCTGGTAGATCTGGACTCTGCTTCCTTGATACTCTGTATGGTTTGCTTTTGCGGGCTTCCTTCAATATCAATTCTCTTGTGCAACAATCATGCAGTTTTCCAATGATATCTCTAGGTGGCTGGTCCTTCTCTAAACGGATAGGGTCAACTCTTTCAATCAATTTTAACAGGCGCATCCGTTTGCTCAGGCAAAATATTATGAAACAGGCCCATCATGCACTTACAGACATCTCATGCTACTGATCCTTAAAAAAAAAAAACAAATCCTCAAGTTCTCTCTGCACACCCTGTTTTCTGGGTTTTTGCATTTGAGCTGTATTGCTTCCTCAGATTCCTGCAGGCCCTCAATATCTTCCTCTCGCTTGGGTAGTTTGCAGTTGAGTGTGGTAATAGTCTGTTTATTTTGATCTGTGTGCTCTCCCAATTCCTGTATCTCCTTGCGATTATCACCTATTGCAGCGGACAGCTATTAGGGGAACGCCAACTGTACTTTTAGCGTGTCCTTGACATCTTACTTTTGAGACTGTAGAAGCCGCTCTGTAATTCGGAGGGAGCCCTTGGTTGCCATGGAGTCCCCCGCCACTTCTTTGTTTACGTGCCAGACTGTACTTTGCTTACTTGGTGTTTTCTAGTTCTTGGGTGGGATAACATAGGCTTGTATGTACCGGTTCTTCACTATTCTAGGAGCTTTGGACATCCTAAAATAGAGCACTGCTCTGCTTAGCTGCCATGTGGGTCTTGTCGGTCAGGTACACTCTCATTTAAATCTTCTTTCGACCTATAGAGCTGCTCTCAGGATAAATACATTTTCCAGTGGGCACATAATTTCCTCCATTGTCTCCCCACCCTCCCTCCTCCTTTCCCCTTTTTTTCCAATGGCCTTCTGACCAGATAGCTCTCTTCCCTCTTCTTTCATATTCTCCATGTGCTCCACTCTTAGTTTGACAGATGGAGGACGTCTGCGTTTTCCATCAGGGTATGGGGAGGTAATCTCCTTCCTTTAGGCCCGCTTTGCATGCATTAAGTTTCAAGGGCCACTCACTCCTCCTCTGTCTCAGCAGGCTTCTGTACTCTCTCACAGCATCCTCCTCGCGGATGTCCAGGCCTCTCTTCTCATGGCATCAGCAAGCACTATGTCCTGGTGTTTGGCTGCCTCCTCTATTCGGGGCAGATGGTTTGCCCCTCTTCCTGAGTCTGAAGCACTCAGTGTGGGGCCAGATGCCCCCATTGCATGTGCCAGCTGCAGGCTGTCTTACCCCTACATCGTGATAGAGCGCTGGGAGACCTTTCATCTCGGGCACAGAGCACTCAAGGAGGGAGGGTGGCAGATCCCCCACTAGCTATACTGAAGGTCCTCATACAAAAGGTGGAGCAGTGCGAGCAGTCCGGGGTCCCTCACTTCTTCCTCTGTAGCTCACCGGGCACCATCTTGCTTGTCCACAGCTCTCGGAAGGCCCAAACTCCTTCCAGTGTCCCAAAGAAGTCGAGGTCCACACAAGGAGCAAAGGTTACTGCCGTTTTATTATAGCAAACAAGCAAGGATCACACGCATGGCGCAAAATCCAGTCCAGCCACATCTCGCCACATCTCGCCTCCAGTCTCAGGCCACTTTTGTGCACTTCTGACGCAACAATCAGCAAGATCCTTCCCTGAACCTAATTCCACTCCGGGTTGGCTTCCTGAGTGGTAGGTTCAGTATAGGAATATATAGTGTGTGCTGTTATTGGTGGACACTGTCAGGTGGTATACTTGGTTCATCCATAAACATTGTTACCTGAAAAGTGTTACATTAGAGAGCCTGATGATTGGTTGGATTGGATTCCCCCCAAGCCTGGGACTACCATTGTTCCCAGCCCGCAAGACACCTGCTCACGTACAGTTTGTATCAATAAGATGTGACTATGTGACAGTGTGTAACAATGGAGTGCTTCTGCGAATGCCATGAGAGCGGTCCATTCCCAGCGCATGCCGTAGGTAGATTGTTACAATTTGTTGCAAGCTCGGTCCCCGTTTTGAGACAGCCGTGCCTTCCCAGCATCCAGACCTTGGCATTGTGTCAGTTTGGCCAAGTCACGTGTGAGGAGACGGTCCGTGAGGCCAAATTACTTCGATTTGATTCGTATTTTGGCTTGGCCTATTCTCTCCTGGGGCCGGTCCCACCGCAGCACGGTGGGTGAGGAATGTCACTTGCAACATCGTGGCCTTGCCGTTTGCAGTCCCTGCCAGGGCTATTCTGCTTGCACAGCATCTTACAGCTTGAGAGCTCTACGTGACAATCCTGGCTTGCTGGATTTTCCTAAGGCCTACTGTAGCTCTGACAATTTGCTCAGCGTAATTGTACATAGTTTAAGGGGCGTCGTGGTCGGTCAGGTCCCGTGAGTGCTCCTGTACTTCCATAGGATAAATGGCATATAACATCGGCAAGCATGTGCACGAGCTATTCTGGTATCTTGTGTTTCTGCAGTGTTGTAACAAGCCTAAGTGGTAAAATAATAAACATGCAGACAGTATGTATATGTCACTGTCCTCTAGCTCATAGACATGTACGCGTGGGTTCTTCATGTGGATTGGTGTGTGAGTGTCCTGAACGTGCAGAATGCACGTGTGCTTCCTGTCTAATGCAGCTATGTCGTCATGGCATCTCTAAAGACCTGCAGCATAGCTTGTGGAGATGTCAGTCAATTCGGTCCATATAGATGTCTTGGTCATCCTGGCTTGCTCTGGGTAGTCTCTGCACCATCCAGGGTTGTATGGTCGGGTGACCGGGTACCACTCGTGATGCATGCCTATGGTGGGAGCGGTGTGGATCGGTGCAATCTCATACAGTCGGTGGTTATTCTGTCAGGAGTGCTTCTTCCGTTTGGGGGGCCCATCGGGAGGGAAGGGACATTCAGATTTTCACTCTTCAGACCCCACTCTGGTCGACTTGTCGACCACAAAATTATTACTCTGTTTGTCATCTCTCAGGCGCCACACCTTTGTTATCCCAGCCAGATGTCCGTAGTGATTTACATGATCTTCAAAAGACCACTACATATACACGCATCCTCCACCAGACTTGCAGTAAACCTATTTTCCAACATACATTTTCAGGTTTCTTGGATTTTCTAATTTCATTGATGGTGGATGCATGTCCGATTCCATTAGCTGTTGCCGTAGCCTCTCTCGTTCCATACGTATGACATCCGTCTGCTTGTCGCCCTCTGCAGGCAGGAGTAAGCTCATTCCGATCATCTCCTCTGCTGTTTTGGATTTCGCCATGCACGCTTTTACCCCAAGTAGCGAGGCCATCCTCAGAAACAGGCCTCCTGCCAGTATTATTAGACCATCTGATAGCCAGGACGGCATCCAGGACAAGAGGTATGAAACCCAGCTTCCATCCTTCTTTGTGCCTTTCGATTCTTCTTCCATTTTAGCGTGCATAATTGTGATACTACTTCTGCTAGCATCCCGTTGTCTTCATCATTTGCCGGTGTGAACGTGCAACAGGAACTTCCAATCTTTACGCAGACTCCTCCCTCCATTGCTGTGAGAAGGTCCAAGACATACCTCTTTTGTAAGGCCACCAATCGTATTGCTCAGAGCTCTTCTTTTATTGCGTTGAATCCATTCACTATTGAATTGTCATCATTAGTTCTCATCTTGTGATTTGAAGCCATTTGGCATTGCCATAAATTTGAAATCCTGGTTGTATCAGTGCTGAGAAAAACATGGCAGTCCTGCTGAAGAGCCTGTGCAACGGTGGTACTTCGTCAAGGGCCATCTCAGACTTTCCCCATAAGTAATTTTCTTGTCTTTTTACTCTCCTCAGTCTTCCATTCTCGGCGGTGATGTTACTTGTAGGGCGTTCTGTTGGTGATATTGATCTTTTCTTTCTGCTGTTGCCTTCATCCATTTTCGGAAAGTCGTCTATTTTAATGGGTTTCTTTGGTATCACCAGTGAGGGTACGTTGACGTGTGCTAAGGAGCATATCCCTCCCCAGTTTGGTGGTAGCATGTCGTACGCCTTTGAACTACAGGCCCAATAGTGGTCCATGAGCACCGCTGTATTATTGTCAGTGGTCCATCTTCTTTATCCAACCATGTCAGCAAACTTGCGCTCCTGGCACATTCCTTAAGACACTTGTTATTTTCTCCCTGAACTTTATTCACAGCAGCTTTTGTCAAAGTCAATGGTTTGCTCCCCACCACTCCATCCACCCATCCACCCATCCATCCATCCTAGTGTACACCTTTCCAAAGATCTAAGTGTACACTTTTCCAAAGATCAACATCTGTGGTCACTCCCAATAGACAGGTTCTCCGCCGGTCTCCTTGGCGTTCCATTTGCATGGCAGGTAGTCCAACGTTGCTTCCTTTGTTTTTCCCTTTTCTGGTCCGTCTGTTATATATCGTAGCACTTCAGTAAGTTGCCAGTAATTATCGAACAGGGGTAATGTTTTGATGAAACTATCTTCATAAGGGTATGTTGCCTTGGATCTCCATCTGAGTGTTACTGTTTTCCCTTGGAACCTTCCTCACGTCTGGAACAATGCAAGGTGCAGGAGGTAATGCGCTGGTACTTCTGCGGCTATGAAGGTCCTGGAGGCGCTCATTGCATATGGGATCAGCAAAATTCCTCATTCCTCATTGGGCCCAATGGGGAAAATTCGCGCTATTACTGCCGGCAGATTTCCCGCCGGGGGTAATAGCGCCGGAAATCGGCAATTTTGCTGCGGAAAAGCTGGGGGGAAATCCGCCAAGGCCATGATCTGGTGGACCCTTAAATGCGGCGGTAATAGCGCTACCGCCGCATTTAAGGGTTACCGCCAGACTCGTGATGAGGCCCAATGTATTCTTAATGAGATTGTGCATGCCGTATGCCCATATCTACATCATAGCATTCTCCATCAGTTCCGTGAACATTTCCTGTACAATTCTATCATTTTTAACAGCGATGTTCCGTTTATTTATTTAGTTATGTCAATGTAGCCGTGGGGTCATCACATGCTTGTGAGCGCCTGACCATTGGGTGATTAATGCACTCTGCGCTTGAAGTTGTTGCTATTGGATTATTACTGCATTTTTGTGTGTCTGTCGTCGCTGTAGGGCTGACCCTGTCGATGGCACTTTGGGACAAGGCCGATGCTTTGGAAGGGTTTAACGTTGTGGAGGTGGTGCCAAACTGTTCTATTTTCAAGTTTAACTGCCCTATCCGTGACCGCCTCTACTGTATGCGAACCTGTACATCTGGGTAAGATCCACTTCCTCAAATAATTCTTAAGAAGGACCCTAACTCCCTTTTTAATATGCAGATCTTTTGTGGGTTACTAGGTCATGTCTGTTTCTTGGCTGTTGTTCTCTGACCTCCCCTGTGCCTGTTGAATCTGCTGAGAGATAAAAGAGGCGCTAGAAACAAGTGAATTGACATATTCATGCATTTCTGTGCCAAATATTTCAGCGGCCCCTTCACAATCCCTGAGAGCCCTTGTGGGTGGAGCTAACGGGAGCTGCATTTGGTGTACGGTCACCACCTCATGGGGTGTGAGGTGGTTATCTGACCCTGGCTTGTTCCGTAGCTCAAAAAGAGCCTGGGGTAAACAATAAAGCCAGTTCTCTTCGTACTTTGCTGTGTCTTAGTTATGCTTTCTTTCAGGAGTCCGTTAAGGCATTCACAAACACCATATGCACAGGAGAACTTATGTTTTATCCCTAGCAATGTGGTGATGTGTTGGAACAATTTGTTTGCAAAGTGAGGGCCGTTGTCAGACCGTAGGACCTCGCAGACGCCCCACCGTGGGAATACCTCTCTGGTCAGAAATGTGGCTGCCCTCAACACATCAGCATGAGAGCACGGCCCTGCCTCTATCCACCTTGAGAATGGGCAGACCGCCACAATCATGTAGCAGTAGCCTTGACACACGTTAATCATATCAACGTAGTCGATGTGGAGGTGTAAGAATGGACCTTCGGCCAGGGTATTATTTCTTTGATCACCTTTAGTGTGTAGCCACCAGGTCAGGCAATTGCTGATGAAGATGGATACATGGGTGTTTAACTCAGGGCAGAACCATAATACTCCAATATGTGCCGCAATCACCTGTTTTCCTGTATGTGTAGAATGGTGTAGTTGTGTTAATTCTATTTTCAATAGTGCAAGGGGCATGACTACTTTCCCAGTGTTGTTCTGCCTCCACAGGGCATCTCTGGGGGACATTGAGCACCCCCTTTTTACCCAGAGTTCCTTTTCCGTCATTGGTGCTGCTGCATGTAATCCCATTACTTGAGTTTCCGGTAGGTGGTTATAACCTTCCTTCATTAGCATCTGTCTCGCCCCTCCCCTCTCTTTTTGTTTTTCTTTGAGGTCCCACACTTTACCAAAATAGGAGGCGTGTTTTGCATAGAAATCTGCTGCTTCATTCCCCATTAGTGTGTGCTTCGGACTTCACTAATGCGAGTTCTGCCGGATATGTTATAACCTCTATTAGTTCCCCTAGTAGGAGAGCATGTTGTACTGGTGTGCCATCTGCTCTTCTGAACTCCCTCCTTAACCATCTTGCTAAGCCAGAATGTACTGTTGAGGTCACATAGGCACTAACCGAATAGATGGTGACCCTTTTCCCTTCGTTTTCTCTGAGGGCTAATATCAAGGCCACTAGGTTTTCTGCTTGCGCCGAATCTTGGCGGAGGGATAATTTAACACATTTTACTGCCTCGCTTGTTACATACTCTCTTAATCTTACCACTACCGCCCCTGTTCTACTCACCCCATCACCTTGATCAATTGTTGAAGTCCTGTTAAATCAGAGCACCTCTCCCCCCGAAGCACATCTTCCTCTACTTTGCATGTATCTGTGTAGTACTCAATAGCTTTTGTACAATCATGGACATAGTCTCCCTCTTCAACTTTTTCTGCCAGGAAGTGTGCTGGGTTGACAGTCTTTCACCTCACTATCTTTAATTCGGGTCGTAAGAGCATCATTTCATATCATGTTGCTCTCTGTGTTGTAAGTGTACTTTTTGGCTTTTCCAGAATCATGAAGAGGTACATGCTCCACATAAAGTGTTGTGGGACATACCATAGTTATTGATGATGATGATGATTTTTCTTCAGCAAAGGTTGCAGCAGCCAAGTGCTGTTCACAAGGGAAGTGCCCTGTCATTACCGGGTCTAGTTGCCCGCTGTAGTATGCAATTGGTTTGTGGCCCAGGCTTATCTTTTGTGTGAGTACTGTCTTCATTACCACTCCATCAGAATGTGAGAATATAAAGAATTATGATTTTTTTTATGAACGGGGGTACCCAGAACTGGTGCTGTTGATATTGCTTCCGTTAACTCATTGAACACGTCCGTCATTTCCTGCGTCCACCCCAGCTTCTTCCCTCCCCTGTGTGCTTCCTTGAGGGCTGTAAGCAGAGGACCTGTGTATGTGCTGTAGTCGAATACCCATGCTCTACAATAATTGCATAGACAGAGGAACTGTTGTAATTCTCGTACTGTTTTTTGTTAGAGTGTGTCGAGTATTGCCTGTGCCCTCTGTGGTGCTATGTGCCTGCCCTTTTGAGATATTAGTTGGCCTATGTACAGTACCTCCTCTTGGCAGTATTTTAGCTTTGCCTTGTCTACCTTGTATCCTATCTCTGCTAATACAGTGAGCATTTTAACTGAGTCCTTCCAGCACTCTGCTTCTGTAGTGAGGCAGATCATGATGTGATCCACATATTGCAAAACTGTACTCTCTGTCTCAATATTTCCTAGGTCCATCTGGTTCACCGAGTTAAAAATAGATGGTGATTCGCAATACCCTTGGGGCTGTCTGGTGTGTTTACACTTTGTGTTGCGGTATGTGAAGCTTGTTAGAGCTTGTGAGTCTGGGTGCAGTGGTATCGAGAAAAAGGCGTTTTTGAGGTAAATCATGGTGAACTGTGTAGCCTCCGCTGGAATGCCACAGAGTATTGTGGCCTGGTTAGCAGCTATCGGGTATTCTGCTTCCACCATGGGGTTGAGAGGTCTCAAATCTTGTATGAAACACCATGAACCTCTGTTTGCCTTGCAGGCGGTGTACATAGCAGTGTTGCAGGGGCATTATAACGGGACCAAAATGCCTCTTTCTAGGGGGGCACTTATTGTCTCATAAACATCTGCTTCTTTCGACAGGGGGTACTGTAACTCTGGGCAGAATTGCTCCTTTTTTCAGTTTTATTTCACTCCTCCCATGCTTTTGATGCACCCTACATCATAGGGACTGATTGTCCATAGTGATGTGGGTACCTTCGCTAAGCCTTCTTCGCAGAAGGGAGGTGGTGCAGGGAGGTGTGCTTCCTATGCCATTGCCATTTTCTGGGCCACTTCTCTGTATGTCAATCGTAGCCAAAAGTACACATTCATTTCTAGCAACATCTCACTCTCTCCTATTTCCGGTAAGAAAAGTTCCTCGTCCGACACTTGTCAGTCGACACCCCTCTGATAATGCTATTACTGCCCTCTATGCCTTTCCTTCGTCATCTAGAGCATGTACTGCAATCCAATCTTCCCATGCCTCTATTCCTTCTATGTCTATTGATATAAATGTTCCTTCCTTCTCATCTGTTGGCATCTCTGGCACTCACTTGGCCTCCTCCACACTTTCCCTGAGATCCCTGGTAGCCATGCCACTGCCTGGTCTGTCCCATACTGAAATATTCCGGGGTCTACTGGCTCCCCCCTCTGTACACTTTTATCACAGTAAGCCTGAAGTATTTGCCTGGCTGTGAGCATGTGTATGCCTGGTGTGGAACACACTATACCTTTGCCTGTGAAGGAGATAGTCATGTTCAGTCTACTCATTATGCCACGTCCCAAGATGTTTACAGGGGCGTGCCTGGAGTAAAGTAAGTGTAGAGATAAATTGTGATCTCCTATTGATAAGGAGATGTTATCAGTAAATGGAACCACTTCTGAAGCCCCAGAAAATCGTTGAGTGTTCATGGCATTGCCTGACAACGTGTATTTCCCCTCCCGTATGCATGATTTAGTGGCCCCTGTGTCGACCAGAAAGGAAAAGGTTTTGTCACCTATCGCCACCTTTATGCGAGGTTCCTCTGCAGGATTAGGTGTTACCGATAGGATGGGACACAGCAAGTTAGTCTGTGGACTGTCCTATTGTGGGTGTAGGGAGTGCCCGTTCCCAGTGTAAGGGTTGTATCCCATTATTGTAACCCCTCCCATTTTCATCACTGGCACCACCGCCGTTGTGTCCATTGGTTGTGGTAAGTCATCCTGTAATTGCGTCAGTTGCTGTGCTGTTTGTATGTGTTGTGGTGGTTGTTGTGTTTGTTGTGGTTGTGATGTCCCTGGCATCGTTTGGTGTTGCGTCTGTGGCTGGGTATGCTTTGCTGTTGTATCATTGGCTGCTGCCCTGCCTGTTGGGGGTCCTGTGGGTAGTACCCGTTCTGGCCTCCTTGGTAGTTTGGTTGCCCTTGCTCACCCCACCCTTGTTGTGTGGCTCAGTATCTGTACGTGCAAGAAATGTGACCGAACTGCCCGCAAGTCCAGCATTGGGGTGGTTCTCGCGCTTGCCATGGGAATCCTCCTCCCCCTCCCCTTGGCCTTGCAATCCTTGCTGTGGGTAGCCCCGGAACCCACCTCTGGGATGGTGTGCTTGTGGCCTGAAGCCCTGCCCCCTAGTAAACCCTCCCCTTCCTCTAAAATGTTTTTGGTATCCGCTCATACTCATATACCCCCCCCATTGGTGGTTGGTATAATGGGCTGTGTTATATTGTGGCAGCTGCTGCTGGAGCTGAGGTTGGGATGCTGCTGTCTGAGTTTGTGGTAGGAAGGAAGATGAGTGGGCACCACTTGATTATACGTCCACGTGTTTCAAATATTTGAAATTCTTAGACAAAGCAATACGTTTGTTCCAATAGTTTGTGTCTAAATATTCAGAAGGGAGCTGGCTGAGACGAATTTGGAGACACCCAAACTCAAAATACATGTGAGGCAGAAGACCAAGTGAAATACAGGGTCACACAGCCGCTCTCCAAAGGACCCGATCCGGGTGTATGAGTAGTCCAAAACTTCTTTGAAAAAATATATACTTCAAAGTAAACAAAAAATTATCTTTCGATTGAAAAAATAACAACAATATTAAGATTCAATTGTTTTTCAAGATGGTTTTATCCACAAGAATTCTATCAAAAGAATAAGTCTCATAAAAAATGAGAGATCACTAATGCTTTCTTAGTGAAGAAGAAATCGCCACATTCGCTTTTTCAATCAGACCAACAAATTGCCAATGCATTTCGGAATTCAATTTCCTTCATCAGGGCAGGTCTACAGGTCATGTATATGGGTACATAAATTTAACAATGATAAAGAAAACAGTTCATCATGGTACAAAAACCATCACATAATAGTGCAAAAAAAACACATGTTATAATATCAATTACATACCATTCAGTTGAAGTCGCAGAAGAGGGTGCAGAAGTAAGTGAATAGGGTAGAAAATAGAAGAAAAGAGAACAATAAGGCTCTGTATGATATCCATGGAGAATAGTAAAATGAATGCAGAAAGCATTTTACCTGAGTATGTGAACTTGAATACACGGAATGTAGCGTGGTGCATGTAAAACATGTAAATATCAGAAGCTGCCTGACGTGAATCAGCGCAGAAATCCAGCCACCGGAAGATTGGCTGCAACCAAAAAGTATACGAGTTTGAGGGCCGATGAAGTCCGTGATTGAAAACAGAATTACAACGTTAACCGCGCTTACCGTATGCAACGCAGGGGACAGGAGTTCTCCTCTTGCTGTCTCGCGTTCGACTGTGGCTTTCGCATCGAAGCGTTGCCGAGGCAACGCTTCCATTTATTACCACGTGACCGCAAAGCCGCCCAGATGAGCGCGCGGTCACAATTGCAAGGCTGCTATGGAGCCAATGAGCTGATGCTGAGAGGATTCAGACATTTACCTGATCTAATAGATGTAAATGGGAAATAATGGAGTGTAAAAAGGAGAAAAGTAGAGAAAGTAAAAGAATGGAAACAGAAGAAATACTCAGTTGTGGATAATGTAAGCCTGAGTTTGTGGTGCCAGGTTGGTGATTACTGCCCCCTCTAAAGCGTATTTTGATAGTTTCTTCTGCACTAATGTAGCTTTGTCTGCTTTTCTATACTCTTCCTTTTGTTTCATCTTCTCCTGCCATAGTCTACAATGGTGCACTATTGTGAGTTGTATTTCTGACCATGCCTTTGCTTCCATCCCCAGCAATTTCTTCAGTTGTCTTTGCACCGGCTCTGGTAACCCTTGTATTAAGATGTGATAAAAGATAGCTATTGTTTTGTCCCACAGCTCGCGAGTCTCAAGGTGCCAAAGCTCTTGAATCTCTTGAATGTAGCTAACGGGATCCTCAGCTCACGCATCTTGCGTGACGTAATTGCCCCCAATGTCTGATGTGTCAGGGTATTGTGTCCTTAGTGCCTGCATACCGCATGCCTGCAGTTTGCAAATGGAGATCCGTCATGTGTTGTGTTTTGTGTGGTTACCCCAGGGAACTCCGCCCTCCTCCAGATGTCGTCTGCTGCGTCACCCAATATAGATACTAGCAACCCCTTGACGTCCCCCACTGCCAACCTGTGCCCTGGCTTCAATTTTTCCATTTCATATATCCATTTTTTTCCCCCCCACTTAAAGAGGGTAACCTGTACCTAATGTTTTCCTTGTCTGTGTGTTCCATGGTACGTAATGTGGCCTTGTCCCCCCTCTCTCTAATAGTGGCATCTGCAAATATTCAGCCCTTTCTTCAGGTGATTGCCTATACTGCCGTATCTGGATAGGTCCTCTCTCATCTTCCATGTCTGCCCAAAGTCTGTAATGTCTACATTGTGGGACCCGTGTGGGGCGTCCCGTGTCACTGTATGCCTGCCCCGCTGACATGTGTGTCCCCTATTGTGTGTTACAGCTGCCCCATCTCTTCTGCTCCCAGGGAGGTCTCGGAGCCTGTTAGTGTAGGGTATATGTGGGGCTACTGCTGCTGCCGTGTCCTCAGTTGCTTTGCCAGTAGGCTGCCCACCGCTCTTTTCATCTTGTGTCCTACATTCCCATGACATTTCCGTGCCTGTTCGTGTAATGTAGAGTTTGTTAAGCCCTTCCTTTTCTACATCATTACTGTCTTCCTATTCATCACTACATAATCCATCTGAGAATGTTAGTTTGCTTGGGAGCGGGTAACGCACTGTTACACTTTCAAGATCAATGTAAAGTTAGCTGCATTCTCTTCTCCCCCCCACTGTACTCGTCCCTCCGGCCCCCCTCAGGTGCAGCTCTGCTGTTCCCATGCTACTCCCTGTGTACACATTCGATACCCGTCGGCTCTGTTGCTCTTCCCGTTCCGTCCTCCCTGGTCCTATCCAGTTCTTTCATTATTTCTTCGCTTACCTTTGGTATTGTTCCCTTATCTTCATCTCTCTGATTTCGTGCTCCCCCTTCCCTTGTCAACCTTAGCTCCTTCAATCTTCCTTCCTCGAACTTACCTGTGTTTTCTAAAAATATCTTCTGCCTCCAAAAGGCCATTTCTCGTTCAGCTTCTCCTTTCCTCTTTTCCTTTCCTTATTGTATTCCACTTCCCCTCGCCTCCGTACTCACCTTGCTTCTCCCTCTCGTTGTGTTTTTCTCCATTACATCTCTCCGCTCCCATTCCATCAATCCCTCAAGTTCCCTACTTTCCCACTCCACCTTCTCCTTCCTTTCTAGCTCAAACTGCTCTTGCCTTTCTCGTTCCCTTTGCTCTAGTTGTTTCACTAACGCATTCCTTTTCTCTTTTAATTTGGCTATTTTCCCTTCTAACTTCGCTTCCTTTTCATCCCGCACTTGACCTACCCTCGCGTCATGCACAGACTTTCCTCTACATCCCTTGCCCAGCTCCAATTCCTCTATGGCCTTAGTTTCCCCTTCTGCCTCCCCTGTAGTAGTCCCTTGTAGCTTCAAGAGCACCTGTGCTGCTACCCATTCATCCGGCCCAATACCAGCTAACTCGTTCTTTGCCTGCCACAGCCTTCCTCCATCATGGCCTGTGCTGTCTGCCCTTGCCCGTCCCCCATCTTGCAGGGCGTTGGGGGCGTGCACGTTCTGGGCATACAGGGGTGGCTTGTATGTGGGATTTGAGTAACCCTCTACCGCAGTTAATTCTTGGGGCTCCATAGCGTCTCTCAGTTCTCTAATCGGGTAAAATCCCTGCTCCTCCTCCTCCCCTTCCTACGCGTTGTCTGAGACAATGCTGGGAGGTGCAGGAGGCGGAACACAGGAATCTTTTCCCCCCTCCCTTTACCTCCTGTACACTCATCATCCCCAGATAGTCCCCCGAAACATACGCCACAACTTGTTTATTTCTATATGGTTAGCTAGCTTCCTCCCCTTGTACGTGTTGTGTAGGTAGGTGACAGTGACTGCAGCACGTCCTTGGAGAAACCACCGTTAGGCAGCCGTGGTACTGTTGTCTTTCCATCCGTGCCCTTAGTCCATTCTACGCTGTATTTCACTATTCTATCCTTATAAATAGGCAATGTTTTACAAAAGTGCTTAATTGGGCTCGTTAAGGTCCCGTGGCCACCGTATGATGTCCCTCCCCCATGGTACATCATTGTTTGTTTGTAATTTTACCTGACCTCGAGTTGAGGATTTCGACGTTCCTCTGTCAGTACAAGGGTAAAAATGTATTTTGTTATACAGTTCAATGTTCAGTTAGCAACACCTGCGGCCTCTTTCGGCCTTACAGCTTGCGGTGGATCCTTGTGCCTCTCTGCCTTCACTAGGGCTGCTGCTGGTCGGCATGCCCTTTTGCCGTCCGAGGCCCAATGCGGCTTCACACCTTGCGCAGCGTACTCTTGTACCACCCCGCCTTCACTAGGGACGTCTGCCACATGGCGCGCCCCTTCAATGCCTATGGCCCTCTGGAGCCTCACACCTTGCGTGGCATACTCTCGTACCGCCCGCCTTTGAAGTCAGCTTCTGATGTCAAATTCTCTGGTTGCGCTGTCTGGTCTTCTCGCAATTCCCGAGGATCCTGCAGTCCTCCGAGGTCCGACGGCGGAGGGGGGCAGCACCTTGCCGAGCTGACGTCACAAACAATCTCGCTGGGGCCTCCAACTTGTCAGGGAAAATTATGGGGTCGGCAGAGCCGCACCAAGGGTCCGTGGACCTCCAGCTCTCGGAAGGCCTCAACTGCTTCCAGTGTCCCAAAGAAGTAGAGGTCCACATAAGGAGCAAAGGTTACTGCTGTTTTATTATAGCAAACAAGCAGCGATCACATGCATGGAGCTTGGGCTCACAGGCCACTTTGTGCACTCATGACATCACAATCAGCGTCACTTACCAAGATCCATCCCCGAACCAAACACCACTCCGGGTTGGCTCTCTACAGGAACATATAATGTGCGCTGTTATTTGTGGACACTTTGTCAGCAGGTATACTTGGATCATCCCTAAAAATTGTTACCTAAAAAGTGTTACACTAGAGAGCCCGATGATTGGCTGGGGATTCCTGCCGCCAGCTCCTAGCCCCTAGCCCCCAGCCCCCAGTGTCCTCATTGGTCAGGCTGCAGGCCCCCCAAGCCTGGGACTACCGTTGTTCCCTACCCACAAGACACCTGCTCACATACAGTGTGTATCGATAAGATGTGACTATGTGACAGTGTGTAACAATGGGGTGCTTCTGCTAATGCCATGAGAGCGGTCCATTCCCAGCGCATGCTGTAGGTGGATTATTACAATTTGTTGCAAGCTCGGTCCCCGTCGTGAGACAGCCACGCCGTTCCCAGCATCCAGTCCTTGGCATTGTGTCAGTTCGGGCAAAGTCATGTGTGAGGAGAACGTCGGTGAGGCCAAATTACTTTTGGCTTGGAATATTCTCTCCTGGGGCAGGTCGCACAGTAGCACACTGGGTGAGGAATGTCACTTGCAACATCGTGGCCTTGGCATTTGCAGTCCCTACCAGGGCTATTCTGCTTGCACAACATCTTGCAGCTTGAGAGCTCTATGAGATGATTCTGGCTTGCTGGATTTTCCTAAGGCCTACCATAGCTTGGACTATGTGCTCAGCGTAATTGTCCGTAGGTTAAGGGTTGGCGTGGTCTGTTAGGTCCCGTGAGTGCTCCTGTCCTTACATAAGATAAATGGCATATAGCATTGGCAAGCATGTACACAAGCTCTTCTGGTAATTTGCGTTTCTGCAGTGTTGTAGCGAGCCTAAGTGGCAAAATAATAAACATGCAGACAGTATGTATATGTCACTGTCCTCTAGCTCATAGAACTGTACGCATGGGTTCTTCATGTGGATTGGTGTGTGAGTGTTCAGAATGTGCAGAATGCACATGTGCTTCCTGGCTAATGCAGCTATGTCGTCATGGCGTCTCTAACAACCTGCAGCATAGCTTGTTGAGAGGTCATTCAATTTGGTCCATATAGGCGTCTCCAGCAAGGTCTTGGTCATCCTGGCTTGCTCTGGGTAGAGTCCGTACCATCGCAGGGTTGTATGGTCGGGTGACCGGGTCCCACTAATTGTGCGTGCCTATGGTGGGAGTGGTGTGGATCGGTGCAATCTCATACGGTCGGTGGTTATTCTGTCGGGGGTGCTTCTTCCAGTTGGGGGGCCCGTCGGGAGGGAAGGAACATTCAGATTTTCCCTCTTCAGGAGGGAGACATCCTCTGGCCCTTAGTCCATTACTCTCCAGGCCCCCAACTGACATTACATGGAACGTACAGCCACACCACAAACAAACATTAAAAACCAACATTCGGACAAGCACAGCACGCACTCACTCACATCAACCAAGAGGAAGAAAGATCCAAAACATAACATATCTTCCCACTCACAAAAAGGAATACAATGAAGGATGGAACAGCAGGAATGCAAATGAAAGTGAACCCAATTGAACGCCCTCATACCAATAAACGTCACCACCAAATACCCTTCCAAACTAAGCTCTACGCTCCGAGCCATATCACTCACCCCACTGGACCAACATCTAGCTTACCGTAGCTAATACCCCAAACCAAAAACATGCAACTACTCTGTAGCAGGCCCATACCACAGACACCATTCAAAGGGAACCAGCCCTCACAACACACCTAACTCAATCAAAACAACCACTCACAAATAACCATAAACGCACCATCATCCATCCACCCTGAACAAAGTGTGCGAAGACACTACACTGAGGTTATACAACCCCCAAACAAACCAAAATCAGGCATCAACACCCCCAAACAAATGTCACACTAGTTGTCAGTACACCTGACCACTTCAACTAGACACCTAGTGCTGGGACTAACCAATCCCACCAAATTGGCACAACTGGGCAGGGACCCCCCGAACTGCCCTAAATATAGGCACAATAGCGCTAAGACCCCCAGTTCCCTCCAATCTCTGGCACCACCATGCCAGGACTCCCAGTCCCCCTAAACATTGGCACCACAATGCCAGGACTCCCAGTCCCCCAAAACCGTGGCAAACCATGTGCCGGGACCCTTGGTCCCACTTAAACTTCGGCACAAAACATGCCCGAGCAATCATTGCCCAACTTCCAATCAGAAATCTCATTAAACCAATATGGCACCTATTCTGCAACCATCACCCACATTAGTGCTCCACCACTCAACTCACACCACAATACAGGCAATTTGAGCACATTAGAAATGATAAACAGGAGCTAGACACTACCACTGAGTCCATAATCTATTGCTACAAAGTCCTTTAGTGTGTGTGATGAACCTGTGGAAATTATTATTTTTTTTTTAATAACACAACAAACAATGCTCATTGCACAACTTCCAACACAGCAACCACTCAACTCACACAACAACCCCAGGCAAATTGAACAGATAGAAATGATACACAAGAGTTAGACATTACCACTGAGTCCATAACCTATTGCTACAAAGTCCTAGAGCATGTGTGATGAACCTGTGGAAGAAACAAAATTAACACAACAAAGCAACACATCTTGTCCTGCTTTTGGGCAGCCGTTTCTCCAATGACACTCATAACACAATTTGAGGGTCTCAAAACCCTCCTAAGGCCTTTTTTAAACATGATGTGGGTCTAGAAACCCTCCTAGGACTTCATCTAGGAACTCAAAGGCCAAGTGACAGGCCATAAGGTGACCTGGACAGCAGTCCTTTTATCCCTCTCAGCAGGCTCACAAAATGTTCCCAACGCATTATCCAAGCAGTCAAACATAGGAGAAGAGTCTGGATAACCCAAAACCGGAACACACTCAGATGCAGTAGTACTTGGAGCACACCCCTTCAACAACTCCAGCACTTCCCTGCAACAACTCCGGCACACACGTAGAGGCAGTACTTTCATTTTTAATCTTAGATGCAGTACTTTCCTTTTTAATTACCGGAATAAACTTTGAAGCAACTCTTTGGAACTTCGGAACCGGAAAACACATTGATGAAGTACCCTGATACTTAATGCATGTTCAATCAAACGCTCTTTCATCCTCCTCCTCGATGCCAGCTCTGCCTCTGCCAGTCATAACACAGCCGATAGCAGCCTCCGCTGGCGATTGGCCGTGGATAGTATTGCTTCGGGGTAAATGTACGCGCCCAATGGAGCCAACCCACGTCATCAGATAACAGGGGACACCGAAGAGAACGGAGCTCTCCGCACCAACGATCTCCCACCGCGGCTCTGCTCACTGACAGGAACCTCCCCGGCCCCAGCAGTCACCTCAGGGCTCCACGCTGCTTCCACTGAGGCGCACTCAAGCACCCAGCGCTCAAGTCGAGGGTACACCCAGGGGGACGGAGTCCACCCACTTTTTTCAGACGGGGGACTCAGTCCCCCACGCCCCCAAGCTAAAATGAGAAACATTGAATGTCTTATTTGAATGTATGCAATAAAGCCAAGCCGACCACGGGGCTCGAATCACAGTTGTCAGGTTTGGAGACCAGGACACTTCACCACTGTGCTACATAACCTGATGAAAAATAGCACACAACTAAAGGTAAAATGTCCCATTTGGGTACTGCAAGGCCCAGGGAAAACATTTGTATTGGCTCTTCCATGCACATCTTTTAACGTTTTCAAAAACACTATTAGAAGAAAATATCCTCTCTTGGTTTTGTGCGTGTGTTGTTTTCATGAGAGGCAAATGCCATTCGTCCTGTGCAATTTGAGTGGTTATGCAAAGCCAATTTAATGAAATGTACATACTTCCCTGTGATATGCAAATGTCTTGCAAAGTCCCATCCCGTTACATTTGTTGATGAGTCCCCCACTTTAATTTCAGGGACTTGACCCCTGCCAGCATTCAAAGCAGGCTCCAGCCCAGAAATCTGCTGCTCAATATGGGTGAAGGGGCAAAAGGGGCTCGCTCACCTTAGGGCCGGGGGAAGGCCGTTAATCTTGGGCCTCATTCTGAGGCCCCCGGTACTGTAAGTGCTGCTCCCTTACTTAGATGCTGCGCCCCCCGTTACTTGTACTCCTCACCGCTGACTGTTAAGTCCTCCTCCTCACAGCAGTCCTGCAACGTTTATAATGGGCACCGGAGCAGCAAATCCTGTACCTTGAGGCCGCAGCTTACCTCAGCTTCTCGTCGCCAATGATAAGATGTGCTCTGGATTAGATAAAGTGCACCGAGCCAGTCACGTGGGTAACACGTCTTTACTGGGATCACCGACAAAGGGTACATCGGTAAATACAGGAGGTGAGTAGGTAAATTTGTAGGCATGGAGACATCCACCGGCCCCTAGTCCATTACTCTCCAGGCCCTCAACTGACTTTACATGGAACATACATCCACACCACAAACAAACATTCCAAACCAACATTCAACCACTCACATCAACCAAGAGGAAGTATCCTTCTGGCTAAATGGTAGCTTGCACTTTCAACCTTAATTTAAGTCACTCTCAACAAAATACTTAGCATCAGACATTGTCAAGGGTGTACGATGCAGTAATATCCCACATTGACAAGTGTTGATAGTTCCACAGGGCCGGGAGATGTCGACGACATGTAACAGGTCCAGGGACTTCTGTGTCCAACATACTATGAAGCATAGCTCTAGAAAGTGGCAAGGCTGTAAATAGAACCCTCTGCTGCGTCTGAATTGATTGAACGGGGATAACGCATCCATGACAGAGGGTATACAGCAGAGGCATGTTTTTGCACCAGAATGGGTGAAGGGATCCTTATGGGCCACTGGGAAATACCATTGCACTACTTGAGGGGTGACTGACCCCTTCCCCAGGAACAGGGCCCCCTAGCTCCTCCACTACTTGTTGCTCTAGAGAAAAAAACCTTACATAGGTCTTCACAATCCCTGCTCAAGCCTCATTGGGTCTAGCCCTTGCTGGTGATTCTCTGCAGCTACGCAACTCCTTGGCTTGCTGCATGTATCACTGACTGCCAGTACAAATGTCCCTTTCCGTGGGGTCTGAATTTCTCATGCTCTACTTTCATTTAAGGTCCATGCAGCATCAATACCTTTGTGACGAGTTAGTTGTTTCCTGGCAGCGGAAAGCTGGCAAATACAGACAATTTCCTCTGCTTGTAGCATGTTTTTTACTATTCTGAAGAAGGTTCAGTTTTCAATAGCTCTGCTCCCCAGAAGTGAGCCCGAGGGCTGTAATCAATGCAGGCGAGAAGAGAGGCTGCCGGTCCAGACCACCAAGTAAGAACAGTCCTGGGGTTCCATGTGATTTCATCGCCTGCAGTTTCATCACTGGGATTTTTACCGCAGATTTGTTTTTTTGGGGGGGTTTACTCCCCCAAAACCCCATCCTCTTTAAATATTTTTATATCCCCGTACGCCCACAGACAATTTATATAATTTTTTAACCCCCCCAAAAAATGTGATGTTTATTTTTCAAAATAAAAATCTGCGCAAAAAACCCTGCGAAAAAACATCCGGCGATGAAATTACGTCGTAACAGTCCGTGAGGTAGGACTGAAACCAGTAGTGAGCAGGGCCAGAAATGTCCAGCGAAGAAAGACAAGGAAGTCGAGTAGGGTCATCTACAGTATCAAAGGCTGCAGAGATGTCACGAAGAACAAGAATAGAAGTACGTCTGTTACGACAAGCTGAGAGAAGAGTTTGAAACGTATAAAAGTGCTGTTTCAGTGGAGTGGGCAGGATGAAAGCCAGACTGTAGGGACTGTAGTGCGGAGAGGAGAGAGCGGCGGTGTAGCAAGAAGAATCCTGCGAATAGACAATGCTCTCTAAAAGTTTAGATGAAAGGGGAAGGCGAGAGAAGGACCAAGGGCAGATTTGTTTTAAGATAGGAATGAAGGTAGCATGCTTAGACTAAGAAATAAAAAGGGTTAGAAGAGTGGTGGGATAGGGAAGAATCTGAGGGTAAACCCAGGAAATGAGTGGAGAGGATCAAAGGGGGAGGCTATAGGATGGGCACGAGGTAGGAAATGAGCAGTGTCAAGATCTGAGAGAGGGGAAAAGACAAAAAAGAGAGAAGGAGAATGGGAGGGGGTGAGGAAGTAGGAAAAGAAGATCAAAGAGTAGGAAACTTAGGGGTAAAATAATCAGCAAGATCAGAAGAATGAGGGGATCAGGTGGGAGGGGAGAGAGGATAATATTGCAAAAATCAAAAAGATGACATGGGTGGTGCAAAAGAGTGAGAGAAGAAAAGTATTTTTTCTTCTCACAATAACACTGTTCTGTGATGTGCCTCAGGGGTCTGTTCTTGTCCTGCTACTCTCATCTGTCTATACTATCCCATTATCTTCACTTATCTCGTTTTCATCTATCCTGTTACTACTATGCAGACAACTCAAATTCTTTTCTCCTTTACTGATTCTCTCCATTCCCAAGCCTCTGCGTGCCTTTCCTCTAAACAATCCTGGATGTCTTCTAATTTCCTTGATCTCATCCTGTCTAAAACCAAGGTACTCTTTTTCCTCCATCTGCATCCCCTCCTCATTTGTTTCCTCCATCTGAGGTATATTTCTCCTCCTGAGCCTGCAACCTAGATGTTCTATTGGTCTCTTCTTACATTTCTTCTGCAGCTCGTAACCTTTGCTTTCTTCTCTTTACACTTTGCTGCGCCAACCTTTTCTGTCATTCCATGCCTCTAAACGTATCACTGAGCTAATTTTCTCTAGACTGGATTACTGCTCAGCCCTTCTCATTGGCTTTACTGTTCCCGAATCCTGTCTTACCCCCCCTTCCTTCTATTTACAATTCCTTGATTCATCAGTATCTTTTTTCTCTTCCCACCTGTGCGTCCATCACCTCTTCGCTCCTTTCGGCCTCTATTTTACCATTTGGATTGTGTTTTCTTTTCCATTTTCTGTCATCGCTTTTAAGTGTCTCCATGGCTTAGTTCCATCCGCTCACTCATCTTTAGTCTGCTTCTATTTTCCTGCACGTTCTCTCCACTCTCAAAACACTTCATCTTGTTGTCCCTAAACCTCCTTGTGCATCCACCCGCTTTTGCTCCTTCTCCCTCCTTGCTACTTTTCACTGGAACTCTTTCGCTTTCTATCCGTTCTTCACCTAGCTATCATATTTTCCAGACCCGCCACAAATCCCACTATCTTTCACTTCTTTCTGACCCGTAAACACTGATCTACTTATTGCATTTTCAAGTTTTTCCTGTTTGTACTGTGTTTTAATGTATGTGCAGCACTTTGGCAAAAGCGCTCATAAAATACAAAATACAATGTGGGCAGATATTTACACTGACTTGCAGAAAGACCTGAAAAGGAAACAGTCTTGAACCTAAGGGATTACAACAATGTGCACACGGCCCTTTGTAGAGAAGCCGCTGTACACGTCATTAGACCCCACCCCCTCACCTCCGTCATATTGGACGAGCAAGAAGACATGCCTGACCCTGGGTATTATTCCAATACCACATTGGAGATATAATGTGGTATTGGAATAATATCAATCCGTCAGCTACGACCTGGATCAAATTATTCTTGAGTAATAGATCTATGCGGTTCTTCTCTCAATCTGCAGCCGCAGATCCCTCCCCTATTCACTGCGATGTCCCCCAGGGCTCTTGCGTGTCGCCAACAATCTACAATGTTTTTACAAAACCGCTCTTTGATGTACTTGACTATCTGGGTGTCTCCTATACGAATTACGCTGACGACACCCAGATACTCATTCCCATCACTGGAGACTACTTGGCTGGCACCAAGGCCCTGAATGACGTCTACCTGGTCATCCAAGCCTGGATGGCACAACAGTTATGCCTCAATGATGACAAAACTGAGCTCCTCATCTTGGGCACTACGCAACGCCTTAGTAAACTTGAGCTGTCTTACCAATCGTTTATCATCGATGGCAACACCAACCAAGTTTCGGAAGACACCAAAACCTTAGGTGTCTACCTTGACGCCACCTTATCCCTATCCCGACAAACAAATGCAGTCAGATCTGCTTCAGCATACACCTGCAAACTCATTGCAGCCTGCAGTCCATTTCTGACCACTTCAAACACGGTCACACTGGCCAGAACCCTCATCATGGCCAAAATCGACTATGGTAGCGCCCTCTTCCTAGGAACCAGCCAAGAGAATCTGAACAAATTGCAAATCTCCCAGAACAACGCCATTAGAGCGGCTCTAAATATCCTGCGCAACCACCACATCTCGGTAACCAGATCCAATCTACACTGGCTACCTGTCAAACAGAGAATTTCACTGAAAGCCTTAGGCCTTACCCACAAATGCCTGGCCAACCAAGCTCCCCAGTATCTCTGCAACCGGCTATCCCGCCACGTGCCTACCCGCCCTCAAAGAACCGCCCAGTCCCACTGTTTAACCATCCATAGGTTCAAACTACAAAAAGCGGGTGGATCAAGCTTCCCCGTCCTAGCCTCCAAGCTGTGGAATGCCCTCCCCCTCACCATCAGATCAGAAGAATGCTTCAGTGCCTTCAAGTCCAAAACGAAAGCCTGGCTCTTCAACCAGCCTTGATACTCCGATTTCTTACGTACCTGGGAGCCCTGTCCCAGTAAGCACCTGCTCTATTGTAAATGATGTATATTGCTTTATACCCTGAATACTCTGAACTGTATATAAAGTTTGATTATATGTATGTTCATTATGTAACCATGTCTAAGTTGCGCCCTGATGCCTGCGGGCCTGACGGTGCATGTTACAAATAAAAACAAATACAAATACAAAAAAAATAAGAGACGTTATGCACTCAGACAACCGTCTCAAATGTATCCTAGAACTGAAGCAGTAGAGGGACGTCTGCAGACATCAATGGAGTTAGAAGACCTATAAAAAAAATCTGACTAGCATAAAATAACATCATGAAGAGACAGTGAAACACTGAAAAGTTATAAGAATACATAAAGAATGAAGATGTAACTGAAGAAACAAAGTAAGCATATAAGTGTGTGAAGAAACCATATGTACAGAGAGGATAAGTAACCAGACATATAGTAGATGTATGTACGCAGAAACGCAAGGTAGATGAGCCACATAGAAGCTTGCTGCAGTAGAAAATACAACACGGGTAAATCGGCCATGTTGAAAAGATAGACGTCAACTCTGAATAATAGTATCCAAAAAGCTTGAAGCAGAGAGATCAAGGCTGCAGAGCGGACAGGCGCTGGAACATGAATCCATGCAGGCACACAGGATAGCGGTTTGGCCAAGGATGCAATGGTAAAAAGCAACTGCAAGGTACCAAGGGAGTCAACGAGGATAAGCAATGTACACAGGACACATTTTACTCAGCTAAAGTAAATCAGTGAACATTTGGGAATGCCAAGCATTGTACATGCAAAAAACATGCAAGACGGAGCAACCAAGACTCCAGAGGCCAAAGAAACACGTGTCTGGGGTTTCTGTTGGTACTCTTGTTCAGAGGGGAATTGCCTAGTATTTCGGTGCTGGACTGCCCCAGCGCAGGACAAAGACTGATATGTTTGGGATATTTCTTCTCTGTGAAAGATAGTGAGCTAAAGACTCTGGGTAAGTCTCTCGTAACCAGGACTAATGTCTGGCAGAGGGACTCCCAGGACCCCCCTTGTTAATTTGCATATTTAAGTAACTTTGGGTCTCACCCTAAGTTACTAGGGGAATCCAGACGTGGACCCCTTGCTCACTATTCTTAGAGAGGCACAGATCCACCCTACTGATGAGGTCCAACCAGACCGAAACACGTGTCTGGGTTTCTGTTGGTACTCTTGTTCAGAGGGGAATTGCCTAGCATTTCGGTGCTGGACTGCCCCAGCGCAGGACAAAGACTGATATGTTTGGGATATTTCTTCTCTGTGAAAGATAGTGAGTTAAAGACTCTGGGTAAGTCTCTCGTAACCAGGAATAATGTCTGGCAGAGGGACTCCCAGGACCCCCCTTGTTAATTTGCATATTTAAGTAACTTTGGGTCGCACCCTAAGTTACTAGGGGAATCCAGACGTGGACCCCTTGCTCACTATTCTTAGAGAGGCACAGATCCACCCTACTGATGAGGTCCAACCAGACCGAAACACGTGTCTGGGGTTTCTGTTGGTACTCTTGTTCAGAGGGGAATTGCCTAGCATTTCGGTGCTGGACTGCCCCAGCGCAGGACAAAGACTGGTATGTTTGGGATATTTCTTCTCTGTGACAGATAGTGAGCTAAAGACTCTGGGTAAGTCTCTCGTAACCAGGACTAATGTCTGGCAGAGGGACTCCCAGGACCCCCCTTGTTAATTTGCAAAGAAAGTAATGACACCTAGTCTAATTGAATTAAATGGAAAGGTAACATGGACACAATTATGGCCTCCTCACACGTGGTGCAAGACCACAAAAGAAGTCCTATTCATAAGCTCCAGACGAAGATAGCAATGTACCTTAACTCCCTTTAACGTTCCAGAGAAGAGAACATCCAGCAAGGTCAACTATAAAGAAGAAACCTTGGCTGAAGGCCTAACTGATTAGAGATGATAGGCTAATTGGCCAAGTGGGCAGTTGTCGGACGTTGCTCCCCGCACCTGGGTTTCGTTTTGCGTATGTGCTGCTAACAAGCTGAATGTCCAAGGTTGGGAGAAATTGCCAACCCATCATGAGGGCAACGTAATGGTGAACATATATTGTTGCAGGGGCCAATCCACTGCTATTATCTGTATTATATGTAGTTAGAGGGAAGTTCAAGGCATGACTACCAGATGAGGGGCAGCCAATAATGTTACTAACACGTACAGAAGCTATAAGTAGATATGTTCCACTAATCAATCACTCTGTCTGTTTTATTTGCCATGTAGGTTGACATCATAGTTGACGTACATAGAAGTATGAAGCCTTTGTGTAATCAAAATGTACAGAGTGTGTGAGCTACAATCTGTTGTTCACCAGGTTTCCATAGTTTATTGAGTGGATAATAAAGTTGTATTTTGCCATATTCTTTGAGTCTGTCCGGTTATTTGGGTCCGAGATCATTTATTGTGGCAATCCCATTCTGCATAGAAACACACAAAGGTGCTACTGCACATTTTGGAAACAGTGCAGATGGTTCAGGTCCAGACCCTAGGATTCTTAACGTCTTCCACCATTAGCCGGAAGACCGCAGAGTTTTCCTGCGGAGAGTGGTCGAGCAACACGTGACCAGGGGCAGGTACCACCTTTGAAGAAATTCCTGTCCGGTCCCCACAGGCGCCCCATGGACTGAAGAAAAGTGGTCAATTAGGAAAAGAGTCGATACCGAAGGGCTTGAACTAATAACATACGCAAGTCGAAATATAGAAAGTGGTAAATAAAAGTGAAGGGGCCGTATTTCGAAACACTCCAAAGTGGAGTAAAATAGAGATGAGATAAATCTATCAGGAGGATAGAATAAGACGTTCATAGAAAAAGAGTGCACATTTGTCTGGGATTTTGAAAATATCAGTGTAAAAAAAGTTGACGTGTTTTGATTTAGTTGTGATAACAGGTTGAAACTATAGAACAATAATAAATTCAACTAGCTACCAAATCCTAAAAGTAAGCAGTTGTTGCCAATCAAAATCAAAGGAGGGTAACAATTAAGAAAACATAAAATAAGATTCTTAGATTGTCAATAATAAAAGCAGGATAGTAAGAATCGATAGAATTATAAATGAAGAAACAAAAAGAATATTAGTATATAGACTTGAAAATTGTTCGAAGAATAATTTTGATATATGGGTGGCGATTGATGGTGCATGCATGAAATAATTGTTGCAGCATAATTAAATAAATTTTGGCACAATAGCACCATTCCAGGTGTACAATATGCACCACCAGCACCTCTGATCTATGTGAGACATTTGTGGCTTGGACAGTGTAGTCCTCTGATTCGATGCCCGCGGCGCCTGACTCCGTGATGGCCGTCGCCTCCTCCTAGTGGGACGGCCATGCTGGAGTCAGGCTCACGTGACCACGCGACTCGCTGCACCATGGCAACATAAGCAGAATGGTAGCGCGGGCCGCGGCGAAGAAACCTCTGGCACGCGGCTTTTAGGACCACCAGAGACGTTCGCTCCAAGTAAGCGGCTTCTTTGAGACGCTATCCGCGGCCAGCCACTCCCCCGCGAGCAGGGGTCGAGAGACAGGCATGCAGACCTGCGTGTGTACACAGGGTGTTTTTGTTGTGTACTTGCTGATTTTAAAGCTGCAACGCATAGCGCATGCAGCTTGACAGTGTAACTCACGCAATTTGGTTAAAAATGGATAGTTATACAAATAGTATTGTCGCTTTACTATCCTAGATGCACGAGTGCATCACACTTGACAGTAATAATTGTTATTTGGCCCCCAGGTTCCGGGCCGTCTCACCCCCCGTGGAGAGCATCCATACCACACAGATAGGGTAAGCCTTTGCCTTACTGATAATGCAATGCAGTGTTTTGGAACAGACCTACAGTTGAGGTTTTCAAATTGGATATTTATCCCTGCTCCATCTCTCACCCCTCCCTCCTGTCATCCCTACAGGGAGAGGTACAGAAGTTAAGCAGACACCGCTGCTGCAACTAAATAACAGCGGGAATATACCTTGATGCCTTGCCTATGGCTCATCCACCTTGTTCCACAGAAACCGGTCGGCTATAGAACGACTAGATCTAGTGCACAGTGCTATCCGCACAGGTCCACATCGTTCTGAAAAAGGATCTCTAGACTAAGCACCTAGGGGTCCGTTCTGTTTTAGGTGAATAACCTCCAGAGAGAAATCCACTGAAGAAATCTCTTCCTTGTTTTTAGACAAAACCTGCACCTGCCAACACAGAGAAAACCCATTAAAATTAACTAAACCTTCATCTGGATGGCAGCAAGCACATGCAAAAACCAAAGTGGTTGAGCATGTGTTTTTTAGCACAACACAGTGCACCAGAGACGATTTGGAAAGCAAAGTCAGACCAAATGGCTTCTTGAAACCCGTCCCATTCGACAAAACTGTTTTTGATTCTGGGCAACACACAGTTGGAATTCCCACAAATAGTCCCTTTGTTTTGTTTAGTGCAGCATAATTAAATCAATAAAACGACTTTTCATTATGGGGGTGTAAAGACTGGTAGGGGGTGTCTGTACTTCCGCTCTCTATATGGTAGAGGAGAGGCACAGAGGACCCCAGCCAAGATTCTCTATTGTGGTAGCAATGGACGAGCAATCAAGGCCTAGCTTCTCAGGAGGTGATGCAGGCTGGTTCTTAAGTACAGTGTAGTCCCTGAACCCCCACAAAGGAATGTCCACACACTGTATTACTGAAAACACAGTCTTTATATAATTAATATTCAAAGGTATGCACACGATCACAATAACGCACTTTGTACTCGGAAGTCAATAATGATAAATATATACAATTCTAAAGTGGTACCACCAATGTTATCAAATCTTATTAAAGTGCATCAACTGTACAGTTAAAATGTCACACAGATTAATAACGAGGAAACCAGCAATAGAGATAGGCAGGAACGTAAGATGGTTGAAACAATAGGCAGAATGCTGGCCCCGTACCCTAGACACAGTTCTGTGTGGAGATCCCCCCACCTGGGCAACCTGTAAATAAAGATATATAGCACAAGCCCAGTCCATATACTGTTCGATAGTCTTACTTCTTCCTATTAAGGTTTTACCCCCCCCCAATGTACCTGGTGGAGTAGAGGTCTCCGACGATGCACCGACCGATCCTTCTTGAGTGCCTCCCTTTCAGACGGAAGCCACGGATCGTCGAGAGGTGTCGGGGAACTTAGCGTTCGGTGTCGGGGAATCGACGGCCCTTCTTGAGTGCCCTCCCTTTAAGGCAGGAGTCACAGGTCGTCGAACGTCCGACGGTGAACAGGGTGAACTACGGCAGGGAATTGGCAGCCTCGTTCCTAGCGGTGCTCGTCGACGACAGAGCGTTGGCGTCCTGCAAGGAAGAGGCGTGCGGGGCACCTCGGTGATGATAGTTCTGGACCGCAAAGAGATTGATGAAGAACTGTGGCCCAGCAAGGGCATCGAGTTGTCGGCATCTCTGCGGTCTTTAGGTGGCGGAAACCAACCGGTGGATGCTCCTCGGCGCGTCGTCGGTCGGGCCTTCTCCAGCGGGAGACAAGCGGATGACGATGCAGACGAGAGCGTCCGATGATCAATTAAAGTTCTTAGGCAAACGGGAGCACGGCGGCTCCGGTCGGCGACAGTGGCGGACAACAGGCCGGGTGCTTCTCCTTGGAGTTCCGCAGCAGTCCCCGTATCGGGTCAGCAGCCTGTCGAAGGTCTGTCTACCAGGGAGCGTTGGCAAAGATCAGCTGTGCACGATGGTCCCTCGTAGCTCGGGAAGAGGGCGCCTTACCAGGTCCTCTCTGGGTCAGTCCTTGGAAACACCGCAACCTTCAGATTGCGAGGGAGAGCCACAGCACTCCTTCTCATCCAGCGGGGGTTTCAAGGTCAAGCGTCAGTTACTCCAGTTACTCGTCGTAGTGCACTTCAGCTTCTGAACATGATTCCTAGCAGTGAGAGGTCCCCAGATATACTGTTGATCTCCCATTCATTCCGCTGGGTCACACTCAAGCATCCAATCATGACTACGGGCATTCATGCAGGCAGGCAGCCAATCAGGCACACGAGGTATTCAGGCCATTCACTTCTCTCCAGACACTCACAACAAGTTATGTGTATTGGGACAAGTACCGAGCCATTCAACACTCCAAGCTGCATTCATACCAGTTTCGGGCAGGGTTGTCTCAGTCATTGTGTCAACCACCAGATACTAGACACCCTCAACACAGAATGCATATTCGTCACACACTCTATTCACCCAGGTCCCACCCACAGGAGGTACCCACAACATACATCACCGGGAAGGCTCCAGCCAGTCTGGCCGGGTCTTCACAACAACACCATATACAGCATTTCCACCCAACAGCCAGTCAGGGGAAAGGGACAGAGTCAGGGCTTCCCAGGACTTTGGGAAAACAAGGTATGGGGAATAGAAAGCAAGAGGCCACAGGGGCCATCTTGTTTTCCATCAGGAATCAACAGATCCCAATGGCAGGGCCGGGGTATCCCAAAATGGAGGATACGCCGCGCACCTGTCACATTCAGCATGGAGCTGCCACCAGCCCATACCCTGCTCTGCGGGCCACCCACAGGTGCCCAAAAACATACACTAGGGGCACAGGGTTGTACCCCCACCCATGGGTGCCATAAGGGTATCCCACGGGTCCGTTCACCAAACCAAAAGAAAGAGAGCTGCACCGCCAGGAGTCCCACATGAACTCCTGTGCGGAAAACATGACAGAACACACGATAAAAAGCAGTAAAGGACAAGGATACGGAGGCCATGTCCCTCTGATGCATTTCCAGCATCACAGGGGGATAGGCCCTTTTTACATTTGTGCAAAACACTACCATAAGACACACCTAAAATTAAGAAATGCCATGCTGAGTGGGTAAAAGGCACTGCTGACAAGATGTTCATGCCCTGGCCTTAAGAGGGCTCGCTATCATGAACAGTATTGCAACACATAACAACATACCTATATGCTGCGTACACAGGGGAAAAGTTACAGGAAAGGTTAGCCATTTTAGAGTTATGAAAAGTGAAAGATCAACATAAAGAGGCGGGCGTATCACCCTCAGCTCCTCTTTCTCCTCCCAAAGCTGAAAGGATGACTGAGGGCAAACAAGGAATGTATCCTCTAAAGGAGTTAAAAGGAGCAGCGGGGTATACCAATCCAACATACGCACCCCACGCTTATAATAGTGGGGACAACATAAAAGAAAGTAAGAGTAAATAACGTAAATATATGTCCACACACGAACATAAGGAGCGCAATGAGAGATGGGACAGACAGATAGAGATAGAAATAGAAGAGGAAGACAGGAGACAAAAAGGAGAGAAAGACAGAGCAAGTGGAATGACAATAGTTCAAACGAGTGGATTGGAGGACAGTGGGAGGACAGATACTACTTAAATTTGATGGAAAGGGATTTGACGATGTTAAGGAAAGAGAAGAAAGAGGGGAAGAAGAAAAGGAAAGAACCAGAAAAGACATACAAGGAATAGCAGAAAAAAGAGGAAGCGAAAGGAAGAACGATGAAGGTAAGAAGAACAGAAAATAGAAGAGAAGAAACATGAAAAAATAGAAGCACAAAGATTGGAAGAACGTAGGTTGCAGAGAAGGCGAGAGGCAGAAGAAAAAAGGGAGATGGGAAGAAGAAATTAGAAGGAGTAGGGGACAAAGAGATGATGAAAAATATCACATAGTTAATTGATGTATAATAATCATTGAAGCAGGAGTGCAACAGGAAGAGGAGAGAGAATCACAACAGCCCTGCTGTAACGCTCACCTGATTCCCGTAGAGGCGCCGGTCTTGACTGGGCGTATACCGTATCTTCAAAGGTGATGTGTAACACACGGCTGGCTCTTTGGGCTGGACCTCTGTGCACTGTATGTCTGACTCGAAGGGTAAGATGTCTGCAGATAGAAAATATGGGATTAATGAACTGGGTTATTGAATGTCTCTCTCTTCTTCCCTTTCTCTTCTCCTGTAGAACCCCAAAGGTTAACGCTCTCACCTTAGGTAAGTGAACGCCGTGCTCTCCATCTGCCTCGGGGCAGGGTGCTGTAACCAGTTTCTTCACTGGATAAGGGGAGCAGGCCTCTTGACTTCAGAGGACTGCTGTCCGTCGTTTACTGCACGAACGGTAAGTTTCGAGTAATTCTAATGTCTTTAAAAGTCTTTAGTAATGATGTCTCTTGTTTTTGCAGGGTTCCGGCGATGGCGGATGACGGGCTGAAGTGAGTTGAAGATGGAGCCGTGTGATGAATGGAAGCGCCTGGAAGCACGTAAGTAGGCGCTTGTTGCCTGCTTCACGATGCGCTCTAACTGTCTTTTTATTTTGCAGGTACAAGTTCGGGGCGGCTGCAGGGTGCCGGAATACCCACTGGGTTAGATGTGGAAAGGAGTAATGGCACGTGAGTATTAAAGTTCTCCAATGTCTTTAAACGCACCTTTGTTTTGTCTTTCAGATGTGGGATGCAGCGCCGAAGGCTTCCGGAGCGTGCGAAGAGCTGGTAAGCTTTTGTCTTTCAGATGCCGGAATGCAGTGCGAAGACCTCCGGAGCGCACGAAGAGTAGGTAAGCCTTTGTCTTTCAGATGTCGGAATGCAGCGCGAGGCGTTGGTGACAGCCGATGGACCAGGTAAGTGAAGCGCTGTCACTGAAGACCGTAATGCTAACCTGTTCTTTCTTGTCTTTATAGGTGTTGCTGAAGACTGGATTCAGGATGGTAAGCCTTTTTCCTTAGGCCCAGCATCAGATGCAGAAGACACGATGAGCGTTCTGCTGCAGAGGATGCAGAATAACGCAAAGCAAGATTCATCCATCGGGTGTGGTTTAAATAGCCTCCTGTAGTGCTTAGGTGTCTCCTTCCACAGCCACGCCTAGGTAAGAAAAGAGTTCCTGCTTTCCAGAAGAGTTCCAGTGTTCTGAACCTAGGGAGTGGCTCCTGCCCCACCCAACAGGAAAAGTAGTTCCAAACAGAAGAGGATCAGAGGCTCAACTGGCAGGCAAGTAAGCAGCATGGTCTGCTGCAGGTAAGTCCACCCAAGCATTATGAGCCCGGCGCTTCCAGCGCTGGGACTGGGCATATTTATGATTTCAAGGACTTCGGTGTGCCCAGGGTGACAGGTAGCAGACTCAGGCACAAAAAGATACAAAGACAAAAAGGAAGTAGAACTGCTACCATCAAGGCTCCTACCCAATTTTTGTCAATGAATGAAACTAAATGGAAATCGGGGAGCCTGATTTGATTGTACTAATGGAATGAATTCCTAGGTTAGTAACCCAAAGGATTGTCCAGAAAGAAAAAAGATCGAATAAGGAAATTCACACATGTCTAGAGTTGTGAACATAAAAGGTTTGTATTGAAACAAAGAAACATCAAGGAAATACATTTGGAAACAATATGTATGAGACAAATTTCTAAAGGTTGTAAACATAAAAGGTTTGTATTAAAGCAAAAGAACATCAAGGAAATACATTTGAAAAACAATATGAATAAGACAGATTTCAATAGTCTAGACAGTGAATAACTTAGTTGGATACTTGAGAATATCAAAAAACATTTGAAGGCAATATGTGTAAAAACAAATATCAATAGTCTAGACAACCAAATGGTTCTGGATTTAGAACATGCTCCATGTATAGTGCATGTAAGAGTCAAGAAGGTTTATGGGACCTGTAGGCATCTAGGTCCTGAAATTGCTTCTATCCATGGAAGCATATCATCTTGCTGGTGCCGGCCAAATTTGTTTAGTCGGTCTTCAAGGTTGTGTACCCACAGTCACCAAACCAAAAGAACAACCTAAGGTTGTCTGAATGGAAATATACATTCTAAGGACTTCGGTGTGCCCAGGGTGACAGGTAGCAGACTCAGGCACAAAAAGATACAAAGACAAAAAGGAAGTAGAACTGCTACCATCAAGGCTATGGCTATAGTTGTCTAGACTATTGATATTTGTTTTTACACATATTGCCTTCAAATGTTTTTTGATATTCTCAAGTATCCAACTAAGTTATTCACTGTCTAGATTATTGAAATCTGTCTTATTCATATTGTTTTTCAAATGTATTTCCTTGATGTTCTTTTGCTTTAATACAAACCTTTTATGTTTACAACCTTTAGAAATTTGTCTCATACATATTGTTTCCAAATGTATTTCCTTGATGTTTCTTTGTTTCAATACAAACCTTTTATGTTCACAACTCTAGACATGTGTGAATTTCCTTATTCGATCTTTTTTCTTTCTGGACAATCCTTTGGGTTACTAACCTAGGAATTCATTCCATTAGTACAATCAAATCAGGCTCCCCGATTTCCATTTTGTTTCATTCATTGACAAAAATTGGGTAGGAGCCTTGATGGTAGCAGTTCTACTTCCTTTTTGTCTTTGGGCATATTTATGAGCCTGGTGCCACTGGCGCCAGGACTGGGTCGAAAAGGTCCCAATTGGGACTGGTTGGCACTCGGAACCTGGGTTATGGATCTGCTTCCAAGGGAGTTGGGAAAACCCTGACCTTTTGGAAGCAGAGATCATGACAGTACCCCCCCTCAAGGCCCCTCCCAAACCGGGCTTCTCCGGGGGTTTTGGCTTGTCAGGAAATGTTCGGTGAAATCTTTTGATTAGGCGAGGAGCGTGGACATATTCAGCAGGTTCCCAGGATCTCTCTTGGGGGCCGTAGCCTTTCCAGTCAATTAGGTAAAATAGTTTAGATTTGGAGATCTTGGAGTCCAGAATGCTTTTGACTTCAAACTCGAGTTCTCCATCAACTAGGATGGGTTTTGGAGATTTAGTTAGTCGGGTTTGAGGTTGCACGGGTTTTAATAGAGAGACGTGGAAGACCGGATGTATCTTCATGTGCGGGGGCAAGTCCAACTTGACCGCTACTGGGTTTACTATGGTAGTGATGGAATAGGGACCAAGGTATCTTGGGTTGAATGTGCGTGGCCCTTTTAGAGGTAGATATTTGGTGGATAACCAGACTTGATCCCCTACTTGATATTGAGGGGCTTCCATCCGATGTTGATCTGCTCCTTTCTTGTATTGTTCTTTAGCCCTTTGAAGGTGAGAAACAGCTTCCGTAAAAGGCTTGGGTGATTGTAGAATGCAGGTAGTCTACTGCTGGTGTTTCAAGATCTTGGAGGGGATCCAACTCCGAGGTTCGAGGGTGACTGCCGTATAAAAGAAAAAACAGGGTTTTCCCAGTTCCCGAATGGACAGAGTTATTGTAGGCATATTCGGCTATCCAAAGGATGTCTTTCCAAGTTTTTTCAGTTTGTTGCAGCATGCAGCGTAAATACTGTTCCAGAGTTTGATTGGTCCTCTCGGTTTGTCCGTCGGTTTGAGGGTGGTGACTGGTCGATAGTCTCACATCAATTTGAGCCGACCGACAGCAACTTCGCCAAAAATGAGAAATAAATTGACTCCCTCGATCCGAAATTAGAACCGAAGGAAAACCGTGCAGTCGGACGATGTTTTCGAGAAATTCTCGGGCCAGAGTTGCTGCTGTTGGCAAGCCTTTGAGCGGAATGAAATGCACCATCTTGGAGAATAAGTCCACGATTACTAGAATCGTATTATATCCGGAGCATGGAGGTAGATCGGTGATGAAGTCCATAGAAAGCGTATGCCAAGGGCGAGGTGGGATGTCAATAGGGCGTAAGAGGCCTGCTGGTCTTTCCTTTTGACTCTTGTTTTGGGCGCATACTCCACAGGACATTATAAAGTCTCTGATATCTTTTTTCCAAGACGGCCACCAGAAGTAGCGCTTGATCTTTTCTGAGGTCTTGGCCATACCGGGATGTCCTTCCATTAAAGAATCGTGATAACAAGAGATTACTTTTTTCTGTAAATCTGTGCTGGGCAGGTATAATAGTTCTTGGAAATACAATAAGTTGTCCTTTACTGCAAAGTCCTTTCCCTGCAGATGCCAATTCTGTATGTCTGCTGGAGTTACAAGTTGCCTGGCTTTATCCTTAACTTCCTCTATGGATTGTGTGGCGATTACACCCAGAATTCTTTGTTCGGGAATGATTGGTACAGGTTTAGGGTTGATCAAGTGTTCTTCCACTCCCATCCGAGAAAGGGCATCAGCTTTACCGTTTTTTGTACCAGGTCGATAGGTAATTATGAAGTCAAACTCGGCAAAGAATAATGCCCAACGGAGTTGTCTAGAGGATTGGGCTTTTGCGGTTTTCAAATATTGCAGGTTTCGGTGATCCGTAATCACAGTAACGGTGTGTCGGGCCCCCAGCAGATAATGCCGCCAAGCCTTAAAGGCAGACTTGATAGCCAGAAGTTCCTTGTCAGTAATCGTGTAATTGATTTCAGGAGGCGAGAATTTGCGGGACCAAAATGCCACGGGATGCAACTGATTGGTTACCGGGTCCTTTTGTGATAGAACTGCCCCCATGGCAAGGCTTGAAGCATCAGTTTCCACGATGTAGGGGAGTTCGGGGCGAGGGTGTTTTAAGATTGGTGCAGAGATAAATTTAGTCTTCAAATCCTGGAAAGCTTGTTCCGCCTCGGTAGACCATTCAAAACGTTTGTTTTTCTTTAACAAGGCAGTGATGGGCTGGACTATTCGAGAAAATTCGGGGATAAACCTGCGGTAAAAGTTAGCGAAGCCTAACATGCTTTGCACACCTTTTACGGAGGATGGTGATGGCCATTTGAGAACTGCGTCGACCTTCTTTGAATCCATACGCACTCCGCCAGGTGATAATATGAATCCCAAGAATTCAACTTCAGTCACGTTGAAAACACATTTTTCCAACTTAGCGAAAAGTTTGTGTTGACGCAATCTTTCGAGGACCATTTTCACGTGTTTCCGATGTTCAGATTCCGATGAAGAATAAACAAGGATGTCGTCAATGTAAACAACAACACACACATCTATGAGCTCTCTGAGGACATCGTTCATAAAATATTGAAAGGCGGCCGGGGCATTGCAAAGTCCGAAGGGCATGACCTGATATTCAAATAGCCCATATTTGGTGCGGAAGGCCGTCTTCCATTCATCGCCCTCTTTTACTCGTACCAAGTGGTAGGCTCCTCTAAGATCCAGCTTTGTATATATGCATGCTTTTCTGACTTGGTCCAGGAGTTCAGGGATCAAAGGTAACGGATATCTATTCTTGACGGTGATCTGGTTCAGGGAGCGATAATCTATACAAGTTCTAAGGTCCCCTTCTTTTTTTGGAACGAAGAACAAAGCTGAGGAAGCAGGGGACTTGGAAGGACGAATAAACCCATTCGCTAGGTATTGATCCAGGTATTGTCGGAGGTGAAGATTCTCAGGCTCGGTGAGGGCATACATTCTACTACAAGGAGGAGTAGATCCAGGTATCAGGTCTATCTGGCAGTCATAAGACCTATGAGGAGGTAGAGAGTTAGCCTGGTCCTTCCGGAAAACATCTTGGTATTCTAGGTATTCGGGAGGTAACTGGGGAGTCTCTGAAGAAATTGCTGCCAGTGCAACAGCAGGTGGAGGGTGACAAGTAGAGACACATTCTGGAAACTGGACCGTTCTTGCTCGCCAATCGATCAGAGGATTGTGTTTCTCTAACCAAGGTATTCCTAGAATAATCTGAAACTGAGGAGCCTTGATCACATCGAACACGATCTTCTCATGGTGTCCATCTTGACTTACTAGCGTCACTTCTTGAGTGGTATGCGTTACTGGTCCGGAGGCTATCTCCGTTCCATCCACCGTAGTAATGACGTCCTTTACAGCCTTGGGACAAAGAGTTAGATTCATCCTCAAAACCATTTCATGATCCACATAATTGCCGATGGCACCGCTGTCGACGTAAGCTTCAATTGCATGTAATCGATCCGGATTATCAGGGCTAATGAGGACCATAGGTATCACGAAATGCGAGGTCACGGAACTGGTTTTCACGCTCGGCAAGAGGACCTCTATTCTTGTCAGGCGAGGTCGTTTCCCTGCTCAGAGTTTGTAACTTTGGTAACTGCAGCTCCTACTGCCTTCTTGGCAGGTTTCACCGGGCAGTCTCGAAGAAAGTGCCCTGAGTTTCCGCAATAGAGGCATAATTGCAACTGTTTTCTCCTTTCCCGCTCCTTTTGCGTTAGAGGACCTTTCAGGCCCCCTATTTGCATGGGTTCCCCGGAGTCTACTCCTTTGGAAGGAGTTGGCGGTTTGGAAAATACTCGAGCATCAAACTTGGAACGATCGGCCTTCCTGTTCTGCAGTCTGTGATCTATTTGAACGACTAAGTCTATATAGTCCGAACAATCTTGTGGGGGATTCACTACTTGGGCTAACACATCTTTGAGCTCTCCACGTAGACCTCTATAAAACAGCGTAATCCTTTTGTCCTCAGGCCATTGAGTTTCCACTATCAGTCTGTTGAAAGACGCAATATAAGCCAAAAGGTCTTGATTACCTTGTCGCAACGAAAGAAGCTCATTGTCCAAGGCCTGCCCCTGTGAATGTCTTGCGAACAGTTTTTCCATACTGAGCTGAAAAGCTTGAAAATCATGGAGGACCAGATCATCTTGATTTACTAGAGGGATCGACCAGTCTGCCGCATTGCCACTAAGGTACGAAAGCACGAAAGCTACTTTAGCTTGATCAGTTGGAAAGGCTGCTGGCCGGCATAAGAAATGCAACCGGCACTGATTGATAAATACTGCAAACCTCTTTGGGTCACCAGAAAATCATTCGGGCGGAGCCAGAGGTACATTCCCAGGTAGGTTGATCTGTACTGGATTCATAGAGGATGTAGAAGGAAGATTTCCACCAGATGCGGGTAACGGGGTCTGTCCGGCTTGTGACCGTAGCAATTGTCTAGCGAGATCATCTGTTCGCTCCTTGGAAATAATCAGTCCCCTTCTTAGAGCGTTCGTTTCCTGACGGGCTGCATGCACTTCTGCCCTTAGTTCCCCAAATAACTGGGCTAGCTGGTCGGTATCCGAGGTTTCCATAGCGCCTGGACGGGAGTTTTGCGGTAGGCTTTGCGTTCTGTAACGCTCACCTGATTCCCGTAGAGGCGCCGGTCTTGACTGGGCGTATACCGTATCTTCAAAGGTGATGTGTAACACACGGCTGGCTCTTTGGGCTGGACCTCTGTGCACTGTATGTCTGACTCGAAGGGTAAGATGTCTGCAGATAGAAAATATGGGATTAATGAACTGGGTTATTGAATGTCTCTCTCTTCTTCCCTTTCTCTTCTCCTGTAGAACCCCAAAGGTTAACGCTCTCACCTTAGGTAAGTGAATGCCGTGCTCTCCATCTGCCTCGGGGCAGGGCGCTGTAACCAGTTTCTTCACTGGATAAGGGGAGCAGGCCTCTTGACTTCAGAGGACTGCTGTCCGTCGTTTACTGCACGAACTGTAAGTTTCGAGTAATTCTAATGTCTTTAAAAGTCTTTAGTAATGATGTCTCTTGTTTTTGCAGGGTTCCGGCGATGGCGGATGACGGGCTGAAGTGAGTTGAAGATGGAGCCCGTGTGATGAATGGAAGCGCCTGGAAGCACGTAAGTAGGCGCTTATTGCCTGCTTCACGATGCGCTCTAACTGTCTTTTTATTTTGCAGGTACAAGTTCGGGGCGGCTGCAGGGTGCCGGAATACCCACTGGGTTAGATGTGGAAAGGAGTAATGGCACGTGAGTATTAAAGTTCTCCAATGTCTTTAAACGCACCTTTGTTTTGTCTTTCAGATGCGGGATGCAGCGCCGAAGGCCTCCGGAGCGTGCGAAGAGCTGGTAAGCTTTTGTCTTTCAGATGCCGGAATGCAGTGCGAAGACCTCCGGAGCGCACGAAGAGTAGGTAAGCCTTTGTCTTTCAGATGTCGGAATGCAGCGCGAGGCGTTGGTGACAGCCGATGGACCAGGTAAGTGAAGCGCTGTCACTGAAGACCGTAATGCTAACCTGTTCTTTCTTGTCTTTATAGGTGTTGCTGAAGACTGGATTCAGGATGGTAAGCCTTTTTCCTTAGGCCCAGCATCAGATGCAGAAGACACGATGAGCGTTCTGCTGCAGAGGATGCAGAATAACACAAAGCAAGATTCATCCATCGTGTGTGGTTTAAATAGCCTCCTGTAGTGCTTAGGTGTCTCCTTCCACAGCCACGCCTAGGTAAGAAAAGAGTTCCTGCTTTCCAGAAGAGTTCCAGTGTTCAGAACCTAGGGAGTGGCTCCTGCCCCACCCAACAGGAAAAGTAGTTCCAAACAGAAGAGGATCAGAGGCTCAACTGGCAGGCAAGTAAGCAGCATGGTCTGCTGCAGGTAAGTCCACCCAAGCATTATGAGCCCGGCGCTTCCAGCGCTGGGACTGGGCATATTTATGAGCCTGGTGCCACTGGCGCCAGGACTGGGTCCAAAAGGTCCCAATAGGGACTGGTTGGCACTCGGAACCTGGGTTATGGATCTGCTTCCAAGGGAGTTGGGAAAACCCTGACCTTTTGGAAGCAGAGATCATGACACCTGCAGTGAGCTGCAAGGGATACCAAGGGTACAAACATGGGCTGATGAGCATGACGCAGAAGGCAAAGGGAAGGCATAGGGAAAAGGAATGGGCATCTATATAGACCGATGAGAGAGAAATAGGGGTTATGAGACCAGAGGGAGTATCAAAGGAACTCCACCAAAGCAAACAGGGAGGTAGATCGGATGACGTTACAATGGACAAGCTGTCCCTAAGCAGATTAGATCTTAATGACGAGGAAAGGGATAATGATGTCAGATGAATAAAGGGAAGAAAGTGAGAGAGCACAAATAGAAGGTGCATACGGTTTTTCATTAGATCCAAACAGAGAGAGTGGTAAAAGTGGTCAGATTTAGAAGAGCCAAAATTAGAAAAAATGCCAAAAGGTACACCATATTCTGAACGAAGACCACAAGCATGGTCGTCTAGTGCAGGGGATATGTCCCCGCCTTATGTAAATAGATTGAGGTAATTGCCAGGATGCAGCCCAAATGGGGAACTAGCCCCACCTGGTAGATAAGGAGTGTAGGTGGATACGATTGTATACCAGAATTTACACATTTCGCGTTATTAGAGAACAGGGGAGGACGACCACAATATATAACCTGGCCACAGATGGATAAGGACAATTTGAAATATAAATTGTCTAATTTGACTGCAGGTGCGGGAACATGGATTTATTATTTAGAAAGAATGACAGCAGGAATGACGTTAGCAGTGGGTGGCATAAATGGCCTATTCACAGCCATTCTAGTGGAGAGAGCTGACATTTGGAGGCGAGCAGGATATGCAAGTGTGACAGCACAAAAGGTGACACATGACGGAGCGCCATTTAATAATTGCATGGAAGACATATGGAGGATGCTTAGAGTACAATATCCTGACACATCAGACATGGGTGCGATCATGACTAGGAAACTGGTAGAGGATGAAGATCTCTGTTGCTTTTATTCAGGAGATTCGGGAACGTTGGTGTCTTGAGACGAGGGAACCGTTGGATAAAACAGTGGCATTATTTGATCATATTCTATGTCAGGGACATTAATATTGGAATACAGGAATATTATGTGCAGGATCACACGTAGTATCAGACACACTCCACGAATGCAGCAAATACAGCAGATCCCGCAGTAAACACAATCACCACAAAGGCAACCACTGCAAGCACCCATGCAGACACAACAAGTACAGACACCACAACCACAGTATGCTCTGATGCAACAAGGAACAGTGCCACGATGGAAGGCGAATGCAGGAGCCCCACAAGCATCCACACACAAGATAGGGAGTGTGACAGTAGTGGGAGGAATACCTTTACAGGTACAGGGAAGAATTTATATCCACAATAAGAAAACCCACAGAGCGACTTGATGTGTTCAGTACTCTCTGTGTCACCAGACTCACAATAGGAACCAAGGGTCATGGTAAGAATAGGAGGCAAGACATTTTCGTTCCTTGTAGAAAAGGGAGCAACTCCTTCCTGTGTTCGAGAGGGAAAGTACCTAATGTCTTCGATAGCCATGAATGCGCAGTGGCCACATGTTTGGTTTTGTTTACTGGCAAATGACCACTTTCCACAGGTGAGCATGACATGTATGTGCCGCTATTGTATTCTTAGCAGACCCCAGTTAACATATTAGGACATGAATTGACTAAACATGACAATATCTTTCACTGACAAAGGAACAATGTGTTCAACTCCAGGGATACACTACATACATGTAAGAAAATGTATACTGGCATTTACGGGCCAGAAGGCATTGTGAGGGGTCCCCTTGGCTCTGGAAATATTTTTGTATGGAGTAAATATTTTACTGACTGAGAAAAACCTGGTGAGTTTTTGTTCAGGCCAAAAATACTCACGGATGATGAAGGACAGATTATCTCTCTAGAATTAGAGGCAGCAGTGGTAAGAGAGGAAAGGGTGGTTGCCCATGGAACAGACGATGAGGGAAGAACAAGGAGAACAGTACAAGCTCTTAATGAAGAATACAGACAGGCTGTTCAGAGATGATTATTCAGATGGTGAATTAGTATTTTTATTCTAATTCTCACTTATTGAATTAAAGTGGAGGATAGAGAAACACCGCAGAGAATGGCAATAGTAAAAAAGAAACCATTATTCCTTCAGGAATATTTAGAAAAGGTGGCAAGCATGTTATGGACCAGTAGTCCATATTACATGGGCCTACTGAGTGGAGCAGGAACAGTTAAAATTAAGCTTAACATCTTTAAAAACGTTGAGTGGAGTGTGTATTGTTATACAAACTTGGGTTGTTTGTATTTTGTGTCTTTTAAATCTCAGTTCATTAGGTCTACAGGCAATCCCTAGGTCATTAAAAGTCATGAATACCCTAGTGGATGGTTGTACCCAAGACCACTGATGCACTGATTTTTTGCTGTTTGGCTATTTGTCTCTTCCAATACATACACATAGTGGAAGAGAGTGGTTGTTGGGCACTATTCGAACAAGGCTGGATGTTTTACAATTGATAGAAGTAAGTAGTTTACCTTCTGATCCTATCCCTTTTTGATAGGTGTTACACCAGTGCTTCCCAGGCTGAAGTGTGGATAGGAGGGAGGGATAGTTAGAATATCACCATATCCTTTCTGTCTTTCTCCACAGCCTTGTTTCTCTATAACTATCTTTGCCCTCAACCACAGTGGTTTTTCCGAAAACAGTCTGTTTATCTCCTGTTTTTCAGTAATTGGACACATTAGGCTGTAACTAAAATTACGGTACATATGTGCTTTGCCCTATTTTTCGTGTTACAAAATTAAGCTTAAACCAGGAGCAATTTTGCACCATGCAAAATAGTACTCCATTTACAGAGAAGCAGATGAAGGCATATTTGAAACCATTTCCGCTTTAATACAGCAGGGAATAGTAGTGATTTCAGAGTCCCCATGTAACACGACTGTGTACTCGGTGAAGAAGGCGAGTGGGGGGTCCATGTAGATTTATTCACAATCTCCACCCCTTGAACAATATTGTCGAAGCAGAGTTTCCTCTGGTTCCAAAACCCAGCTACACTATTATTGAACATTCCAGCTAAAGCCAAATATTTAACATTGATGGACTTAAAAAAATGCCTTCTTTTCAATTCCCCTTCATGAAGACTAAGAAGATTTGACCTCGTTTTTGTATAGAAACCAGCGCTGGAAACATACAAGATTACCTCATGGGTACTGTGAGTCCCCATCAATCTTTAATAGAGTCCTTCAGATGAATCCAGGTAGCGTACAGCGCAAGAGCACAATAATTCAGTACATAGATATATTAGTGTGCAGTGAGACAGAAAAGTGCAGAGACGATTCCATCCGAATAATGACAATAATAGCAGAGAAAGGATACAAAGTAGACAAAGAAAAACTACAATGGCCAGGAAGAGGTCCTGTACATTGGACAGCTCATCTCTCAAGAGGGGAGAAAAGCGACACCTGAGAGAGCAGAAGCAATCATGAAAACTCTAAAACCTGAGACAGTAGGGGAAATGCAGCCATTTTTAGGCTGCATTTTGCAATGTAGTTATTGTTGGGCCTGGGTTTCCGATTCCAGTACATATATTCAAACCATTTTTAAAAGGATTGAAGGAAGCACTGATATATAAAAGTAAGATAACATGGACTGATGAGATGACTGAAGGATCCAAAGAATTAAAAAGGGCGATTTGCAGAGCACTTGTGTTAGGAATACCAGACTATAATTAACGGTTTTATTTATTTTCACATTCAAATGGAAAAGTGATAACAGCAGTACTTACACAGAAGACATTAGGACACGGACATAAGCCATTTGCCTATTATAGTGGGATTCTAGACCCAGTAAAGAAAGGGCATTACCCTTGCGAACAAGCGTCAGCTGCTGCTGCATTTGCAACTGAAAAAGCTGCAAGTATTAAAATGGGATGTTCAATGACGTTATTCGTCGAGCATTCCCCATTTGCTATTTTGGAAAAACCCAAAAGTACATTGACTACACAAAGAGCGTCAGGGTAGGAAGTGATTATTTTGAACCCAATCAAAATTGTTAGATGTCGAATAGTGAATCCAGCGACATTCCTAGCAGAAATGGTAAAGGGGGGAGACTATGTACATGGCTGCACAACGTATGGAATAAGTTACTTACCTGTAACACCTGTTCTCCAGCATTGGTATCTTTCATAGATTCACATGCTGTGAATATTCCCAGTCATCAGGATGAGAAGCCTCAGTAACAGAGCAGTTTAAACTTAAACTGAAAATGTTCAGTCACTTTTATGCTCTATTAAAGTAATTATTGGGTCATACTGCCCACAGCCAATAGGAACACCTCCCATAGCTCCTCCCCTGTAGGGCATCTTCAGATTTGGCAGCACACGTGACTGGCAGTAAGAGCCGAAAGATGAGCAATGCGGGGTAGGTGGGAAGTTTGCATGTAAATCTATGAAATATACCAATGCTGGAAAACAGGAGTTACAGGTAAGTAACGTATTTCTTCTCCAGCATTAGATCTTTCATAGACTCACATGCTGTGAATGTGATATGATGTGGCATTTATAACGTGCCTGTACACAAGTGTTTCTAGGAGCGACAAGACAGGTGGGGAAACAAGGGAGGACAAAATAATGTTCCTTCAAGGCAGTGTGTCAGTCAGATCGCTCAAGTGCAGGGAAGAGGGAAGGGGGAAGTGAGGAAGTGGAGTTAACTCACAAGTGCAGCCAGCGAGTGGCTCATAAGTGAAGAGAGAAGGGACTGTAGGGTTGCAGATATAGACCCTAAAGTGCTTGGGAGCCCAGAGGCAGTGCAAGGGCAACTGTACATGTAGGAGCTTGGGCTCGAGTTCAGAGGGTGAACAGGTGACCAGTGAGTGGAGCAGTCATGTGCATCAGCAGGTAGAGGAAGAGAAAAAGCGGAAGCGAAAAGGAAGGTCTTGAGTTGCTTCTGGAACCGCAGTGGTTCTGCTCAACTGTGAGAGAGGCAGGAAGGCTGTTTCAGAGAGAGGCCCCATTCGAGGAGATAGATCTGGCCCCAACTCTCTGCTTGGAGAAGAGTCTGACCCTCAGGCAGTTGGAGGTGAATGAGCAGAGAGCTCAAGAAGGAAGATGTTTTGAAAGAGAAAGTTGGAGGGAGAGCGGTCCCAGGCTCCAGAAAGCCATGTGAACAATGCAGAGGGTCTTGAAGTTGATCCTTGCAGCCACAGGGAGCCAGTGAAGAGATTTCAGAGCTGGAGAGATGCAACCTATGGGCTTGAGGCCAAGGACAAGACTTGCGGTTCTGTTCTGGATAAGTTGTAAAGGTCAAAGAGTAGAGACAGGAAGTTTTAGAAAGAGGCTGTTGCAATAGTCCAGCCTAAAGAGGACCAGAGCTCTGGAGACAGTGACCTTTTGGGGGAAAGTGTGAAAAGGAAGAATACCTCTGATGAGGTGCAGCTGATAGTTTGACTTCTTATAGACGTCAGAGAAGTGAGAAGGAGAGGGTGGAGTCGAATAGATTACAAAGCAGTTTTACAACAATACCATGGGCAGAGACAAGCTCCCAGCATAACATAACACTGACTTACCCACCTCAAGCAAAAAGGTTCTGCAGAACCGATTGTCCGACTCTAGATTCTTCTGCAGAATGTCTGTTGACACAGTAGAACCTGGTGAGCGTATGCACCGATCTCCAGGTGGCTGCACGGCAGATGTAAGCAGCGTAATTGCAGAGAGAAAAGATGTGGTTGCAGCCACTACTCTGGTAGAATGAGCCTGAGGCCTGCCGGGAAACAGTCTGCCAGCTTGCTGATGGCAGAACGAGATACATGTAGCAATCCATCATGCAGAGGAAGACTTCGAGAGAGCATTCCCAGGGCCAGAAGGTCCAAATGAAACAAACAACTGATCTGTTGTGCAGAAAGATTTAGTACGGGCCACGTACTTGAGGAAGCGCACTACATCCAGCGGTTGCAGAGTTTGGTCCACTGGAGACGTAGGAGCACCAACAAATACAGGCAAAACCACCTGCTGGTTTAGGTGGAAAGCAGATGGTACCTTTGGCACAAATGTTTGGTTAGTACATAGAACCGCCTTGTCCTTATGCACGTTAGATAGGGTGGTTTTACAGAAAAAACCTGAATTTCACTCATTCGTCCGGCTAAAGTTATGCTCACCAAGAATGCAGCTTTCCAGGAAAGGTGGTTAATAGATGCTTAGTGCATGGGCTTGAAGGATGGCTTCTTGAAGCTTGCGAGTAGCACGTTGAGCTCCCACGCTGGTGCCGGTGGTAAAGCCTGGAAGAGTCGCCGTACAAACACCTTCACCAGCCGGTGAGAACACAGGGAAGGCACACCCACCGCACGGTTGTACCTAGAAATCACTGCTAGGTGCACTCTTATGGAAAAATGCGTTAACCCAGATTGAGACAGGGACAGTAGATATGTTAACAGCTCCTCCGGTTGGATGGTTTGAGATTGCAGTTGCTGGCTTTTGCACCACGCTTGAAAACGTTTTCACTTGCTCTTGTAGCATTTCAAGGTGGACGGGGCTCTAGCCTTGGACAAGACAATTTGGCAGTCTTCCGGAAAGGACATGACCCGGAACTCTGAGAAGACAGGAGCCAGGCCGTCAGATTGAGAAAGGCCAAGTCGTGGCCCAGTACTGCTCCTCGATTCCTGGACAGGAGCAATTGGTGAGGAAACAGCTTGATCGGTGGGGCCGACAAGAGGGCAAGGAGGTCTGAATAACAAAATGGTCTCGGCCACGCAATTGTAAGGCCTCCCCAAGTTCTCCAGATGGGGAAAGCGGCTGGCAAAAGCTTTGCAGCGTCTGTTCTCGAGGGTGGCAAAGAGGTCGATCTCCGGAGTGCCCTACGTCTGAAACAACAGGTGTAGCTGGTCGTTGTACAGCTTCCCCCTCGTGGCAGGAGCGTAATTCCGTGCTGAGGGTTTCCGCTAGAATGTTCTTAATCGCTGGTAGATGGAGGGGAATGAGAAACATGCTCTGCTGTAGGACCCTGTGCAATAAGGCTTGGGCCTCCTTGGAAAGCTGTGGGGACCTTGTTCCTACTTGCTTGTGCATAAAACATCGACATTGTGTTGTCGGTGTAAATGCGTGCCACCTTCCCCTTCAGGAGGGGGATAAAATTGCGCATAGCTCCAGCAGATTGATTTGCTGGCTCATTTCGACCTCCGACCAAAGGCCTCTGGTGTGTTGGTCTTGACAGTGGGCGTGACCGGCATCATGACATGATGCCTGCTCCCGAGGAGCCAGGTCAGGCCCAGCGTCCCGGGAAGCAGACTTCATACTCACCAAGCAGGACCCAGCAAACCCCTATAAGGGCTCTTTGGACCTTGTCCTGGCGCCTTTGGCGTCAGGCTCATAAAAGGCATCTGTCCTAGCGCCATAGGCGCCAGGCTCATCATGGCAGAACATATGGTAATGCTTGGGTGAACTCACCTGAGGCAGACCATGCTGTGAACTCACCAGAGGCAGACCATGCTGTCTGAAGCTCCAAGCCAACTAAGGCTGGGGAGGAACTATTTTCTTTCAGGAACTCTTTTCTTACTCGGGTGGGGCCAGTGGAAGAACACTCACCTGAAGCTCTTCCAAGGCTATTTAAACCACGCCCGGATGGCCACACGTGCTTCGCGTTATTCTGCATCTGCAGCAGGACGCTCACTGAGTCGGCTCCTGCATCCTGGCTCCTGCCACGCCCGCCAGCACCTGGAACACCTGCAAGGAGAGAAAGGCAAGCATTAGGACATTACTTACCTTCATCCAGCATCTGGATTCTTCACTCCGTCGATCCTGCAAAAGAAAGTCAAGGGTTAGAAACGCATCTCATCGCTCGCTGCAGCGCCGCTTCCACTTACCTTCACGTGGCGCTGTCTAGCTCTTCAGCGGTCATAGACAACATCAGCCGCATCCCAGCACCTACGGAAAAGAAAGACAATAGTTAGAAGCGCTCCGCTTCTCACGCTGCTGCGCCACTTCCACTTACCTTCACGTGGCGCCGGCAACCTTTTCAGCGCCCATAGGCGACATTGGTCGCATTCAAGACCTGCGGAGAAAAAGGACAAAACTAGGTGAGCAACGAACTAATTGCAAAAGGACAGATTACTCACCTTAAGTCTTACCTGAATTTTGTTGGGACCTCAGTTCCCTTTTTGGGTCGGAGCGGCTTTTCTGGCTTTTCCGTACCCGGCCCATATGGGGAAATAAGACACACTCATTAAGGTGTCGGAGCAAACCACTACGGCACACCTTCATTAAAAGTACTCACCTGAGCTTACCTCGGCGAATCCATTCCTCCACACGGATTCCTCACCTAGTCCCTGAAAATTAAACAAAGGCCAAGGGACAAATAAGACTTGATCTTTTGAACTATATACTTACGGCAGCATTTTGGTAAAGGCAAGCAGACATCGAAGCCTCGCCAAATCCGAGATCCAGTGAAGTAACTGGAAATCTACGTGCCCCTGCGTCAGAAGCAGGATGGAGAGTTCGTCCATACAGAAATTAAGGTGAGAGTCTGCGGAAGGCACAGCTAGGGTTCGAGGAGGGTGAGAAGGGGAAAAAGGGGGGAATCTCATACACAATCTAGCAGACAGTTAACTCCCTTTTCCCATCTACAGAAGGATTATTCTACGGGCCAGACAGACGAGGTTTGGGGGTCTAGTCCATCTTCCAAGCACTACGCTTTACGGTGGAAGTAGCAGTCCAGAACGGGTCGGCGCCTCCGTGGGAATCAGGTGAGCATTACAGAACGCGAAGCCTACCAATAACTTCCTACCCAGGCGCCATGGAAAGTTCCGAGACAGACCAGCTGGCCCAGCTATTAGGGGAAATACGGGCCGAAGTTCATTCCGCTCGCCAGGAGACGAATGCCCTCAGGAGGGAGTTAATTGTGTCAAAGGAACAAACTGATGATCTTGCCTGCCAGCTGTTGCAGAGTCAAGCTGGTCAAACTCCTCTACCAAGCTCAGGGGGTAGTTTCACCCCCGTGGCGTCAACTAATCCAGTGCAAATCAATCTACCTGGAAACGTGCCACTGCCTTGCCTGAACGTTTTGCTGGAGATCCCAAAAGATTAGCAGTATTTATGAATCAATGCCGATTGCATTTCCTCTGCAGACCTGGGGCCTTCCCGAATGACCAAACCAAGGTAGCCTTTGTACTTTCTTATCTCAGCGGCAGCGCAGCTGATTGGTCAATCCCATTGGTTACTCAAGACGACCCGATCCTTCAGAACTTTCAAGCCTTCCAGACAAGTATGGAAAGACTTTTTGCGAGGCATTCTCAGGGACAGGCCCTGGACAACGAACTCCTCTCTCTACGACAGGGTAATCTGGACCTCTTAGCTTACATTGCGACCTTCAATAGGTTAGTTGTGGAAACAAGATGACCCAAGGATAAGAGAATTACGCTATTCCATCGAGGTCTACGTGGAGAACTTAAAGATGTCTTGGCCCAGGTCGTAAATCCACCCCAGGACTGCTCGGACTATATTGACTTAGTGGTCCAACTGGATCACAGGCTTCAAAACAGAAAAGCAGATCGTCCAGGTTTGAAACCCGGGTTTTTGCCAAAGCCCAGGTTCACCCCAAGTGTGTCGATGCTACTGAACCTATGCAGATTGGAGTAGTCAAGGGACCTTTGACCCAAAGGGAGTGTGAAAGAAGACGGCAAATGCAATTGTGCCTCTACTGTGGAACTTCAGGACACTTCTTACGAGATTGCCCTGTAAAACCGCCCAAAAAGGCGGTAGGAGCCACGGATAAAGATCTTGTAGAATCTGAGCCGGGAAACGACCACGCCCGACAAGCGTAGAGGTTCGCTTGCCGAGCTTAAAAACCAACTCTTTGACCTCGCACTTCACCATGCCAATGGTCCTCGTAAATCCAAAGCAGCCTGAACGGTTGCATGCAATTAAGGCATACATCGATAGTGGGGCTATAGGAAACTATGTGGATCGTGAATTGGCTTCTAGGATGAACCTCCCTCTTTGCCCTAAAACCAATAAAGATGTCATCACCACTGTGGATGGAACCGAAATCGCCTCTGGGCCGGTAACTCACTCCACCACGGAAGTGACATTGCTGGGTCAAGACGGGCATCGGGAGGCAATGGTGTTTGACGTAATCAAGGCTCCGCAATTTCAAGTGATTCTAGGAATCCCTTGGTTGGAAACACACAATCCTCAAATTGATTGGCGAGCAAAGAGGATAACCTTTCCAGAGTGTGTACAAACCTGCTATCCACCAAATACAAGCATTGGCCTAGCTACCGTAACTCCTGTCAGTTTGCAAATACCGCCAGAGTACCAAGAGTTTCAAGACGTCTTCCAAAAGGAACAGGCCAATACTCTACCGCCCCACAGGTCATACGATTGCCAGATAGATCTACTACCCGGTGCAACACCCTCTTGCAGCAGGATCTATGCCCTTACCGATCCTGAGAATCTTCATTTACGACAATATCTGGACCAATACTTAGCCAATGGTTTTATTCGCTCGTCTAAGTCTCCTGCATCCTCGGCTTTATTCTTCGTACCAAAAAAAGAAGGCGATCTCAGAACTTGTATAGACTACCGCGCACTGAACCAGATAACTGTCAAAAACAGATACCCTTTGCCTTTGATCCCTGAACTCCTTGACCAAGTGAAAGATGCCTGCATATACACCAAGCTAGATCTCCGGGGGGCTTACCATCTAGTGCGAATCAAAGAAGGCGATGAATGGAAAACTGCCTTCCGCACTAAATATGGGTTGTTCGAGTACCAAGTTATGCCTTTTGGACTGTGCAATGCACCGGCTGCCTTCCAATATTTCATGAACGATGTCCTCAGGGAACTCATCGATGTTTGTGTTATCGTATACATCAATGACATTCTTGTATACTCCTCTTCAGAATCAGATCATCGAAACCATGTCAGGGCAGTCCTCGAGAAATTGCGGCAACACAAACTATTTGCTAAACTTGAAAAATGTGTTTTCCATGTCACTGAAGTCGAATTTCTAGGTTTTATCCTGACACCTAAAGGAGTCCACATGGACTCACGAAAAGTGGATGCTATCCTCAAATGGCCATCACCCAGTTCTGTAAAAGGTGTTCAAAGCATGCTTGGCTTTGCCAATTTTTATCGCAGGTTCATTCCGGAGTTTTCACGGGTGGTTCAACCCATCACTGCACTCTTAAGAAAAAAAAAAAACGTTTTGAATGGTCTAAAGAAGCTGAGCAAGCCTTTCAAGAACTAAAAGCTAAATTTACTTCTGCACCCGTATTGAAACACCCGCGCCCGGATCTCCCTTATATCGTCGAAACTGACAGATCCAGTCTAGCTATGGGAGCTGTCCTTTCTCAAAGGAACCTAGAGACTAACCAACTGCATCCCGTTGCGTTCTGGTCCAGAAAATTCTCGGCTCCCGAGATTAACTACGCCATCACGGACAAAGAACTGTTAGCGATTAAATCTGCTTTTAAGGCCTGGCGACATTATCTCCTTGGCGCAAGACATACCATCACGGTGATCACCGACCATCGGAATTTACAGTACTTGAAAACCCCCAAGGCTCAGTCATCTCGACAGCTCCGTTGGGCTCTGTTTTTTGCTGAATTTGATTTCATAATCACCTACCGTCCTGGCTGTAAGAATGGCAAAGCGGATGCTCTATCCTGAATTGGAATGGGGGACACAGTCACTAACTCAGAGCCTGTGCCGATCATTCCCGAACAGAGGATTTTAGGTATGACTTCTTCACAATCGCTAGAAAATATCCAAACTAGAGTTAAACAACTCCTGGACCCAACAGACTTGCAGGCCTGGGTTCAAAAGGGATCTGATTTTACTATAGATAACAATTTACCTTATTTCCGAGGACGATTATTTCTTCCACACACGGATTTACAAAAGCTAGTTGTTTCTTGTTATCACGATACACTAATAGAGGGACACCCCGGCATTGCCAAAACGGAGGAAAAGGTGAAAAGACAATTCTGGTGGCCTTCTTGGCGAAAAGATGTAAAATCATTTGTGATGTCCTGTGGTGTGTGCGCTCAAAATAAAGGCCAAAAGAAAAGACCAGCCGGTCTTCTTCAACCGTTAGACATTCCACCATCGCCCTGGCACACCCTGTCATTGGATTTTATTACGGACTTACCCCCCTGTTCAGGATATAACACTATTCTTGTTATTGTGGATTTATTCTCCAAGATGGCACACTTCATTCCATTAAAAGGTTTACCTTCAGCTTCGGTTCTAGCTAAAGAATTCCTTGAAAATGTTGTCCGGTTACACGGATTTCCGTCTGTGCTGATTTCAGATTGAGGAAGCCAATTTATTTCCACTTTTGGCGTAGATGTTGTCAATTGGCACAAATCAATGTAAGACTATCAACCAGTCATCACCCCCAGACCGATGGTCAAACAGAAAGAACGAACCAGACTCCCGAACAATATTTACGTTGTATGCTGCAACAATCTGAAAGTAACTGGAAAGACATTCTTTGGATAGCTGAATATGCATATAATAATTCTGTGCACTCTGGAACTGGGCAAAGTCCTTTTTACACTTTATATGGCCTTCACCCTCGAACCTCTGACCTGGATCCACCTCATGATCTCGGAACACCCGCAGTCGACCAGCTGCATACCGCAATTACCAAAGCCTTCAAAGAAGCAACTGAACATTTACAACAAGCCAAGAAAAGATACAAGAAAAGTGCTGATCGGCATCAAAGTGAGGCACCTCAGTACCAGATTGTGGACCAAGTCTGGCTGGCTACCAGACACTTATCACTCAAAGGACCTCGAACTTTTAATCCCAAATACCTGGGACCATATTACATTACGGCCATAATCAATCCTGTGGCCGTTAAACTGGATTTACCAGCTCATATGCGAATACATCCTGTTTTTCATGTGTCACTTTTGAAACCTGTGCAACCTGGAACCAGACTAATCTAGCCTCCAGAACCCATTCAAGTGGAGGGAGAACCTGAGTTTGAGGTGAAGAACATTTTAGATTCTAAAATGATAAGATCAAGGCTTTTCTATCTAATCGATTGGAAGGGTTACGGGCCTCAAGAGAGGTCATGGGAACCCCATGACCATGTACATGCTCCTCGGTTAATAAAAAACATGTCACCGGACTTTCCCAGACAAACCAAAACCCCCGGGGAAAACAACCTTGGGAGGGGCCTTGGGGGGAAGTGCTGTCATGATGCCTGCTCCCGAGGAGCCAGGTCAGGCCCAGCGTCCCCGGAAGCAGATTTCATACTCACCAAGCAGGACCTATAGGGGCTGTTTGGACCTTGTCCTGGCGCCTTTGGTGCCAGGCTCATAAAAGGCATCTGTCCTGGCGCCATAGGCGCCAGGCTCATCATGGCAGAACATATGGTAATGTTTGGGTGAACTCACCTGAGGCAGACCATGCTGCATACTCACCAGAGGCACACCATGCTGTCTGAAGCTCCAAGCCAACTAAGGCTGGGGAGGAACTATTTTCTTTCAGGAACTCTTTTCTTACTCGGGTGGTGCCAGTGGAAGAACACTCACCTGAAGCTCTTCCAAGGCTATTTAAACCACGCCCGGATGGCCACACGTGCTTCGCTTTATTCTGCATCTGCAGCAGGACGCTCACCGAGTCGGCTCCTGCATCCTGGCTCCTGCCACGCCCGCCAGCACCTGGAACACCTGCAAGGAGAGAAAGGCAAGCATTAGGACATTACTTACCTTCATCCAGCATCTGGATTCTTCACTCCGTCGATCCTGCAAAAGAAAGTCAAGGGTTAGAAACGCATCTCATCGCTCGCTGCAGCGCCGCTTCCACTTACCTTCACGTGGCGCTGTCTAGCTCTTCAGCGGTCATAGACGACATCGGCCGCATCCCAGCACCTATGGAAAAGAAAGAATAGTTAGAAGCGCTCCGCTTCTCACGCTGCCGCGCCTCTTCCACTTACCTTCACGTGGCGCCGGCAACCTTTTCAGCGCCCATAGGCGACATCGGTCGCATTCAAGACCTACGGAGAAAAAGGACAAAACAAGGTGAGCAACGAACTAATTGCAAAAGGACAGATTACTCACCTTATGTCTTACCTGAATTTTGTTGGGACCTCAGTTCCCTTTTCGGGTCGGAGCGGCTTTTCTGGCTCTTCCGTACCCCGGCCCCTATGGGGAAATAAGACACACTCATTAAGGTGTCAGAGCAAACCACTACGGCACACCTTCATTAATAGTACTCACCTGAGCTTACCTTGGCGAATCCATTCCTCCACACGGATTCCTCACCTAGTCCCTGAAAATTAAACAAAGGCCAAGGGACAAATAAGACTTGATCTTTTGAACTACATACTTATGGCAGCATTTTGGTAAAGGCAAGCAGACATCGAACCCTCGCCAAATCCGAGATCCATTGAAGTAACTGGAAATCTACGCACCCCTGCGTCAGAAGCAGGATGGAGAGCTCGTCCATACAGAAATTAAGGTGAGAGTCTGCGGAAGGCACAGCTAGGGTTCGAGGAGGGTGAGAAGGGGAAAAAGGGGGGAATCTCATACACAATCTAGCAGACAGTTAACTCCCTTTTCCCATCTACAGAAGGATTATTCTACGGGCCAGACAGACGAGGTTTGGGGGTCCAGTCCAGTCCATCTTCCAAGCACTACGCTTTACCGTGGAAGAAGTTGTAGCAGTCCAGAACGGGTCGGCGCCTCCGTGGGAATCAGGTGAGCGTTACACATCACTTGGGTACTGCTGAGGTAGCGCACCTTGTGTAAAAGCACTGCCGCCCTTTCGTCTGATGGTCTGGTGGTGCAGGTCTGGGTGTCAAATGTTGCTCCTAGATAGAGTGCCTGTTGCGATGGAATCCGGCATGATTTTGGGAAGTTGATGGAAAACCCCAGTTACCATAGATACCGGGTGGTGATGGCGGTGTTGGTTTCTTCCAGCGGAAAAGAGGGGACGCTCGTTTAGGTACGGGTAGATGTGGACACCCCTCCACCGCAGGTTAGCCACCACTGGTGCCAGGCACTTGGTTAACATTCACAGAGCAGACCGCAAGCCAAATGGAAGAGCTTTAAACTGATAATGTACTCCCGACATCACGAAGCATAGCTATCACCGGTGTGAGAGGCGAATAGGGATGTGGAAGTAGGCGTCCTCAAGGTCGAGGGACACCAAAAAATCTCGTTGTTGTAGCAGCGCCGGCTGTAGCGTGACCATGGGGAATGTTTGGGATTTTAGGAACTTGTTGAGCACCCTTAGGTCTAAGATGGGTCTCCAACCCCCTTGCTTGTTGTGCAGTGATGTTTTCCTTACAAGGAAGTAGTGGGAGTAAACTCCTGTGCCCAGCTCGTTTCTCGGAAAATTCTCCACTGCACCCTTCCACTGCAGAGCCTACACTTCCTGAAGCAAGAGGTGTTGCAGTCTTTCTGGCTTGGGCTTGGGAGGAATTGCTGGTGGATAGTCCACAAATTCCACTGAGTGGCCCTGCTGGAGGAGGGATAGCACCCATTCATTGGTTGTGATTGGTGTCCATTCATCGACAAACTTTGACAGGCGTCCTCCCACTGGGGTGCTGAAGTGGGAGGGCCTGAACCTGGACTGGTCCCTTGAATGGGCTGAGCAACGGCATCACTGTGAGCCTCTGTAAGACTGGGCTATTTTCCTGTATTGGTCCCCTGATGAATACAGGGTCTTGTAAGAAGAGGAAGACTGGTATGTGGTGCAGTTATCCAGCAAACTCCTGCCATAGCGACCTTTCCCTGAACAAAAGGACTGGCGCCTTTGTTGAAGTGTGCCCAAGGAGCGAGCAATTTCTGTGCGCAGGGCCTCGTCCACCTTTTTTCCAAAGAGGGCGGATCCATCAAAGGGCAGATCTACGACCTTGGACTGCTGGCACAGGACCACTCTGTTTCCCAACCCAGTATCCAACATGTCTCTTTGTGGAGGAGTGATGGCTTGATCTGAATGTATAAGGGATAAAAGTGGTAGCCTAATCATGCTTGCCTCACCCCGCCTTCTGGGAGCAAATGTCCTGTGCTGTGAAGAGGACAGCAGTGATACAATGGCTTCTTCCTCTTCCTCCTCCTACATCTCTGATTGGGGAGAGCTGGCTCTGACACAATGATTCCACCCGGCAGCAAGGTTAGGGAAAGATGCTCTTGGACAGGCAGTCAATGCAGACACTGTACTGGTGTCTGAAACGCCAGTGACGATGGCCATTTTTACTATGGCGTGATGGTCATTTGTGTCCGTTGATGGTGTCAGCGATGAGGGTGTGACAACAATGTACACAGATGTTGTTGGTGATTGTCCGGTCCTGAGTCCTTGTCCGCAGAAGCTGCTGAGCCCAACAGTCCCAACATGATGTGTAATCAACTACTGACTGGTAACGGCAGAAGTCTCAACACCCCTGAAGGAAAGGGGAAGTGGATAAAGTAAACAGAACACAGGTCGCTCTCTCCAACAAGCTGAGCACCTGAAGAGGATGAGAAAAATAGAGATATTCATCTCCTTTCAAACCAAACAACCCCACCAGTGCTCCCTTGTAGTTCCTAATACCTGGAAGGCAAGATTTCTTAAGTTCCTCACAATAACCTTTCAATCATTTCTTAACTTGAGAGATAACTTCTTTGTAGCTTGCAACTATTGAAGGAGTCGGTCCTCTAAAAGGAATTGAGAACCAAGCATCCAAGTTGCAGACTGAATACTGTCCTCTGGGATACTGTTGCTTTCCTTTGAAGAAATGTGTCCTCAAAACATGTTTCAAGAAGTCTGTTTTCAATGTTTGAAAACTAACTTTGTACATAAATTGTTGTGGGTTCTCATCTAAATTGTGTTACTCAATTTCTAGCAGCGTCCATAAAGTATTTCCTTCACCCTAGCGTTAGCTATAAAGTTCAGAGAAGGGGTTACTCCATACTCACTAATTAGAATGAGAAGAGATTGCTTGATGTGGGCTGTTAAATACTTTCCAGGCACTAATCTATTGAGCGTACACATGAGCGACTTGATCTTAGCTCCTGCTTCTATTTGACTTTAGTATCATTTCTACAGACTGGTTTAGCAGATGATCCGCATGTATCACGGCTCCGTTTGCAGCTTATTTTCAATTTGCCTTGTGCCCCAAAGGAGACCCTAGTCCTCCGTACATGCGCCAAAAAGTATACACTATCTCGCCAGCCCCCTGTGGTTGCTAAGCTCGTGCCTCGGGCCGCCTCACTCACACGCAGGCATGCACTCATACAAAGAGACACCAACACACGTCTGCTGCTCATGAGGTCCTGGCGGCAACTGCCGCACGGACCGTCTTTATTCATACCGCACATGCGCACCTTTACTTAAAGACGTAACACCCTCTTCTTGGGAGAGAGACACTAGCCTCAGGAGCATGCACACGAGCGACGCATTCAATGGGAATGCTAGCCGCCGGGCACGCGTGTCTGAAATTAACGCTTCTCTTTCCAGTTTTCATAAAATTGGATCTCGCGTGTTATACGTGCAGCCCGACGTTCACTCCAGGGAAACAAATGACAGTTCAGCCCGCATATCAGTGTTCACAGCAGTAGCTCAGAGATCGTTGAGACTGGTTTCACTGCTTCTTTCTAACTGAAACAAGGAAGTTTCCAATGGAGACTGAAGAACTCTACTAACTAATTACCTAAGCTTTCTAAGGAAACAACTTGATAGCAACTTCCAGACAGAAAGTTATTGCACAGCTTACAAACTTGAATTGTCACTGAGTAAAATGACATTTTCCATGGAATCAGAGTACAGCGCTCCCACCTGTTTTTCTCAGCTGGTCTTGTCCCACATAGCACTGTATCCAAACCTGCTTCTTCACCAACCTAGACAAATGTCAGGGGGTCAAAAATGGGCCTACTACAGGGGATTCATAAAACAGGACCTTCCTGTTAAGGAGAGGACAATGAAAAGCAGTTTAGAATTCCCTTACAGTTCCCAATCACCCACAACCTCCAATCAGCTTGCGGAATCTTCATATCCAATCAATTCCCAGCTTCCTCAGCACCATGATGGCTTGGGGACCTCTCCCTCTAAACAATAGGAATTAAGGACAATCAACCCGAAAAATTATTAAAATTAAAAATACAACATAATCACAGCAAGAAACTCCTGGTAGGGCAGGGAAACCTGACAACGAGATCCTTGTAGTCATTGACAATGTGGTAGTTGAAGCCAATGATGATTTAGCTGACGAGTTAGTCATGGTCGTTGACTGGTTCGTTGACAGCTGTGATGGTGAAGTCAAGGTCATCGATGGCTTCTTTGACGGTTGTGATGAGGTAGTCATGGTCATAGACGGTTTTGTTGACGGTCGCTGTGAGCCAGTCGTGGTCATGGATGGTGTCGACGGCCTCGAGGTAGATGTCCTGGAGTGAGGCTTGGTCATCGACAATGATGTCTTCATTGCAGATTTAGATGAGGAGCTTGTTTGTTAACCTTGAAGATGAAAAGTGGCCCCCAGATTTGGACATGGACTTAGGGAACGTTACCTGCTTAGGACGATGGAAGGAGCTTCGGCTCTCATCCCCTGTTGATACCCCTTGGGCACGGACCTTTGTTGAAGACTTGTACTTGTGCGAGGATCTGGCCTCATCGACTGAGGAATCCTTGTGCCTCTTCTTGGAGGCCTGGACTTCGTGCGACCTAGACCTGTTGCTAGAGGTGGTTTGCTGGGCTGATCTGTCCCGGCCTAACAAGGCATGACTCCATACTGGAGCAGAGTCAGATGCCCCACTGGCGTCCTCAAGCCAAGTGACGCGACGGCAGTGACGATCCCTCAGTGTCTTGTTTGAGAATGACTAGCAAATTTCGCAGTCCTGGATGACATGGTGTGGATGAGGCAGTAGAGGCAGTCGTTGTGGTGATCCTCTATGTAGACATTCTTCAGTCCACTGCGAGCACAAGCCTTGAACAGGCTTTTACTTGTGGATTCCGTCATGAGGTAGGGTTAAGTATGCAGACAAAGCTTTGATGAAGGATACCAGCTGCGGGACGGTCAACGGTATGTACGCTGGTGCCGCTAAAGCCGGTCATCGAGTAGACGGCGAAAAATAATAACATTTTGTCAAAAAGAAGTTACTTCCTACACTAACGTGCGGTAAAAAATCTGAAGATGGCCGAGAGGGAAGGCGCTAAGGGAGGTGTTCCTATTGGCTGTGGGCAGTATGACCCAAAAATGACTAATAGAGCATAAAAGTCACTGAAAGTTTTCGGTTTAAACTGCTCTATGTTAGTGAGGATTCCCAGCCTGACGTCAGGGAATATACAGAGCATGTGAATCTATGAAAGATCCAATGCTGGAGAAAGTGACTTTTATGGCGATATTCCCCATGTTAAAGAAAAGGCTCTCGGAGGGGGGGAAATTCTCTGTATTGACGGTGCTTTGAAAATGTACCAGCCAGCAGGAGAAAGACATTTTGGATCAGCAGTAGTGCAATAAAAAAAGAATGGTAAATTCAAGTGACAAGTGCAAGACTGCCTCTACAATGCACAGCACAAGCTGCAGAATCAGCAGCACTCACCGCTGCATCATCGCTGCACTTCAGAGATATGAGGATGAGGAAATGACAGTGTACTCTGACTCCGCCTATGTGACTGCAACGGCACATGCAAGGTTGTCACATTGGAAAAGGAGGGGTTTCATCCACACATACAGCACTCCAGGGTGTGCTGTGGCACCTTGAAGAATCTTTTGTGCTAGATGGAATTACAATAATGGTCACAAACCAAATAACCTGACAGACTCAAGGAATATGGCAAAGTACTACTTTAATTTCATTTTATAAATCAGAGCCAACTGGCAGACATCAGGCTGATGCATTCACACTTGCACCCAACTTTGATTGCATGGAGGTCTTATACTTCAAAATGCATCATCTATGACATCATTCTACTTGGCAAAAATGCAAAACCTATGAAGTGTAGGGATTGGTGAAGGGAACATATCTACTTATAGAACATAGAAGAATTAGTGCTTCATTGGTTACTCCGTGTCTGTAGGGCATGCCATGAGCTACTTCTAAATGCATACAGTACTGATTATAGCAGACACAACATCAGTGGATTGGCTCCTGCAACATTGTGCATTAGGTTATCCCAAACCCCAATGATTGGTTGGCATACTATCCCAACCTTGGACTTTCATCTCCTTAGCAGCACATACATGTAATGAAACTTAGGTGTTGGAATCCCATCAGACAACTAATTTTCCCAATTAGTTCTTCATCTCCCATTGGCATGCCACAGGCCAAAGTCTCTCGTTTGTAGTTGACCTTGTTGCGACTCACTGTCCTGGAACATTCAAGGGAGTGTGAACACCCACTATCTTACCTTGAGGCTCTAATGAATGGACTTTGTTTCCAACCTCTGAGTCACGTGTGAGTGGACTACGAATTTGTTCAGTTCAACCTACAATTTATTGCCATTTGATTTAATTATGCAAGTTGCTGTTGCTCCTTTTGGCCTCTAGAGACTTAATCTATCCCATATGAACTTTGTGTACTTTTAATTGACCAGCAGTTTGGCTCTCCCAGATGTTTTCATCTTCTTTCATCTATGAAGAATGTCTCACATTCAGAGCTTATCCAAATACTCCCCTTGTGCTCTGTGCTCATCCTTTGAAAATAGCATGCTCGCTCTGGCCCAACCTTGACTCATTGTTGGATCTGCTCACAGGGCTGTTTTAACCCGTCTCCTGTTCTTACAGCCTTGGCCTGTCTCTGCAGTAGCTTGGTTAAATTCAAATTGAGCCGTTGTCCATTTTCCTGCTATGACCATCCTTGCCACGTTATATATTCCAATATAGCAAGCTTCTTTACGTTTTCTTTCTACCTTTAGTTACTGAGTATTTATAGTTATTGGTCAGTAAGTTACTTGATCTGCTTTGGATTCATGATTGCTTTAGCTTCAGGTTCATTTACTTGGTTATTTATTATTTTCCTATTGGTTCATATATCTTCTTCATGACATCACTTTGTCCTCACCAGATTTCACTTTAACATCCATCCACAATAGTCATTGATGCAACATCCTTCCATGTAACTTTCTTCCATGCGATATCCTTGCACTTTTAGTGCAAGGGTACAACCTGTAGGGCTGTTTATGTGGATAGCGTCACTCATACGCTCGATGCAGTATAGGAACGATGCAGGGATCCACATCTATGGCTTTTCTCCAACTGTTCGAATATGAAGGCAGCAAGGGGTGGGGACTAGCAGGATGGAGCGTCTTTAGTGGATAAACTCATTAAAGTACTAAAGCATCCATTGGTTATCAGCGTGGTGAAGTGCGCAGCCCATAGTAAAAGGGCAGACATGATTTCTTGTGGTAACAAAGACATATCAGCCAAAAGAGCAGCATATTTCCTGAAAATGTCTGATTTTGAAGTAGAAGATGTTAAGAAAATGTCAGAACGATGTATGTTAATGAAGGAAGGATTTAATATGTTATCCATTGTACAGTTAATTGAGCTTCAAGTTCAAGCTCCACAGGAAGAGCATGATATATGGAAGAGACAGGTGTGATAATTATCCCCCACTGAGGCTTTATGGAGACAAGCCAGCACTAGAAAGCCAGTTATGCCTCTAGCATTACTGAAAGTGGCGCTGGAGCAGCTCCACTACCCAGCACACACTACCAGAGTGTCAAGACTTGGTGTCCGCGTTGACTATGTATACCTCCGTCCCCAAACACCAGTCAGAGAAGTAAAATGAACTCCCTGACTGGTTATTGAGGCCACAGGTAGCTGGAACAAAGCACCAGATCCCCAGGTAACTGAAATGGAAACGGGGTAATTAGGGACCATCTCTGCACTATGTAATGTAATAGACTACAACAAGGCAAGCAGAAATAGTACCTACCAGTGGTGACCTGAGGAGTGTGTCTAAGTGGAGGAGAGGGGACAAGGTCCCTTACTTCAGGTGGGAACTCCTTCACTAGGGTGGTGCTATCAGGTGGAACATGAAGAACCAGCGTTTACAGGTCTCTGGTCCAAAATTAGAGTACTTGGCCTAGTACCAAAAGTCAATGTTAGCATGGCTTGACAAGAACGCAGGTACAGGGACCTGGATAGTGCAGTGCGTGTTGCAGAAGGAATATCCAGAAGGCAGTCCAGCGAAACAGAGCTCAAGGTCGGGATATTCCGGGAGCGCAAAGAAAGAGCGACGTGACCAAACATTACCACAAAGAGGTCTGTAGGTTATAAGCCAAGGGTCGTAGCAGTTCGCTTTATCCAATAATGCATAGCGACAAGTTTGAGCGGAGTTCCAAAGGCAGAAGTTGAGCTCAAAGTCCAGGTGTAGCAAACAAGAAAACGGCATGAGCTGAGTAACAGGAACAGCTGAGACGCACCGAATGAATCACCCGGCGTCCGCTTTATACTGTTGCCATAGCTATCCGGTCACGTGATGCATCCGTGTCACATGAGCCGGCAGCCACACTGAGTGAGCTCTCCCCAATCTCCAAGGCAACTGCCATCAGAAACGCGGATGCAGCGGCCATGGAAACAACTGCCTAGATGTTGTATTGCCTCTTCTAGTGTGGCAACGGGGGCGACATGGAACTCGAGCACCAACTCGCTGACTGTCAGAGCGACCCTCAACAATGCGAGTGTGTCGTCTGGTTGGCAGAGAATGGTGTAATGGATGTGCTGGTGCTCGATACTGGACAGAACGTCCTGGTTGCACAACACAAAGAGTCTTGCTGCTATGATCGCAGAAGACTGGTTCTCACCAAATTTGTTAGAACATGTTGCAGTTTATTTTAAACTGCATTGTGTGCCAGAAATTCACAGCAGAGCACACCTTCCGAACAGTGAGAGGAGCAATTTTCAGACAAAATGGTCCTTTTCAGCATTAACACAGATTATGTGGAAATGTTGCAAGTGTGCACAGTTATAGGTACATATTAGTGGTAGTATGTCTTTTTCCCAGGTGGATAGAGGCAGGTTCATCAAGCACCTTGACACTACATGCGCTGCCAAGATTCTCGTGTGTGAGGCGTTTCCTAGATGGGGTATTTGTGCAGTCCTGCAATATAATAATGGGCTGCATTTAGTAAATGAATTGTTCGAACAAATAGTTCTTCTATTAGGAATAAGGCACACGTTTTCATCCACCTATCACCCACAGGCAAAGAGTATCTGTGAAAGGCTAAATTGACTTCTCAAAGAAAGGATAGCCAAAATAGAAATGACTCAAGGTATGGCTACATTACCTACCCCTTGCTTTGTTTGCCCTGTGAAACCAGCCTGGCTCAGATCACCACCTAACTCCTCCCACTCAAATAAAAACCGATGCTCAGAGTGTAGTAAAAACATTAGGGGATGTGATGCCTGATTACCTAACAAATATGACCGTTAGTGTTTCATTTATTTCTCAACAGATCAAAAATCAGAGGGAAGGGTCTAGGAAGATTAAAGAAGGCAGTCAACCAATTGATCCTATATATTTGCAAAAACGACCTAGTTTGTACCGAGGGGACCAAGTACTTGTAAAAAGCTTTGTGCATACTTTGAATAAGCCCAGTGTTGAGGGATTGTACCTACTAGAAGGGGTCACACCCACCACAGTAAAAACTTGGCAGAAGATGAGCTTTGCTGCATTTGAATGACGTGAAACTCTAAAAAGGAGAGACCCTGTAGCCTACTGCACCTGTTGATACCAAAGCAAGAGAAGAGGTTCCACACATGCTGACCAGATCGGCTACCAAGAGCCAAAACAAAAATCCAATGAACTAAACACATTCTGGAATTATTGACCTCTCCTAAGTTTAAGATGAAACAAATGGACTTGCTGTATTTCCAGAACTATTCCAGTTGAGCTAAAACAAGACTATAAACACAAAGCTTCCACACCACACTTTGTTACCCAAAACGTTGCACGCATTTTTGTCAACAAATATTGATGTATTTTTTGCAAATTCTAAAAACAGTCCTATTATTAGAGCAATTATTGCCATAATAATATATTTCTGTTGTAAAAAATGATAAGTGAATTAAATAAAATAGGAATTTTCCATTATTTAAGACACACATTGCTAACAAGGAGACAACTCACTCCACAAGTGACAATGCAACATTTAAATACTATAGCAATACTTCTCATTGGTACATTTTGTACGATGTGCTGTCTTTTATTTCCTTATGCTCATAACATTTTGTGACATATTTACAAAGCCTCTGAAATATCTGAAGCATATCTTTCTATCCCTGACAAAAACTCACATGTCATATTACCCTGATCTTTTTAAACACATCGTCTTCCCTAGCATCCCTCCTAGTTTGACCAATCGGAATATAAATACATAACTTGATAATTCAGCCCATTTAAAGACAAATGTTTGGTATAAACACACGAGTGAGGTGGGGAGGAAAAAAACAGATGAGCGCTGTTATGTATGTTCTCTCATCCCTTATGTAATAATTGTTCTTTTATAACGTGCTTCTTATTGGAGACCAGTTTCTAAGCACGAAACCAGGATTACAAACCTGTGTTGATATGCGTCGTCTTGCTTTCAAGACAAACGCATTGCCCCTGAGCTATCCTCCTGGCCATTATGCCATGAATACAGCCAGAACATTTATAGCAAGGGAAATACCCACCCATGATGCAATGTGTCTCGTCCATCTAGCAGCATGTATGACCAGAGGACAATTTGAAGGAAAATGGGCAAACTCCGAAGGATGTCAAAGAAAATGTTCCCATATGAATATGCTTATATAAAGACATACAAGATAAAGGATCCAGCGTGGAAGAATAGAATGCTCCATCATTCATATAGTGGCCTGACTAGAAGACAGATAATAGTCATTGAGCAAAAGAGGCTGAATTGCGCAGATGGATGGGTAAAACCAGGATTCTGTGAGAAAGCCCAACTATTGGTATATGGACAAGTGGCCACTAGTGAAGGATGGTAATCAGGAATGTTGGCATGCAGTGCACACGTATTGATGACATCAGCAGTACATATAGTGCAGAAAGTGAAAGATGAATGTCTTAAGGAATGGGACATGTTTGTGAGATTACGAACATGGGTCGAAGATGAAGCAGGTCCTGTATCTATATTACCCATGAAGAATGTGACACAGTTTCAAAAACAAAAGCCTGACTAAAGTTGGAGAAAATAAAGGATGAAAAAATAGTTTCAGTTCCAGGAATGACAGGAGGAACTGGAGTATTGATGGATCACTATTGGGCCTGTGGCTCCAGAGCTTATATGAACTTAACCAACAGCTAGGAAGGAATGTGTTCTTTGGTGAGGATACATGTTGCTGTGTTGGTGATCCCTCAAAGTGACCTCCACATAGATGGCTTTCCAACAATGAATGTACACCAAAGGAAGAAGCAATTGCTCAAACTCAGACAGAAGAGGGAGAATTCATTTTCAGAAAAATCAATAGAAGCTCATCACGACATCCCAGATGAGCACAAACTGTTCGATAGGAAAGCAGTGATATTTACAGCCTTGTTCATGCCAGGAATCAGGCCGCAGCTAACGCCAAGTGGTTACAGATCACTAGGTGGGAGCAACTACAAACAATTAACACAACCATAAAAGGATTTAATGCAATAAGAGAAGAATTAAGGGACATTAGGCTTATGACCCTCCAGTACATATATGTCTTGGACTACAGCAATGGAAGGAGGCGTGTGCATACCTGCCCACGATGAAGAAAATGGAACCCCAACGGAAGCAATAACTATGCTGTCAAACCTGCATGAAGATTCAGATTGGATTTCATCTAGGTTCTCATGGGCTCTTAACTCTGATGGCAAATGCCTTCAAATTACTTGGAGCAATACTAGTGTTAGTGTTGCTTGAATTCTGCATTATAAGAATATTCATAGGACAATGCAATAAAAAAGCTATTGGAATGAAGAGAATGATCAATGTGAATGCTGTGACTGATGGGCATACCCAAGAGTAAAGCACCACCCGTGAGCACCTGAATGACAACCCTCTGGCATCCTAAAGAATGAAGTTTTGCTATCCCAAGGACCATAAGAACTATGTGGGACGTTGGGTGTTCTGTTCACCAACTGGGGAGTGCTGCTATGTGACCAGGAGTGTGGATGAACATATAAAGAATGCAGGTTACCCCGAGGGGGGATACGAAGATATGGATCCCAAAGTAACCATTCTGAGAAAAGGTGAAGAGGATTGAGGAGGTGATGGACGACTCAACTAGAGGGAGGAATGTAGAAAAAGCAGCGTTACACGTCATTAGATCCCACCCCCTAACCTCCAACATATTGGAAGAACAAGACAACATTATGCCTGACCCCGGTATTATTCCAATAACACAGCAGAGATATGAGAGGCATTATGCACTCAGACAACCGTATCAAATGTATCCTAGAACTTAAGCGGTAAAGGGAAGTTTCCAGACATCAACGGAGCTAGAAGACCAATAAGTAAAATCTGAAGAGCGTAAAGTGACATCATGAAGAGACGAGACCGTGATACACTGAAATGATATAAGAATACATAAAGAATGAAGATGTAACGGAAGAAACAAAGTAAACATATATATACGAGTGTGAAGAAACCATACATACAAAGATAAATAACCAGACACGTAATAAATGTACATACGCAGAAATGCAAGGCAGATGAGCCACATAGAAGCTTGCTGCAGTAGAAAATATAACACGGGTAAAGTGGCCATGTTGAAAAAAACGGACGTCAGCGCTGAATAATAGTAAGCGAAAAGCTCAAAGGAGAGAGACCAAGGCTGCAGAGCAGACAGGTACTGGAACACAAATCCATGCCTGAACAAAGGCCAACTGTTTGGCCAAGGATCAAGGATGCCATTGCAAGAAGCAACTGCAAGGTACAAAGGGAGTCAATGAGGCTAAGCAATGTACGTAGGACATATTTCTCTTAAAGTAAATGAGTGAACATTTGTGAATGACAAGCATTGTAAAATTAAAGACATGGAAAGCAGATGCAAGATGGAGCAACCAAATCTCCAGAGGCCAAAGAGAGTAATGACACCCAGTCTAATTGAATCAAACGGCACTAAAAAGAAAGGCAACATGGACAAACTCATGGTCTCCTCACACGTGGTGCAAGACCAGAAAACAAGGCCTGTTCATAAGCTCCCGATGAAGATGGCGATGTACCTGAGATACCTTTAAAATTCCAGAGAAAAGAACACCCAGCAAGTTCAACTACAAAGAGGAAGCCTTGGCTGAAGGCCTAACTGATGAGATGGTAAGTTAATTAGCCAAGTGGGCAGTTGCCTGACGTTCCCCGCACCTGGGTTTCGTTTTGCTTACGTACTGCAAATGATCCGAATGTGCAAGGTTGGGAGAGAATGCCAATCAATCATGAGAGCCTTTGTAATGGTGAACATACATTGGTGGAGGGGCCAATCCGCTGCGGTTATTCTGCTAGTATCTGTAATTATACGTTGTTAGAGGGAGGTTCAAGGCATGGCTACCAGATATGGGGCAGCCAACTATAGCCAGAAGCTATAAGTTTTATACCCAATTTCTCCATCCGATTATTATTATTGGCCACTTTTGATGACATCATAGTTGACGTACATCAAGGTATAAAGCCTTTGTGTAATGATGGAAATGTAACAGTGTGTGCGCTACAATCTGTTTGGCAGGTTTCCCTGCTTCATTGAGTTGATAATAAAGTAGTATTTTGCCATATTCTTTGAGTCTGTCTGGTTATTTGGGTCCGAGATCATTTATTGTGGTAATCCCATTCTGCACAGAAATGTGCAAAGGTGCTACTGCACATTTGGATGAGTCAACTACCAATAAACATTTGGTATAAATTACCCAAATTGTATTCTGAGGAGGTTGACCATCACTAGTGTTAAATATGTGGTGCACCGATTTGTGGTTTGGTCCTGAAAGATTTCCCAACTAAACTAGGGTTTTAGTGGAGATTCCAAGGCTGGTGTCTCTACTTTGGCATGATTAGTCATCCCCAAGAGCAAGTGCTTGAACAAAAACCTTTTAGGCATGAATCTAAACATATACAGCATCTCATGGCTTGCAATGGGAATTAAGGGACCAGCGCTGGGAAGTGCATATAATTTAGCCAACTTGTAGCAGTTCTGGTAAACGGCACCTCTCACTAGTTTTCTACCTCATGCATTTGCACAGTGAGACCCACTCATCCCCTAAGGCACAAGCTCACACAAAAATGAATGTGGGATGGGACTATTTAGCACAATGCACCCACTCCACCCATTTATTTTGAACTTGGCATCACAGCCATTGGCAAGATAATTGGTCTGAATTCTCTTTAATACTAGCTGAAGTTGTAGAACACAGCTGAACTGAAAATATTCTGAGACACATTAGATGTTTGTAAAAGCAAAAAGGTGCGACAAGATGGTTCAGACATGTTAAAAACATGTTTACAAAGGTTAGTTTGCTCTGCTTATGGGAGGAACTCAGTAAATTGCAAGTCAATGTTACTCACTGTTTTTAATGACTGGGCACTGAAGATCCAGATAGACAACACAATGTAGCCTCTAGATTTTTAAAAATACCTGGACTTTCCAGAGGGGAAGCAAACAAAATCTCTGTACACCAAAATTTGCCTTATCATTCTCCCCGTGTTGCCCATGGTGGGGTGTGAATACTTTTTGTACATGCCCTTGTTGTATCAGGTATTCTCTATTGCTATGTCCATGGTAACAGACCAGGATCAAAATGGCTAAAACCTACTTTGATTAGTAAATAAATTATAAGTTACTCACTGTAGTGACTAACGTACCCTTAGTCCCTAGTTCCCTTTCCTCCATACTACATGTGCGTCCCTTCCTAAGGATGGGAGACCACCTTTTTCACCAGAAAAAAACAGTCTTCCCCTTTAAATTTAGAGGCACGCAGGGGTGCTGTCCTGGGAGCATGCGTTACACTGACTCTGCCCACCAGCGCCGCACCTCAGTCCCCATACACGCGTCGACAATATTTAACATTGCCTAATGACACCGAAATTATTAGGGGGAGGGAGGCTGGTGGGACGTATGGAAGAAAGGGGACTAACAGTACGTTAGTCACTACAGTAAGTAACTTATAATAACTCTTACGTCCCATCCCTTTTACTCCATACTGCATGGGCGATTACAACTGAATGTAGCTCCAGGGTGGGAAGGAGACCTTCCTTAAGCAAATGGGCTCATTAGAACCACCTGTCCGAAGGCCGCGTCTGACTTAGAGCCAGCGTCCAAACAGTAATGCTTACAGAAAGCCGAAGGAGTGAGCCAGGTGGCCACCCTGCATATGACCTGCCACAGAACCTGCCGCTGGAATGCGATGGCCTTGGCTCTCACAGCGTAAGCATGCACATTAGCTGACAGTGGCTTGTGCTGCTCCTCATAGTCCTCTTTGATGGCCGCAACCATCCACCGTGCAATACAAGCCTTGGATGCTTTATACCCAGTTCTAGATTCCCCAAAGGTGACAAAAAGAGCCTCCGACTTGCAGAAGCCCCTGGGTCCTTCCCAGGTATAATTTCAGAGCGCACCTGGCATCCAGACAGTGCAAGACTCTGAGCCTCGACCTTGGAGTTAGCAAAAAACGTAGGTAAGACTATTTCCTCCTTTAGATGGAAAGCGGATGGTACCTTAGGTAGGAACACCAAGTGAGTCTGCAGGACCACCTTATCCCTGTGGAAAGGGGTATGGAGTTCTGAGGCCACCAGAGCCTGGATCTCGCTGACTCTGCGAATGAAGGTGATGCCCACTAACAAAGCTGTCTTAATGGTGAACAGTAATATACATAAGGGACCTTGGTAATGAGGTTGGAAAGATATTGTTAACAACAAATTATCATACAAAAATATTCAAAAATCGAATTTATTAGCAATATTTTTTTCTAATTTATGAACACGGTTTGCTCATAGAGGGCATAAATTCATGTACACTAAACATTGTCAAATTCATTCCACCATACATACTTATATACATCCAATGATTAGTTTAAATAAGATAGAAGGGTTTGTTAGGACCCTTCATAAAACACACATCAGTATATCATTTCATTACACCTATATCAACTGCCAGTATTTATTTCAGTTCAATAGCACCTCGGCTTATCAACACAATCAACATATGTTTTGGTAGTTACAGAAGGGCTTATTCAAAGTTAGCCTTGCATTTCTCGACCTTCTTCAGGATATGGGTAGATCTTCAATATTGCCTAACCCAGATAACATCGTCCAGTGGAAGATGACTTTCAGAAATAAATCTAAAAGCAAACAGTACATAACATATTACTAAGCAAACTCTTAATTTTTTAGACACAGATTAGTTGTGTGTATATATCTTTATTGATTATATTAGTTCACACTCAGTTCCAAGCACAATTTATGGGGGTAGTGTCAACTGTGGAATTAATCCTCAATGCATCAAGGGTATAAATTCAGAGAAGCCTGAAAACGAGAGGAGACACAAGCACACAATGAGCAAGGAGCTCTCTCTTTAAGGGTCGAATTCCTGCTCTGGACAACGAGATCTGTTTGATTCTCTATACTCTCACAATTTACTTTTAGTGGAGCAGGGTCCATTTCTCACATTCATCTAGTCGATCAGCGTCACAAATCACCAATCTTCTGATTTACACACGTGCATCACATGCTGATAATCATATTCCGATTCCCTATTAGAAAACCATATGATGGGCACAATTTTAGAAGCCCAAAGACCATACATCATCTTTTAGGCCAAGACATTTTCACAATAGATTCGGCCAATTGAATGACAACAAATTTCATGTTGGGGAATAAGGGGTGGTTAACTCACTAACATCGTGGTCTAGGTACCGATTTCCGGTGTGTCTAACTCTCTCGCTGGCACCACAATCGCCTGTTGTGGCATATTATTTTCTTTGTTTTCTACAATCCCGTGTGTTGAGCTCTGCTGAGATGAAGAGCAGAGTTAACCCCTCTTTGGTGATGCGTCATAACATTCATCTCACCACGTTAACTCAATACAGGGCTCATGATTTGCCTGGGATAGGGGGAAACATATACGTGCTGTTCCCCAGTCCCATCAATATATACGGATAGTGGCAAGCACGGGTTTCTCTTTTCCTTCATGCATGTTAACTTTCATAATGCCGAGTACTGTGAAAGATGATAATTAGGTTTTGCTCAATCCGTTCAGCAATACAATTTATTACCCTCAGGTTCTATTGCACATACCCAATATCTTGCCTCTGTGGTCCGGGACCACGGATTTCTCTCTCGATTGGCTATAGAACAGTGCAGAGCATACACCTCGCCTTGCACTAACTCACTGCATACCGGGCATCTGTGAAGCTGACAGACATTAAATTACTTTATCTCGAGTAGAACTCTTATCTAGTCAACAAAGTCCGCCTACAAATCCGAGCGCTCTCACACAGGACTCACCAGCGTTTTTCCTTGCACTCCTAGAAGCGTCCTAGCCCCAATAGTCATGTCGGGCGGTTCGCCAAACACCCAAGTAAAAAATGGCTGTGGGGGAGCGTCACAACTAGTAACAGCAGTAGAAAGGGGACTATATTTCTCCCGTAGGATCCCAGGTCGATGTGTACACACATGGGTTTCCTTCATACCTGATCCATAAAAGATGTATGAGGCAAGAATCCCGATTGGGAGGAACATTCAAGCCCCCCGTATTTTGAGCACACCTAAAGGGTAGTCACTCATAAATGGGGGCATTAGTTGAACCCATCTACTCCGAAATGGTGACCAGCCTGATGTCCGCGGATGACATTGGCTCGAAGGGTTTGTGCACCACGGGGTGTGGCTTCTTGATGGGGGGGGTAGAGCCTGGACAAGACTGCCAGATGTTTGACTATTGGGTTTGAAGATGAGAAGACCACCCCCCCCTCCTCTGAATTTCTGTAGGCCCCTATGGCTGCCAGATAGGTGCAACATGTGTCCACCTGAGTTTTGCAAGGTGTGCTGAGAAGGAGAGTACATCATCCAGTGTGCACAATCTCCTTAGAGTTTGACCAATGACAGAACCTAGTCCATTTACTCCTGTATTGGCTCCTGGCACCCTGAATGATCTCTAAGTTAGCCTGTGAGAGGCTCAAGTGCCTGAGGGTGATCTGCTCAGGAACCACGCTGAGGGCTAACTTCGTTTGGGCGGAGTGGTTGACCCTGCCCCCCCTACTGGGTCAAGAGATGGGCTAGACCCAGTGGAAGGTGAATGGGTGATCTGTCCGTGAGGCTAGCAGTCCGGAGAACCACGGTCTTGCCGGCCACCATGGAGCTATCTGAATTATGCTGAGGTGACATGCTTCCTTTATCTGGGGGATTACCCTGCGGACCAGAGGTGTGGGAGGAAAGGCATAGGATGTCATGCCTTCCCATCGAATCTGTAATGCATTGCCTAGGGAGCCGGGACCCTGCCCCTGCCAAGACACAAACTGATGGCACTTCCTGTTCTTGCAGGAGGCAAATAGATCCACCCGAGGGTGCCCACATTTGCTGAAGACCTCCTGCAGCACCTGGTCATTTGATTGCCATTCGTAATTGTCTGCTCCCAGTCTGCTGAGCCTGTCCACTTCCAAGTTGGCCCGGGAGGTGGATGGCCATGAGGTAGATGTTCTCCAGGGCCCATTTAAACATGCTGACCGCTAGACTGCACAGCGGAGGGGACCTGGTAACACCCTCCCCCCCGCTTGTTGACATAGTACATGCTGGTGGAGTTGTCGGTCTGGATAGGGACGGACTTGCCTCCAATGAGAGGAAGGAAGGCTCTGAGAGCTAGCCAGATGGGCCTGAGCTCCAGCCAGTTGATATGTGACTCCCGCTACTGTTGGGTCTAAACACTATGGATGCTGTGGCTGTCCAGAGTGCCCACCCATCTTTCCAGGGAGGATTCTGTGGTGATGGTGACCTGCGGGGCTGGCTGCCGGAAGGGCTGGACGACCATGAGAGGTCTGGGTGGAGAGAAGGAGGTATGCTGACCAGCTCCGCTTGGGAGCTCTTCCACTGATTCCATGAGGCTGCAAAGTGCACTGTAACCTCCCCATCTTGAATCTCGAGTGTGGCACGGCCAGGGGGACCGCTGCTATGATACCCAGTAAGTGTTGGTACCACCAGGCCGAAGTCACTGCTTTGGTAAGGAAGTGCATAGTGGCTCTCTTGAGAGCCGTAATCTTGCCCTCCAAGGGAAAAACCCTCTCAGAGCTCGTATCCCAAGCAAGGCCTAGGAATGCAAGACTCTGCATGGGCTGCAGCTGAGACTTGAGGTTGACAGTAAACCCCAGGTCATGGAGTGTGTTCATAAGTGCAGAGGAAGTGTGGGTAACACCCTTCGGAGATCTCACCCTGATGAGCCAGTTCTCCCGGTACGGGTAGACATTGTGGCCCTGGGCGCTCAGGAGGGCTGCCACTGCATTGATGAGTCTGGTAAATACCCTGGGGGCTGAGTTGAGGCCACAGGGTAGCACCTTGTACTGGAAATGGCAGCCCATGATCCTTAAGCACAGGAAGGAGCGATGTGGCTGCCAAATCGGGACGTGTAGCTAGGCGTCCTTCAGATCAAGGTAGCACATCCAGTCTCTCTTGTCTAATGTCTCCGCAATGAGTGCTGGCGTAACCATCTTGAATTTCGGAAGAGGGACGGAGTAGTTGAGGGTAGATAGGTCCAACACAACTCTCAGGCCAGCCTGGTGGTTCTTTTATATGGTAAAAATAATCCTGGAATAGAAGCCCAATCTTCTCTGGGAGACTGGGACTTCTTCCACTGCTTAGCTCTTGACGAGCGACCAGATCTCTGCCAACAAAGTTGACGTCCCAAAATGTGGGAGGAGAGGGAGGAACCGGTAGGCAGTACCCCGAGGATATTACAGAGAGGATCCAGGGGTCCACAAAGTTCTGGCACCAAAACGGCACATGAAAGGCAAGCCTATCCTCCACCGGAGACCCATGGACTCGAAAAGACGCGTCATGCTTTTTTTCCTTCTAGGAATTGCCATAGCATTTCAGTGCTGAACTTCCCATGTGGGCAGGACAAAGACTGATATGCAAATGGATATTTCCCATCTGTGAAGGGTACAGTCAGCAAAAAATAAAGGCTGCGTATTCTCAAAGTGGGAAAAACCACAGAACCAGTTATCATGCCACGTTCTTTCCGGAGAGGGGCGCCTGCTACCTTTTTGAAAATGTCTTTCTTTCTGAGGCTGGTGCTGAGGAGGGGGGGACTAGAAGAAGCCCTTGCCCCTCCTTTTGTTGCTTGTGTCAGTGCTGACTCGGCGAGCAGTCAGGCTGTCTAGACCTCTGTTCCTGGAAGCCCCGGAACCCGCCGAACGACCGCACCCTGGCTGTCATGATCTCTGCTTCCAAAAGATCAGGACTTGCCCGACTCCCTTGGAAGCAGACCCATAACCCCGGTTCCGTGTGCCAGCCAATCCCAATTGGGACCTTTTGGACCCTGTCCTGGCGCCAGTGGCACCAGGCTCATAAAGATGCCCAGTCCCAGCGCTGGAAGCGCCGGGCTCATAATGCTTGGGTGGACTTACCTGCAGCAGACCATGCTGCTTACTTACCTGCCAGTTGAGCCCCTGATCCTCTTCTGTTTGGGACTACTTTTCCTGTTGGGTGGGGCAGGAGCCACTCCCTAGGTTCAGAACACTGGAACTCTTCTGGAGAGCAGGAACTCTTTTCTCACCTAGGCGAGCCTGTGGAAGGAGACATCTAAGCACTACAGGAGGCTATTTAAACCACACCCGATGGATGAATCTTGCTTTGCCTTATTCTGCATTCTCTGCAGCAGAACACTCATCGTGTCTTCTGCTTCTGATCCTGGGCCTAAGGGAACAAAGGCTTACCATCCTGGAATCCAGTCTTCAGCAGCACCTGTAAAGACAAAGAAAGAACAGGTTAGCACTACAGTCTTCAGTGGCAGCGCATCTCTTACCTGGTCCATCGGCTGTCACCAACGCCTCGCGCTGCATTCCGGCATCTGAAAGACAAAGGCTTACATACTCTTTGCATGCTCCGGAGGTCTTCGCACTGCATTCTGGCATCTGAAAGACAAAAGCTTACCAGCTCTTCGCACGCTCCGGAGGCCTTCGGCGCTGCATCCCGCATCTGAAAGACAAAAGAAGGTGCGTTTAAAGACATTGGGCAACTTTATTACTCACGTGTCATTACTCCTTCCCAAGCCGAATCCAGTGAGTATTCCAGCACCCTTCAGCTTCTCTAAAGCTCCGAACTTGTACCTGCAAGATAAAAGGGACAGTTAGTGCGCATCGTGAAGCAGGCTACAAGCGCTTACTTACGTGCTTCCAGGCGCTTCTATTCCTCACGAGGGTTCGATCCTCAACTCTCATCAGCCCGCCATCCGCCATCGCCGGACCCCTGCAAAACAAGAGATATCATTACAAAAGACTTTTAAGACATTTGAAGTGCCCAGAACTTAACGTTCGTGCAGTTAACGACGGACAGCAGTCCTCTGAGGTCAAGAGGCCTGCACCCTTATCCAGTGAAGAAACTGGTTACGGCACCCTGCCCCGAGGCAGATGGAGAGCTCGGCGTTCACTTACCTAAGGTGAGGGCGTTAACCTTTGGGGTTCTACAGGAGAAGAGAAAGGGAAGAGGAGAGAGGCACCCAATAACCCCAGTTCATTAATCCCATATTTTCTATCTGCAGACATTTTACTCTTCGAGTCAGACATACAGTGCACAGAGGTCCAGCCCAAAGAGCCAACCGTGTGTTACACATCACCTTTGAAGATACGGCATTCACCCAGTCAAGACCGGCGCCTCTGCGGGAATCAGGTGAGCGTTACAGAACGCAAAGCCAACCGCAAAACTCCCACCCAGGCGCTATGGAAACCTCGGATACCGACCAGCTAGCCCAGTTACTTGGGGAACTAAGAGCAGAAGTGCATGCAGCCCGTCAGGAAACGAATGCTCTAAGAAGGGAACTGATTATTTCCAAGGAGCGAACAGACGATCTCGCTAGACAATTGCTACAGTCACAAGCCGGACAAACTCCGTTACCCGCATCAGGGGCAAATCTTCCTTCAACATCCTCTACGAACCCAGTGCAGATCAACCTACCTGGGAATGTACCTCTGGCTCCGCCCGAACGATTTTCTGGTGACCCAAAGAGGTTTGCAGTATTTATTAATCAGTGCCGGTTGCACTTCTTATGCCGGCCAGCAGCCTTTCCAACTGATCAAGCTAAGGTAGCTTTCGTGCTTTCGTACCTTAGTGGCAATGCGGCAGACTGGTCGATCCCTCTAGTTAATCAAGATGATCCGGTTCTCCATGATTTTCAAGCTTTTCAGCTCAGTATGGAAAAACTGTTTGCAAGACATTCACAGGGGCAGGCCTTGGACAATGAGCTCCTTTCATTGCGACAGGGTAATCAAGACCTTTTGGCTTATATTGCGTCTTTCAACAGACTGATAGTGGAAACTCGATGGCCTGAGGACAAAAGGATTACGCTGTTTCATAGAGGTCTACGTGGAGAGCTCAAAGATGTGTTAGCCCAAGTAGTGAATCCCCCGCAAGACTGTTCGGACTATATTGACTTAGTCGTTCAAATTGACCACAGACTGCAGAACAGGAAGGCCGATCGTTCCAAGTTTGATGCTCGAGTATTTTCCAAACCACCAACTCCTACCAAAGGAGTAGACTCCGGGGAACCCATGCAAATAGGGGGCCTGAAAGGACCACTAACACAAAAGGAGCGGGAAAGGAGAAAACAGCTGCAATTATGCCTCTATTGCGGAAACTCGGGGCACTTTCTTCGAGACTGTCCGGTGAAACCAGCCAAGAAGGCAGTAGGAGCTGCAGTTACCAGGGTCACAAACTCTGAGCAGTGAAACAACCTCGCCCGGCAAAAATAGAGGTCCTCTTGCCGAGCGTTAAAACCAGTTCCGTGACCTCGCATTTCGTGATACCTATGGTCCTCATTAGCCCTGAACATCCGGATCGATTACATGCGATTGAAGCTTACGTCGACAGCGGTGCCATCGGCAATTATGTGGATCATGAAATGGTTTTGAGGATGAATCTGACTCTTTGTCCAAAGGCTGTAAAGGACGTCATTACTACGGTGGATGGTACGGAGATAGCCTCCGGACTAGTAACGCATACCACCCAAGAAGTGACGCTAGTAAGTCAAGATGGACACCATGAGAAGATCGTGTTCGATGTGATCAAGGCCCCTCAGTTCCAGATTATTCTAGGAATTCCTTGGTTAGAGAAGCACAATCCTCAGATCGATTGGCGAGCAAGAACGGTTCAGTTTCCAGAATGTGTCTCTACTTGTCACCCTCGACCTGGTGTTGCACTGGCAGCAATTTCCTCGGAGGCTCCCCAGTTACCTCCTGAATACCTAGAATTCCAAGATGTTTTCCGGAAGGCTCAGGCTAACTCTCTACCTCCTCATAGGTCTTATGACTGCCAGATAGACCTGATACCTGGATCTACTCCTCCTTGTAGTAGAATTTATGCCCTCACCGAGCCTGAGAATCTTCACCTCCGACAATACCTGGATCAATACCTAGCGAATGGGTTTATTCGTCCTTCCAAGTCCCCTGCTTCCTCAGCTTTGTTCTTCGTTCCAAAAAAAGAAGGGGACCTTAGAACTTGTATAGATTATCGCGCCCTGAACCAGTTCACCGTTAAGAATAGGTATCCGTTACCTTTGATCCCTGAACTCCTGGACCAAGTCAGAAAAGCATGCATATATACAAAGCTGGATCTTAGAGGAGCCTACCACTTGGTACAAGTAAAAGAGGGCGATGAATGGAAGACGGCCTTCCGCACCAAGTATGGGCTATTTGAATATCAGGTCATGCCCTTCGGACTTTGCAATGCCCCGGCCGCCTTTCAATATTTTATGAACGATGTCCTCAGAGAGCTCATAGATGTGTGTGTTGTTGTTTACATTGACGACATCCTCGTTTATTCTTCATCGGAAACTGAACATCGGAAACATGTGAAAATGGTCCTCGAGAGATTGCGTCAACACAAACTTTTCGCTAAGTTGGAAAAATGTGTTTTCAACGTGACTGAAGTTGAATTCTTGGGATTCATATTATCACCTAGCGGAGTGCGTATGGATTCAAAGAAGGTCGATGCAATTCTCAAATGGCCATCGCCATCCTCCGTAAAAGGTGTTCAAAGCATGTTAGGCTTCGCTAACTTTTACCGCAGGTTTATCCCCGAATTCTCTCGAATAGTCCAGCCCATCACCGCCTTGTTAAAGAAAAACAAACATTTTGAATGGTCTACCGAGGCGGAACAAGCTTTCCAGAATTTGAAGACTAGATTTATCTCTGCACCGATCTTAAAACATCCTCGCCCAGAACTCCCCTACATCGTTGAAACTGATGCTTCGAGCCTTGCCATGGGGGCAGTTCTATCACAAAAGGACCCAGTAACCAATCAGTTGCATCCAGTGGCATTTTGGTCCCGCAAATTCTCGCCTCCTGAAATCAATTACACTATTACTGATAAGGAACTTCTAGCTATCAAGTCCGCCTTTAAGGCTTGGCGGCATTATCTTCTGGGGGCCCGACACACCGTTACTGTGATTACAGATCACCGAAACCTGCAATATTTGAAAACCGCAAAAGCTCAATCCTCTAGGCAACTCTGTTGGGCACTATTCTTTGCCGAGTTTGACTTCATAATTTCCTATCGACCTGGTACAAAAAACGGTAAAGCTGATGCCCTTTCTCGGATGGGAGTGGAAGAACATTTGATCAATCCTAAACCTGTACCTATCATTCCCGAACAAAGAATTCTAGGTGTAATCGCCACACAATCCATAGAGGAAGTTAAGGATAAAGCCAGGCTACTGGTAACTCCAGCAGACATACAGAATTGGCATCTGCAGGGAAAGGACTTTACGGTGAAGGACAACCTATTATATTTCCAAGAACGGTTATACCTGGCCAGCACAGATTTACAGAAAAAGGTAATCTCTTGTTATCACGATTCTTTAATGGAAGGACATCCCGGTATGACCAAGACCTCGGAAAAGATCAAGCGCTACTTCTGGTGGCCGTCTTGGAAAAAAGATATCAGAGACTTTATAATTTCCTGTGGAGTATGCGCCCAAAACAAGAGTCAAAAGGAAAAACCAGCCGGCCTCTTACGCCCTATTGACATCCCACCTCGCCCTTGGAATACGCTTTCTATGGACTTCATCACCGATCTACCTTCATGCTCCGGATACAATACGATCCTAGTAATCGTGGACCTATTCTCCAAGATGGCGCATTTCATTCCACTCAAAGGCTTGCCAACAGCAGCAACTCTGGCCCGAGAATTTCTCGAAAACATCGTCCGACTGCACGGTTTTCCTTCAGTTCTCATTTCGGATCGAGGTAGTCAATTTATTTCTCATTTTTGGCGAAGTTGCTGTCGGTCGGCTCAAATTGATGTGAGACTTTCGACCAGCCACCACCCTCAAACCGACGGACAAACCGAGAGGACCAATCAAACTCTGGAACAGTATTTGCGCTGCATGCTACAACAAACTGAAAAAACTTGGAAAGATATCCTTTGGATAGCCGAATATGCCTACAATAACTCTGTCCACTCGGGAACTGGGAAGACCCCGTTTTTTCTTTTATACGGTAGTCACCCTCAAACCTCGGAGTTGGATCCACTCCAAGATCTTGGAACACCAGCAGTAGACCACCTGCATTCTACCATCACCCAAGCCTTTAAGGAAGCCGTTTCTCACCTTCAAAGGGCTAAAGAACAATACAAGAAAGGAGCAGACCAACATCGGAAGGAAGCCCCCCAATATCAAGTAGGAGATCAAGTCTGGTTATCCACCAAATATCTACCTCTAAAAGGACCACGCACATTCAACCCAAGATACCTTGGTCCCTATTCCATCACTACCATAGTAAATCCAGTAGCGGTCAAGTTGGACTTGCCCCCTCACATGAAGATACATCCGGTCTTCCACGTCTCTCTATTAAAACCCGTGCAACCTCAAACCCGACTAACTAAATCTCCAAAACCTATTCTAGTTGATGGAGAACTCGAGTTTGAAGTCAAAAGCATCCTGGATTCCAAGATCTTCAAATCTAAACTATTTTACCTGATTGACTGGAAAGGCTATGGTCCCCAAGAAAGATCCTGGGAACCTGCAGAATATGTCCACGCCCCTCATCTAATCAAAAGATTTCATCGAACATTTCCTAACAAGCCCAAACCCCCGGAGAAGCCCGGTTTGGGAGGGGCCTTGAGGGGGGGGGGGGGAGGGTGCTGTCATGATCTCTGCTTCCAAAAGATCAGGACTTGCCCGACTCCCTTGGAAGCAGACCCATAACCCCGGTTCCAAGTGCCAGCCAATCCCAATTGGGACCTTTTGGACCCTGTCCTGGTGCCAGTGGCACCAGGCTCATAAAGATGCCCAGTCCCAGCGCTGGAAGCGCCGGGCTCATAATGCTTGGGTGGACTTACCTGCAGCAGACCATGCTGCTTACTTACCTGCCAGTTGAGCCCCTGATCCTCTTCTGTTTGGGACTACTTTTCCTGTTGGGTGGGGCAGGAGCCACTCCCTAGGTTCAGAACACTGGAACTCTTCTGGAAAGCAGGAACTCTTTTCTTACCTAGGCGAGGCTGTGGAAGGAGACACCTAAGCACTACAGGAGGCTATTTAAACCACACCCGATGGATGAATCTTGCTTTGCGTTATTCTGTATTCTCTGCAGCAGAACGCTCATCGTGTCTTCTGCTTCTGATCCTGGGCCTAAGGGAACAAAGGCTTACCATCCTGGAATCCAGTCTTCAGCAGCACCTGTAAAGACAAAGAAAGAACAGGTTAGCACTACAGTCTTCAGTGGCAGCGCATCTCTTACCTGGTCCATCGGCTGTCACCAACGCCTCGCGCTGCATTCCGGCATCTGAAAGACAAAGGCTTACCTACTCTTCGCATGCTCCGGAGGTCTTCGCACTGCATTCCGGCATCTGAAAGACAAAAGCTTACCAGCTCTTCGCACGCTCAGGAGGCCTTCGGCGCTGCATCCCGCATCTGAAAGACAAAAGAAGGTGCGTTTAAAGACATTGGGCAACTTTATTACTCACGTGTCATTACTCCTTCCCACGCCGAATCCAGTGGGTATTCCAGCACCCTTCAGCTTCTCTAAAGCTCCGAACTTGTACCTGCAAGATAAAAGGGACAGTTAGTGCGCATCGTGAAGCAGGCTACAAGCGCTTACTTACATGCTTCCAGGCGCTTCTATTCCTCACGCGGGTTCGATCCTCAACTCTCATCAGCCCGCCATCCGCCATCGCCGGAACCCTGCAAAACAAGAGATATCATTACAAAAGACTTTTAAGACATTTGAAGTGCCCAGAACTTACCGTTCGTGCAGTTAACGACGAACAGCAGTCCTCTGAGGTCAAGAGGCCTGCACCCTTATCCAGTGAAGAAACTGGTTACGGCACCCTGCCCCGAGGCAGATGGAGAGCTCGGCGTTCACTTACCTAAGGTGAGGGTGTTAACCTTTGGGGTTCTACAGGAGAAGAGAAAGGGTAGAGGAGAGAGGCACCCAATAACCCCAGTTCATTAATCCCATATTTTCTATCTGCAGACATCTTACTCTTCGAGTCAGACATACAGTGCACAGAGGTCCAGCCCAAAGAGCCAACAGTGTGTTACACATCACCTTTGAAGATACGGCATTCACCCAGTCAAGACCAGCGCCTCTGCGGGAATCAGGTGAGCGTTACACTGTCAGAGCGTTGATGCGACTGGGTGTACGCCTTGGGCGTGGCCTTCGTTAGGAAAGATAAAGAATTCGCAAGTTTGCAAGCTGTTCTTTTTATCTAATTCCTTGTCGGTGGTAGAGTGAAAGAGGTCACTACCATCAAACTGAAGTTCCAATATGCGTTCTTGGACATCAGGGTTAAACTTAGTAGCCCAAAGCTAGGCCGTTCTTATGTCCGTGGCGATGCAGATGGCCCAGCCAGAGTTATCGATGTGGGCCACGGTGGACACCATGATGTCGTGTGCAACCAGCTTGGCTTCTCCTAGACCCGCTTTGAAGCATGCCTGGCACTGCACTGGAAATTCTGGAATGAAGTCTGCTGTTTGCTGCCAAAGCCTCCGATTAACGGCTGCCAGCATGGTATCCGTGTTGGATAGACGCAGGTGTAGCGATCTTCTCCTCCTTGCCTAGCAGCGCCAAAGACGAGGTGGCCAAAGACAACTGAGGTCAAAGGTAGAGTGACACTGCAGCTATCACTGAAGAGTGTGATTGAGGGTGCGCAGACAGTAAGAGTGGATACCCCTCCACCTGTCTATACTTGGCATTGAGGCGCCGATTGACAGGTTGGGCAGAGTGTGGCTTGATCCACCCCTTTTTGGCCAAGGCAACAACATCTTTCTGCATCGGGATACCAATTCTGGTAGGGGGTTGTAGGGTGAGGACTTCTGCCAAGACCCCCTCCTCGAGCTGCTCTACCTCACGTTGAGGAAGGCCAAACCTGGAAGGCCTTCAATGACGACGGCGTATCAGGGTCCTCCTCATCATCTGTGTCTGCCAGAGTGTCCGGCTGGTCCGGAGCGGGTGGAGTGCTGGGCACCGTGGGCTGCTGCGGAGGATGGTGTGGAAACGCCTGTAGTGTGGGAGGCAGGGGAGCAGGAATCAAAGGAGCCGGCAGCGGGGGCTGCGCTGGGGCATGTGATGTCAGATATTACTATAGGGCTGGTGGAGTGAGCAAGTCCCTGACTGCATCCTGCAGAATGGCCCCCATATGGGGGTTTGCATCAGCACCAGGAACCTTTTGAAGAACCGGTCTTTGGAGGCTGAAGAGGTGGCAGGAGATATTGACGGAGTGGCTGGGGCTGCTGTGGCTGGCGTGCACTGTCTAGGATGCAGGGGCAACCTGCCCTGCGTTGCTGATGGATAAACTGTAGGCCACGTACCTGGTTGACACCAGTCCCACCTTGAAACTCGTTCACCCACATGCTCCGTTCCTAGGAGTGGCATCAGATGAGCAGCCATGCTGTCTGGCACGGCAGCCATTTTGTCGAGCTGCCTGCCACATCCCAAAGTCGTGGTGCATGGCTCCCCAGGCCCGGCCTCCTCCAAGACTCTTGGTGGTGGAGCATGAGACCTACCCTGCACCTCAGGTCTAGGCCTGGAAGGAATATTGCCCTCAGCAGTGTCACCGGTAGTGCTGCATGCTTGTGCCCCCTTGGACATTGGGCCAGTACTAGGGCATTGCACCTCTGGTATACACCTGGTAAAAGAACCTTGCATTTCCTCAGCACTGCTTACGGAAGGATCTGATGACCCCCTTGGCCGCACGGCCAGTAGCTGAACTAGCCTTGGTACGTGTGCTGGTGTAAGAACCAGAGAGGTTCCTCCTGCTCTGGCGTTTCTTCAGGAAGGAGTCGCCCTTATGGGGTGCAATGGAAAATAGCAACTCTCCTTTGGGCCTTGATCTCCGTCTGACGAATTTCTTCAAGTCCTCTGGAGGCGACCTTTCGAAAAGCTCCCTCCACCTAGCTAGCCTGTTCTTCAGTGCACGTGGAGTCAGTGCGTCGCACGAGGTACAACCTTCCCAGCTGTGGTTGGGGCCAAGGCAGCGAAGGCAAAGAGCGTGGGTGTCGGACGTATGAAAGAGCCCCTCACGGGATGGACACCTGTTGAAGTCCGCTGAAGTCGACATGCACCAAGGAGGAGCATGACACCGAAGGACCAAGTACCTGATGACAAAAAGAAGACAAAAGGATAGAAGAATTTGGGGCGAGCGCGTGGTAATACATGGCAGAGCCAAACCCAGGAGCGCTGGTGAAATCGCCCTGTTCCAGTCAATGCAGAAAAGGGGAATGAGGTGTGATGCCTGTGGGCAGAGCCAGGGTAGCACATGCTCCCTGGGCCACACCCCTGCGCACCTCTAAATTTAAAGGGGAAGGTTTTTTCAGGTGAAAAAGGTTCCGTCTCCTGTCCCTAGGAAGGGATGCCCATGCAGTATGGAGGAAAGGGGGACAGGACTTAAGAGTACGAGGCAATATATTTTTTCTTCAACAAACTACACAGAATATGTGCTCTGTGCTATTTTAACTTCAGCAATAGCATGCCACAAGATTTGGATGAATTTTAACCATCTTATTCAATCTTTCTATGTATTTATTCTAGACTAGTGTGAAAGCCTGTGTACACGGACTTAAGTGCGTAACGTAAGATATTTTCAGAGTGTTAATACAGTAGGACCACTATTTATCCTTAGGCAACAGCTCCCTCTAGCAGTGACTACAGGCGAAGCGGGCAGTTTCTACTGAACATGACTGCATCAGACAAACATACACCTGGCCTTTTATTATATAGAATTTTTGGACCGATATCATTAATAGATCTGAACATTTGTATTGCCAAGTATGCAACATGTGACCAGGTAATGAATTTCATTTGCATTTTTAAATTGTTTACGTATATATCCAGATGACCTTGGGCTGATGTACGAATGATTGTAATATTGCAATACATGTAATGTGTGTATTGAGTTACTTCTATGCTTTGGCCAAAACAAAGCTAATAACAGCCTTTTAGTAAATTGGGGTGTACCTGGCCTCTAGGAACACATACTCTTGTTTGGAAGTAGAACATCTTTTTGCTCTGCCACTCAGCAGTAATGTGCATGCAAGGGTAACTGCAGAGGAAGAGAGCTGAATTTAAATATAGCATTTTGACCAATTACAGACTATGTTTCCCACTGAACGTCACTCCTTACATTCATACGTGAAAAGATATGCACAGAAAACAAGTGATGTTCTGTAAGTTGCACATTTTAGCTCATCGCACTTACAATGTCTGTAATGTAATCACGTTGCAGGCCTGCAAGATGAAACCGTCCCTTTCTGGACCTTCATCCTGCGAGGTTACCTTTCTGTGGTATAAAGCACTGTACAAGTAACACACATACCTTTGTGGCAAGTCAAAGCGTAGTAACATAACAGAAGGGTACCAGGTTTTCACTGCATACAGGACAAACCTCAGTCCTTTCTCTCTCCAACTACCCGGTTTGTTGCATGTCCACCTTCCACAAGGTCTAATGAATGCAGCCTGTATAGGGAGCTCAGGCTATACCCCCCCCCCCCTCCCCCACTGCAGCTTGGACAGTTCCACATTCCTATTACTACAACCTTTTACTGGGTTTATTCAAGTGGAAACTATTTGAAATAACAACCAAGCCTTTTTCATCAGAATAATTCTGGAACAGACCACCAAGGATTAAATTCTGGGAGAGCCCCGTCAATACAGTTTAATAGTCCGCTCCTCTACCTCCTTTGCATTTGAACTCAGGATATTACCTATGCGTCCTCAGTTGCTATGAAAGCACCTGTAGCACAGCACAACAGATCACAGCTTGGGCTGTGCAACCTGTGGCTCTGCAGATGTATTGGATTACAGCTCCCATGATCCCTCTCTGTTGCATAGGCTGGCTAGGGCTGATGGAAGCGGTCATCCAAAACCCCTGGAGAGCCAAAGGTGTCAGCCCTGCTTGCCAGGACGTTTGCCCGTTTAGTGCATAGGACCTAGTTACACCTGCTTTGCACTAGGCTATGTTTGTAAACAGCAAGTCAAGCCAAGTTAGTGCTGGCAAGGTGTTAATAATTGGGGGTGGGTGAGGGCACTTTGAGATGAAAGAATGAAGCCATGGGCACCCGCCCGACTGCCTAAGTCTAGCCCCACTCCTGAACACTGGATACACATGACAAAACTATGAAGACTGAGAATGTTGTTGGATTACGAAAGACTAATGTATACGAAACTTGCTAGGGAGGGGAACATATTTCAAAACATGGGTCTCGTCTGATATTGAATATATTCACACCGTTGGAACCTCCCCGGGGGTGGTGTGGGGTGGGGTGGGGAGGTGGTGCAGTTTCCCTCGTTATGTGCGTCTTAAGTAGTATTGTTAGTTGTAGATACTTGGTTGCTTCAATACTGTTGGTTATTATCTGCCTTGTTCACATATAATAAATTGGGGGTCTTGGTAGAATAATGGGATTTATATATGTTCTTGTATGGAGATGGGGATTTGGGAATATATTTTCTCTTTCAGTTCATATATCTTATTTGAAATTGAATTTCCATTTGCCTCTGAAGATTGTCATTGTTTGATGCAATGTTTTCAATAAACACAACTTTGCAACAAAAGAAGGCCATATTCTCCAGAGTTAGAGGTCCTGCCAGGACATAAACTGAATAAAACTGAATAAATGAGATGTCAAGACAGCAAAGAGTGTCAGATTAAAAGTCAGACAATTTTATTTTTTTCTTCAAATTGCGATAGAAAAAGCCTGAACTAGAGAGCAAAAGCCAGGACTGCGACCTCCACAGACATGTTAAGAATCTGACGTGGTGGCTTCACTCTCAGAGGCCCTGACTAAAATACTCATGGGAGGGAATGTAGTCCTACATATTAAGCGTGAAAGGCTAGAAATGCTTGGAGAGGCCTTGTTAACCAGAAAGTGTAAAAACCATCCTTTTCACAGCTTGATGCTGGGTAAATTAAGTGTTACTCACAGGAGTGACCAACATATTCCTAGTGCATAGTCCCCTTTCCTCCATCCTGCATGGGCGTACCTCGCGAGGGACGGGAACTGAACCATTTTTCACCACCTTTAAATGTGTATGCGCGTGGCACAGCTCCAGAGCGCGGGCTCTCTTAACCCCACCCACCAGCACCACATCTCAGTCACCTTTGATGCGTCGGCTGTGTTTTTTGAACAACCTCGCTGCTCTGATTTTACAGGGGACGATGGTGGGACGTATGGAGGAAAGTGGCTATGGACTAGGAGCATGTAAGTCACTCCGGTGAATAACACTTAATTACTCATACTTCCCGTCCCCTTTCCTCCATCCTGTATGGGCGATTACCACTGACACAACTGCCCTGGGGAGGAGAGCTGCCCCTCTTAACCAATAAGATTACGCAAGACTGCTTGGCCGAATGCTGCATCAGTCCTGGCACTGGCATTCAGGCAGTAATGTTTACAAAAGGCTGACAGAGTGGCCCAATATCGCCGCCCTGCTAATCACCTGCCATGGTGCTCAAAAGCGACTGCTGCTGCCTTGGCCCTGATGCCATGTACATGCATGCCCCTTGGCAGATCCTTGTGCTGCACATTGTATGCTTTCTGGATTGCTGCAGTCATCCATCTGGCTATTGAGGCTTTGAGCCTCCGAATGTGACAAACAAGGCATCCCGTCTTGCGGGAATCCACTTACCTTCTTGGTCTTTCTCTTCACATACTCCTTGATACTCTCCAGCGGGGTCTTGGAGAACAACTCTCTCCGCTGCGCAAGCTGGTTTTTGAGGAACTCGATGTGAGCATAGCACGCAGAGCAGCCTTCCCATCCATGGTCTTTGACAAGGCACCGGAGGCAGAGCATATGCGGATCTGAAGCGGAGAAGGAACAAACAATCGCACGACAGACACTTGCTGATGCCGGTCGCGGCAGACATGCGCCATAGACAGGGTCTAGCACCAATTGATGGTGTTTCCAATTTCTGAAAAGTAGGAGAACAAAAAAAAAGTACTATTGGGTAAAAGGCGCGTGGAATTGCGAGGCTTGAGGCCTCACCCAGGAGCGCTGGTGAAATTTCATCCGCTCCCGTTGATGCGGAAAAGGGGACTGAGGTGTGGCACCAGTGGGCGGTGTTAAGGGAGCCCAAGCTCATACACATTTAAAGAGAAAGTGTTTTTTTCTGGTGAAAAAGGGCTCCATTCCCATCCCTTGCAAGGGACGCCAATACAGGATGGAGGAAAGGGGACAGGACGTAGGAGTAAATGCTAAGCATGTGAACATGTAGCGATTTCATGTCCGAGTATGTTTCATGAGGTTGGCAGAGACCGGCGACTCTTGATTTTATTTGACGCCTTGTGTTAGGTTGGAGAGTTCCTTAATGGATACCAGTGTTGGGAATAGCCTTTCTTCCAAGCAGGTGCCAAGAGTGATTTTCATTTTGTCTGAAGGGGACTGCGTGGTAGTGCCCCAGGATCTATGACAAGCTCAGAATAGAGTATCCTTGTGTAGGTTTATTAAGCTTCTTATAGATCTGCAAAATGTATGATCATTTATCTGGCGCACCTTTGATTCTGTGTTGAATTTGGTTTCAATTACTCACCTGTAACTATTGTTCTCCGGCATGGGTCTGGCATGGATTGACATGCTCATGAATAACGAATGCACAGCAGTACACATTATACAACCACAGGAGGTGGCAAGGCTCAACAGAAGCAATTAACACTTACCCCTGGCCCTGGAACAGTCTCACCTCAAACAAACAGGTTGTGTAGCACTGCCTGACCGACTCTGGACTCATCCCTGCAATCCCTGTCGATGCAGTAGAACTTTGTGAAGGTATGCATGGATCTCCACGCTGCAGCCCTGCAGATGTCAAACAGGGGCACACCAGTAAAGAACACCATTGTTGCAGCAATCGCTCTACTGGAATGGGCTCCTGGTTGGCTGGCCAGCCAATGACAGTGCATGATGCAGACGGAAAGCCACCTTGAAATGGAAGACCTGGACAAGACCTTCCCATGGTTCACAGGACCAAAGTTCACAAACAATTGAGAAGTCTACCGAAAACTCTGTGTATTTTATGTAGAACTTCAAGGCACAAGCAACGTCCAGCAAATGCAATGCCCTCTCCGCCGGTGACAAAGATTTCGGGAAGAAAACAGGCAACACGAAGGGCTCATTCAGGTGGAATGCCGACGGAACCTTTGGCATGAAAGAGGGGTGTGTACACAGTACCACCCTTGATTCGTAGAAAGCCGGATCGGTTTTTTTCAGGATAGGGCCTGGATCTCACCCACACGCCTGGCAGAGGTGATGGCCACAAGGCAAGCCATTTTCCAAGAGAGAAAGTGGAGTGGGGCTTGATGCATAGGTTTGAAAAGGTGCCCCCATGAGACTTGTCAGAACCACCCCGAGTACTCAGGTCGGGGCAGGAGCCTTTACTGGCGGGAAAGATCAGAACAGCTCCTTGCGGAACTCCTTGACGAGTCGGTGGAACCACAGCAAGGATCTTCCCGGGGATCTAGTGTAGTGGAAGATGGCCACCAGGTGCAACCTGATGGATGCATGATCCAGTCCAGCTCTTGCCAGAGACAGCAAGTATGGCAGGATCTGTGGAGCCGTGACCCTCAGAGGGGTAATCTACTGTAACCGGCACCATACAGCAAGGCACTTTAGAGTCGATGACATGCTGGCTTTGGCGAGGACTTCCCTGCAGTCCGCTGGCAACTCATAACCTCCAAACTCTAAGGCTGCAGGAGTCATGGCTCCAGGTTCAGCAATTCTGGGTCGTTATGCAGGATTGCGCCTCCATCTCTGGTGAGCAGGTCCGAAAGTAACGGCAATTTGGCTAGAGGTGACGCGGACAGGCTGAGTAGGTCTGGATACCAAATATGCCTCAGCCACGCCGGGGAAATGAGTATCATCTTGCATCAACACTGAGTGTGATGATGACACGTAGCAGGAGAGGGAATAGGGGAAAAAAAGCATACAGAAACAGACCTTCCCACAGGAAGGAGAATGAGTCGCCCAAGCTTCTCGGCTGATGGAATCTGTTGGCAAACTTCTGGCATTTGGAGTTCATTGCTACGGCAAAAAGATTGATTGGGGGACTGCCCCATTTGACGAACAGGCAGTTAATCTGATCCTGATGAAGTTCCCACTCGCGGCAGGAGCGCAATTCCCTGCTGAGTGAGTCTGCAATGGTGTTCTTGACGCCTGTCAGGTGGAGAGGGACGATAAGAACAAGTTACTTTCTTACCTGGTAACGTCCTTTCGATGGGATGGTCCGACGACGTATTCCATATCTATGACAGGTAATGTCCACAGCTGTGCTGCTTCGGAAAATCTTTGGCGTCTGCGTCCTGCGTCGATGACGTTGATGCGCCGTCCCCGAGGACCTCCTCCGACGGCCGACCTCACCCGATGTGATAAGTAGGACGCACGACGCCCATAGCCTCAGTTATAGTTTTTTCCCAGAACGTGTGCCACCAGTTTTCAGCCAGTCAGACACACAAGGCCTTGCGGAACGCAAGCTGCAATCGCAAAAGAAATTCTGCAGCGTGGAAGGCAGGGAGGGAGCGATATGGAATACGTCATCGGACCATCCCATCGAAAGAACGTTACCGGGTAACAAAGTAACTTGTTCTTCGAGGGGATTGGGTCCTCCGACGTATTCCATATCTGTGACAGACTCCAAAAGCAGTACCAAGCAAGGAGGTGGGAAAGAATTTAGAATACAAATTTAGCATGCCCAATCAAATTGCAGAATAGAGAACTGCCTTGCCAAAGGCCAGATCTTGTCCTCTGATGGAATCGAGGGAATAGTGACGTACAAAAGTATGTACTGAAGCCCAGGTGGCTGCATCACAGATGTGACAAATAGGAACTCCCCTCTACAGGGCAGTAGACGGAGCCACTCCTCTGGTAGAATGGGCCCGCAAGCCAGCCGGAGGGTCCTTACCCGCCAAGCACTCGGAGATAGCTAAAATAATCCAACGAGACAAAGTCTGTTTCGTCACAGCTTGTCCTAAACGCTTTCCAGCGTAACCAATGAACAGTTGATCGTCCACTCTGACCCGGGACATGCGCGAAATATAAAAGCTCAACGCTCTCCGAGGATCAAGCCTATGGAGCCTCTCCTCTTCCTTACCAGGATGTGGAGGAGGATAGAACGCCGGAAGAACAACCTTCTGGCTCAAATGAAATTCTGAAACCACCTTCGGAAGAAAAGAAGGACGAACTCTAAGGACAACCCTGTCCTTATGAAACACAGTGAAGGGTGGCGTAACTGAAAGTGCCTGTAACTCACTCACTCTGCGAGCGGAAGTAACCTCAACCAAAAACACAGTTTTCAGAGTCAACAGCCTCAAAGGGCAAGAATGTAAAGGCTCAAACGGAGCACCCATAAGAAACTTAAGAACAAGGTTCAAATCCCAACCTGACACCAAAAAAGGTGACGGAGGGAACACATTAGTGAGCCCTTTCAAAAACTGCGGAATTAAAGGAATCTTAAAATAGGAACACTCTTCAGACGAGCGCTTAAATATGGACAGTGCTTTAATGGTCCCCACTTGCAAGCCCCTTTGGGCCAAAGAAAGCAAAAAAGACAAAACCATGGGAATGTCGCATTCAAAAGGATCCACATTCTTAACTCTGCACCAGTCGCAGAACTTTCTCCAACGGCAACGGTACAGAGACTTTGCTGCCGGCCGCCTGGCCGAGAGCAACACCTCCATCACGTCTTCAGGGAGGTTGCAATCCTTATACCTCAACCTTTCAGAAGCCAAGCATGAAGATTGAGGGATCTGACCTCTGAATGGAGAACCTGACCCCCCCCTCCCGTGAGAGCAGATCGTCTCGGTAGGAAAGACGACGTGGAGGGCAGATGGACAAGTCTAGAAGGTCCAGGTACCACGTCCTCTGGGCCCACGCCGGAGCAATGAGGATCATCCGGGAACCGAACCTCCGTAACCTCCTCAGCACTTGCGGGATAACGGGGACTGGAGGAAACACGTACAGCAGTGGGAATGACCACTCCACCACAAATGCGTCTCCTAAGGCTCCTTTTGGAGGAAATTCCCGCGAGCAAAACCTTTCGCACTTCCGGTTGACACTGGAGGCGAAGAGATCCACTTGAGGGGCCCCCCAAAGGGCGAAGATCTCCAGGAGAATCTCCTGAGCCAGCTCCCACTCGTGAGAGATCGTGCTCTGCCTGCTCAGAGTGTCCGCCGTCTCGTTGTCTTCTCCGGCCAGATGAACCACCGAGATCGAAACTTCCTGCTGGATGGCCCAGAACTCGAGCTGCATCGCCTCCCTGCCCAGCGGAAGTGACCCTGCCCCCCCGCCCTCCCTTTTTGTTGAGGTAGTGCATGGCCACTGTGTTGTCCATTAGCATCAGGACACTTTCCGCGCACATTCGGCAGAAAAGCCTTCAGGGCTAGCCTGACGGCTCTCAGCTCCAACAGATTGATATGGAGTCTGGTTCCGACGGAGACCAACAACCGCTGACTCAACTCGTTGGCATGAGCTCCCATCCCGTGAGGGATGCGTCCGTCACAATCGTCACCTCCGACCAGGGCAGCCAAAATGGGGCCCCCTTCATCAGATTGCCCTTGACGGCCCACCACAGAAGGTCCCGGGCTACCGAGGGCGGCACCTGAACAGGGTCCGACAGCCTGCCGGAGGACTGAGACCACTGGAGCTTGAGTGCCCACTGCAAAGATCTCATCCGCAGACGAGCCTCTGGCACCAGAAGAATGCAGGAGGCCATGAGGCCGAGCAGTCTCAAGAACTCGGACGCTGGGAGATTCTGAGCAAACTGAAACTTGTGCACCATCTGCTGAATGTGAAGAGCCCTCACCTGAGAAGGAAAACACTGCCCCAGGGACGTGTCGAGCACTGCTCCGATGTACTGGAGCCGCTGAGTTGGTGTCAAATGGGACTTCTTTAAATTAAGGGAGAAGCCCAGCCTGTGAAGGGAGTGGCAGGTGACGGACAGATGATCCAGGACTTGCATGGGAGAGCTCCCCCTGATCAACAATCGTCCAGGTAGGGGTAGACGTGAATCCCCCCTTTCCTGAGATGCGCTGCCACCACCACCATGAGCTTGGTGAAAACCCTCGGGCGGAGGTCAATCTGAACAGCAGGACCTGAAACTGAAAGTGCGAGTCACCAACCGCAAACCTCAGGTACTTCTTGTGCTTGGGATGGATCGGCACATGGAAGTAAGCATCCTTGAGGTCGAGAGACACCAACCAGTCCTGAAGTTGAAGGGCCTGGAGGACTTGAGAAAGAGTCACCATCTTGAACTTGTCCTTCCTGAGGAGTTTGTTCAAGCCGCGCAAGTCCATGATGGGTCTCAATCCACCGTCTTTCTTTGAAATAAAAAAATAAGGGGAATACCATCCCTTGTTCCTCTCCGCTACAGGCACCAGTTCTATGGCGCCTTTCTCCAGCAGGGCTTGAATTTCCTGCGCAAGTAGCGGATCCAGACTCTTCAAAGAGAGGTTCCCTGGTGGATTGTCGTGAGGCCTCTGCCGAAAAGGAAGACCGTAGCCGTGGGTTATGATCTCCAGAACCCACACATCCGAAGTAATGGCTTGCCACTCTACAAGATGCTGCGCCAGCCTTCCCCCAACTGCCGAACCATGGGACCTGGCCTCATGACTGAGTAGTAGCGGCTGCGGCGTTGCCTGAGGGCAAAGAGGAAACTGCCTGAGCGGCCTTATCACCTTGAGTACCTTTGTTTCCACCTCTGGGACTCTTACGATGGCCTCTTTGACTGCTAGCTCCTCTCACTTTACTGAAGGACGAGTAATAGCAAAAGGAACCTCCCCTCCATTGCTGTCCCCTACGATGAAAAGGCGGAGGTTGGCGAACTGCAGCGCCCAATGATTTTGCTGCAGCTTTGGAGGTCTGCAACCTCTCAAGGCTTTCGTCAGCCTTGCTGCCAAAAAGGTGTTCACCATCAACAGGCATGTTGAGGAGCCGGGACTGCACATCAGGAGCGAACCCAGACTTCCGCAACCACGCAAACCTGCGCATTACGGTGCTCGCCGCCATGGACCGGCTGACACACTCCGCCAAGTCCAAACCCGACTGAACGGCCTCACACATAGCATCCTTGCCATCCTGAACCATAGCAAGGAAACCATCCCGTTCGTCCCCTTCGGGAAAATGATCAGCCGCTAATGCAACACAGTTCCACAGAGTGTGTGTGAAACGAGACAAGTCACATATGGAGATGGCCGCCTGAAGCGCCATACCCCGCGAAGAAAACACTTTCTTCGTCCAGCCGTCAAAATGTTTGTCGTCCCTATCCGGAGGGATGGTAGGATACGACGCCCGCCTGCACCACCAAACTCTCCGGGGTGGGGTGCCTAGACAAGTAGCAGGGGTCGCTACTAGCTGCACGGTATTTTCGCGAAAGACTTGCCCACTGCCGGGAAACTCTCCGGAGCAGTCCAAGCCGCCGCCACCCTTCTCTGCAGAGCCATATGAAAAGGCAAAACCGGGTCAGTGGGTGGACCGAGATCAAGGATGTCCGTGAGATCATCCTGAACGAACTCCCCTGGGGGAGCTGACAACCCAAGTACTCGGTAACCTGAGACATAAGGCGCCGATATGAAGTATCGGCATGAGTGCCAGGCTCCGGCCGACAAAACGCCACCTCCGGAGAGGTGTATAGTCCACTGGCATCATGCAGCGACTGCCTCAGGTCATCAAACTGGCTATGGCCCGAGAAGGTCATCTGGAACCGGAACCAGGCCGCCATCAGAGCCTTCATCACCCTCTGAAATGTACTCCACGCGGGGAGAGGAAAACCTCTGCGGACCAAAGCAGTGCCGGACCTTAGCCATAGCCTTTCTAGGGGCAAACCCCATGCCACGGGGCCCCTTCGACACCACCGCCTCGAAAGGCGTCGAGGGCAGCGAACGAGTCGGCGCCAGTGTTGACAGAAAAGGCGTTGACGTCAGCTGCAGCGCCGCCAGCATCGGCGGCGTCGACACAGTTCTCGAAGCTGGAGCTCCGAGCGTGTCTCTCGACAACCTGGGCGCCGACGACCCCCTCGGAGGCGGAGCCTCGAGAGAAATCGTCGACGACCTCGGCGCCACAGGCGTCGACGTCTTCTTCGAACACGGCACAGGATCACGCGGTCTCGAGCGTGTCGAGGACCGGGACCTGGAACGGGCATGGCGAGAACGGCTACCCTTGTCCGAGCAGGACCTCTCCTGCAAGCCGTGCCGACCACCCGAGCCCGAAGGCGTACGGGCAGTGTCTCTCGACCGGTGCCGACCGACCCCACTCAGAGCCGCGGATGGACCGGTGCCCTGCGATTCCAGAATCGCTAGCATCTGCTTCCCGAAGGAAGCCCATTCCTCCGGTGTCGCTTGCACGGAGGGATAAGCGACCCTCCAACGGGCGGAGTCCTCGGAAGAGGACGGGGAAGGCAACCTATGCCGGCGCTTCTTGGAATGCCTCGAAGAGGCGGAGAAGTGGCGAGACAGACTCCTGGAAGGAGACCCACCGGACTTCCAACGATGACGCAGAGAGTCACCCCTCGAGTCATCCGTCGAAAGCCCCACAGACCTCAACTTCCGGGGTTTAGACACCCGGCCTACCGACAGCTTCTTCTTGCGTTCCCGCAAGGCCTTTGCCGTGAGCGACTGGCAGTCGACACAGTCGTCCGTATCGTGGCCCTCCCAGAGGCACCAGAGGCAGGCGTCGTGCGAGGCCGTGACCGACATCTTGGACCCACAGTCCCCGCAGTTCTTGAAGCCCGGACGCGGGGTCGAAGATGAGAAAGACATCGCCACCAGCAGGTCTTTCTCAACAAACCGAGAATAGAAAACAGCAAACTCCAACGAGTCGAGGCGTACCGAGATTCACGAAGCGAACACGTTCGCGGAAAAAACGGAACTGAGGCTACGGGCGTTGTGCATCCTACTTATCACATCGGGTGACGTCGGCCGTCGGAGGAGGTCCTCTGGGACGGCGCATCGACGCAGACGCCAAAGATTTTCCGAAGCAGCACAGCTGTGGACATTACCTGTCATAGATATGGAATACGTCGGAGGACCCAATCCCCTCGAAACATTGCCTGTCCGATGGCCCTGTGCCATTAATCCTGAGCTTCCTTGGATAGCGCTGGAGATAGAGTGCCACCTTGGTTCTAGATGTAGAACATGGTGGTGGTGTCTGTGAAGATCCTCACCACCTTGCCCTTGAGCAATGGTAGGAAAGACTGGAGGGCCCAGAACACTGCCTGTAGCTCTCGGATGTTAATGTGCAGCTCCTTCTCGCCTGGAAGCCACAGACATCTGGAGTATAAACTTCCAGTGTGAGCCCCCCCCCAACCTTCCAGATAGGCATCCGCGGTTTATAGTCACTATTTCGAATAACATTTGGTCGAAGGTCAAAATGTCCAAAAAATAATGTCGAAAAAATAAAATTTGGAATGTCTTTTTTAGTTTGTTTTTTGTTCGAAATGGGGGGGGGGGTTCCGCCCCAACCCACCTTTTTTAATTTTTTTTTCTCTTTTTTAACCTTTTTTTTTTACTTGCGAAACCAAAAAAACATGTAAATAAAAAAAGAAAGTATTCTAAAAAAAAATTTAGACATCATTTTTTTGACATTTGTCATTCGACCAACTGTTTTTGACATTTTGACTGGACACCGGCGTCTGCAGTGACTGTTTCCTGGTATGGCAGGGTTTGGAATCCTGTCCCCTGGGTGATGTGGGAGCACACCACCCACCATTCTATCCCTCACCGGAACTCTTGGTTGAGAGGGATCTTGTCCGCAAACTTCCTGACACTAGGATCCAATGTGCATCCAGGAATTCCTGTAGGGGTCGCATCTGCAGCCTGCAGGAGATGGACGAGGTAGATGCAGGAAGACCTTATGCCCAGCAACGACTATGGCCCACACAATGACAGTCGCTGTGCATTTCCGTGAATGGCTGCTAGCCTCTCCTCCGAGGGTGAAGCCAGGCAAGTCACTGTGTTGAGTCTGGCACCAAGGAACAGCACATTTTGCAATGGCGTTAAGCAGGATTTTGGATAGTTCACAGAGAACCCTGGCTCCATCAGCAGTCAGGCGGTCTCCGTATGCTCATCGGCCAGCTCCCAAAATCGGGCGCGTACAGTCAATCATCCAGGTACAGGTACATGTGAATACCCTGCAGATGCAGATGGGCCACCACCGGGGCCAAGCATTTTGTAAACGCTCTTGGGGCCGTCTTCAAGCCGAATGGTATGGCCTTGAACTGGTAGTGTTGGCCGTGCACCACGAACCGTAGAAACCTTCAATGTTTCCTGTGAATGGGGACATGGAAGTAAGCGTCCTCCAGGTCAAACGTCAAGAAATCCCCTTCTTCCAGTTGGCCGAGCATGTGTTGCTACCTGACCATCCTGAATTTTTGGGACCCAAGGTACTTGTTCAGACGGCATAGGTCCAGGATGGGTCTCCAACCCCCCGTCTTTCTTACTAGAAAGTATCTGGAATAGGCCCCAAAGCCATTGGGGAACGAGCTCCATCGCCCTTTCAGTTGCATGGCTCGCACTTCTTTCAGGAGCTGAGGGATGCGAAGCGCCTGACGGGGAACTGGTGGAATATGTAGGCACCTGCATTGGAACTCCACGGTGTGCCCCTAGGTGAGAGTGTCCAGTACCCATCTGTCGGTGTTGATCTTCTTCCACTCGCTGATGAACCTAGTCAGCTGTCCTCCCGCCCAGAGTGAACCGGTGGGGGCCTGATGTCCAGTTGTATCAGGCGTGCCTGTGCGTCGGTGCCCAGCCCTGCAGGCCACTGCAACATCCGCTACAGTGGGCCTGGGAGAGGCCCCTGTAGGCTTCCTGCATGGACGATCAGGGAGGTTGCCTGAAAGAGGTGGGGGAATCCCTTTGATCTGTTCAATTGTCACCTGGAGGAGCAGAAGACTAGCAGTGCCTCGAAAAGTGGAAAGGGAGCATGCAGTCTATCAGTTTTAATGACCCGGAGGGACTCCTCAACCGCCTTTCCAAACAGATTTTCGCCAAAGGGCATGTCCAGCACCTTCGCTTGGACATCCTGATGGAAGTGATTGGTCTTCAACCATCCCTGCCGATCAAGGCAGATTCTGCTTCCCATCTGCCAGAATCCCATGCCGGCGACCTCCACTGCCACCGTAATGGCATGATCCGACGCCACTTCCCCTTCCTGGAAGAGGGAGAGAGCTTCCATTTTCTTGTCGTCAGGGAGGTACTCCAGGATCAGGCCCAGCTTGTACGACAACTTTGTCGAACCTGACCAGGATAGCCAGGGCATTGGCCTCCTTGATTGTGGATGCCGCTGTGTAAAATACTTTCTTCCCCATGGCGTCCATCCTCTTTCCCCTGCTGTCCGGGGAAACGGATGACGATGAGGCAGGGTTAGCAGAACATTTCCTTTTAGCAGCTGCCACAACTGAGTCCGGTGACTGTTGCGACCTCAGGTACTTGACTGCGGAGTCCGGCACCCGGTACTTCTCCAACCGGTGTCGCTTAGCTGGGGCCATGCATGGGTTCTTCTTGAGGGCTAGGCCATCCTACCAGATGTCGTCCAGAAAAGGTACCGCAATGATAGCCTTCCTCTTGGACTCTCGCCTCTGATACAAGAAACCCACCTTCCTGGTTTCCTCAGGCACCAGCTGGAACAGCTTGGAGACCTTGTAGTTGAATGATCCACCTAGTCTGGTGGAGAGACTATAAGGTCATCCAAATGCAGTGGTTCATCGCCACAACAGGATCCTGGTCTTTGTCGGTGCCCATGGCTGTATCCGTACCAGTCTCCACTGGGGGACTTGGTGCACGATGTGGTGGGAGAGGTTGATGTGGGGGCGTTGGATGATGCTTTCTCTTTTTACGCAGAGGCAGATCAGGAGCCTGCGGCACTTCAGGTGATGTTGGCAACCTCTGCTGAATCTCGGCCACCAAGGCGTGACAAGTCAACAGAATGTCCACAGAAATGTCCTTTGGTTGAGGATGTAACAAAGGAGCGCTAAACCCTGCCCCACCGTCCTCCTGGACCGTATGAACTGACTATGTTGTCGTCGTCCATGAATGAGATATCCGTTGGGTGAAGGGCAACCTCGGAGGGCTGTTTCAGGGCTTCCTCACCCCCTCTTTTTTCCTCCCCCAGGGCTTTGGACCGGGGCCTGCGTATTTCCCCTTCTAGGGGTGCTTGCGGCCATGGCGTGCAGCGGGGGTAAGGATACTCTTTGCACTGCATGACACTCTCGTAGGATCGATGGTCACAGCCACTGTGCCCGTCACAGCAGATGTTGACAAACTGGTCTGCAAGGATTTTATATGCACCAGTTGAGCCTGCTTGGGCTGCAAGGCATTCTCATCCTCCACCCTGGGCTTATCAGATTTCTCCCGTAACTTGGCCGGGATGGGTGAATTACTCTTTGAAGAGGAGCTTGATGGTAGGCTGGCTCCAGAGGCGGACAGCAATAGTGATTGCTGCCTATCCAATCTGGGAACCGCATCAGCGGCGAACGTGGTGGACTTGCGGCTTTTGGCCTCATCTTGGACGGTCACGGGTGGGGAAGCCTCAAAGGACTCAGACCTCTTTCCAGAAGGAGACCGCTCTTCGGACAGGCCAGTCCTGGACAAGGCATGACCCTGCTCGGAGCACGGGGCAGATGCCTTGTTCTAATTGAGCTATGCCACCAGCATGCCTGGCTTTCGTAGTCTTCTTTGAGAAGACCAGGCATATCTCACACTCCACCTCCTTGTGGTCTGGGTGCAGGTAGTAATGACATTGTAGATGCTTGTCCTCTACAAAGACATTCCGTTTGGTTTAGAGTAGAAATACAGGTTTTGGGTGAAAGTGAATCTTTTTTTCATTTACAGAGGATTCCCAGCCAGACGAATATGGAATATTCATGAACATGTGAATCCATGCAAGATCCCATGCTGGAGAACCTTTCTTTAGCCTCCACTATCCATCAGGTATGCAGTTTTATGTTGCTGGAGGTCCGATTTCTGTCCGATATTCTGTCTAGCATTTTCACCCTTTTCTTTGGAGTTCTTACAGCTGTTTATAGAACCATTTGTTGCCAAACAGTATACAGATGTTGATGGGATTTAGAGGTGCAATCCTATCTAAGTTGTTTGTGATACAATGGTAGGTGGAGGATTGCCTGGGTCGGAGATTTTAAGGCTGCTGGGTCACCAATCCCTTGATATAAATGTAAAGTTCCAGTGGTCCTTTCCCTCCTGGTAAGAATACGACCAGCATTTAATCTGCAGAAGTTTACCAGGGTGGTGTCCTGGTCCATAACCTCTGAGCGCTGGCACTTATTCTCTCAGTTGGTTTGATTATGATGTGGTGTTTAGACAACTTTAGCTGTCAGCCATACACAATAAGCAACCACAATGTGCACAGACCACGTGCCTCTGCATCCCAAGATTTCTCGCTGTTAGTCACGAACCCGATCAGCCACAATAGTACTGCAGGTTTAGTTCTCCATTTCCACGAGTATCAGTTAGCCAGAAAGTGACCGCTTTGCTCTCGTGCCAACCATACCTGCACATTGCTCCAGTTGGCCTGCATATCATTGGCACCTACTCTTACAACCCGAAGCACAGCTGCAACAGGTTTGGGGGCTTGGGCATGTGGGATTGCCAGCAGCCAAACAATCCTTGGCAGCTAACTGGTTCAACCAACAAGCACGTGCATGCCCATGGCATCATTGGCACAACTTGTTTTTCCACTCCATGGGCAAGTGTTTTCCAGGAATGATTTTTGCATTCAGGAACTTGTCATTTTGATTGTCCCGTAGTACTACAAGCCTCACATTTCAAATTAGAAAACTTGATTGGGGAATCTGCTCATGCATAGAATGGGCAATCATGAGAAGTCAGCTGCTATGGCTGGCTAGCTGGCTGGCACATGGCATCAACAACTCTGGTGGTGCTGTGCCTTTAAAGGTGGGAAGCACTAGGAGGGCTTAGGCAGAGCCATTCAGCTGGCAACATCACCTTTCCTTCTGTTACGCAGCCAGCGTGATGTGGCAGATACACACGCTTGTGAAGGCCACAGAATCTTAAACACCTGCTGGCACAGTACCAGACAAGGTTCTGCACAGTAGTCGGTGACATTTGGGGGGGCAGAGAGGACAACAGGACATTCATTCACCTTCCTGCAGCAGCACCACCACACAGGCGAGGCCAGGGGAAAGGTCACAATCGAGGTGGAGTGGCTGTGTTGAGTAACAGCCCACAGAATATCTTGTTGCATTATTTGATGAGAGTTCATGACTTCGGTAATCATTTTGTCTGCATTTGTCCATCCATTTGCTGTGGGAAGAAAACACTTTAATTTCATTGTATGTGGATAGACTGGTCAAAATCCACCTAAAGGAGACAAAAAAAATAACATGAGTTTAAAGTTACTCACCATAGTGACTAAAGTGTCCATAGTCCCCTTTTCTCCATCCTTGAGGATGCCCCCCCCAACATGGGGACGGTAGTGGAACTTTTGACAGCAAAAAATTGAGCTTCCCCATTAAATTTAGTATAGCGCGCAGGGACATGGCCTCTTGTGTGGGAACTCCCCGCCGAGGCCCATCTTCCTGTGCCTCACCTCAGTCTCATTTGAACACATCAGGCGCTTAGCTACCTTGCTACTCTTAGTCCACATTAGCCTGTGGCATACTAGGAAGGTGGGTGCGACGTATGGAGAAAAGGGGACTAGGAGTACTCTACTCACTACAGTAACTAATTACTCATACGTCCCGTCCCCTTTCCTCCATTCTTGTGGGCGATTCCATCCAACAGGAACATAGGGTGCCAGTTTGGCCAGGTCTCGATGTCCCACTGCCCCATCCTGCTGCGCCCGGTAACCTCTGGTGTGGATCAAAATATGGATGGGACCCTGGGAGCACAACTGAATCAGATCCAAAAACCAGGGTCTCTAAGGCCAGTGGGGGGCAGCCAGGATGAGACTGCAGCCCACAGAAACCCAGAACTTGCAGAGGGTCCATTGGAGCAGAGGGGTGGGCAGGAACGCATAATACCTGCAGCTGTGCCAACAGATCTGGAAGGCATCTCCCAGTGACCCCCAGTCACGACCTGCCCATGAGGCAAACAGGGGGCACTTGGCATTAAGGGGAGATGCGAACAAATGCAGGTCTGTAAACCCCCAACACTGGAACAGGGGCAACAAGGAGTCGTGCAAATCCCACTCATAGGTGTTGAACCCCAAGCAACTCAGCTGATCTGCTTCTGCATTGCTGTCCGCCGGTAGGTGGACTGCCTGAAATCCAAATACCCTCAGTCAGGGCCCATTCTCCGATTGAAACTGCCTCCATGCAGAGGAGGCGGGGATGTGTGGGTGCCACCATGCTTTGTTCAGGTAAAACATTGTAGTAGAATTGTCCATCCTGACCAGAACCGACTTGTCCCTGATGAGGGGCAAAAACGCCATGAGGGCCAGGCCCACTGTAGTGAGCTCAAGCAGATTGCTATGTAGGAGGGCTTCCATCCTGGACCATGCTCCATGTATCACCTAGCCCTCCAGACTGAAAGAGAGGAGTCTCATCAGCACCAGGGTAGTCACCGGTTGGCTGAAGGGGGCTCCCACTGAAACATTGCCATCCAACAGCAAAGTTCGGGCAGAAGGAGCAGCGGTATAGGGATCCGACTTAAACCCCATCTCCTGATCCCAATTGGCTGCTAGGTGGAGCTGGAGGCACCTCATCTTGAGGCAGGAGTGCTGTAAAGTGAGGCCCAGAACGTGCTGGAACCACCAGGCTGAGATGTTCATGTTGGCCAGAAACTGCCCAATTGCATTGTGTAGGGACAGAAGCCTCTCGGGCACAGGAAACACCTGCTAAATAGTAGTGTTGCAAAGCACCCCTAGGAAGACGAGTTCCTGAGTTGGGCACACCTGTGACTTCCTCTGGTTGAGGGGAAAAACCCAGCTGAAGAAGGATATCTGTCAGTTACTACAGGAGTGCACCACCCCTTCAGCTGATCCCGCCCTCACCAGCCTGTCGTCCAAGTAAGGGTATAGATGATGCCCTCCAAGCGGAGAAGACCCACCAAAAAATAAGCTCACCCACACATAACAAAGGCCGCATCCTTGACTGGGTAGCCAACCACAACTGTCAGATTGGCATTAGCTCCATTACCCCCACTCCCTGGTCAGACCACCACATCATTCACTTCCTCATCCCCACCGCGTCTAAGACCAAAAAGCCTAACCCTATTCCCCAGCCTTGGCAAGATGTGCCAAAAATCTCACCAAAGATAAGATCATACCACACCTCAGCACCCTCACAACAGATCAAGGCCTCCGACCCATCAGTGTTAGCAGATATTTATTAGCGCACCATAAGCACTGCTATAGACACCATTGCCCTCTACAGAACAAAAAAGCTAAAACAGTGAAACATTCAAACACCTGGTTCTCCTCTAAACTAAGAAGCCTGGGTACACCCCCTTCTAAAAAAAAAACCTACTCTCGACCCAGGAATTGCTAATAACTATAGGCCAATCACCACCGTGCCTTTCCTGCTCAAGATCCTGGATAAAGTTGCCTACACACAAATCCAGGAATATCTAGAAACCAACCACATCTTAGGCAAAAGACAGTCAAGCTTCCGACCAGGTCACGGGACAGAGTCAACCCTACTCGACTTAAAAATACAACTTGGGGACATCATGGACAAAGGCAAACCAGCACTCCTTCTACTGGATCTGTCCGCCGCCTTTGACCTTGTCAACCATAATATCTTAGGCATGCACCTAAAAAATGAAGCTCACTTCTCCCCAGAAGCTATCGCGTGGGTGGCCTCATTTCTAAATGGAAGACTCATGAAGATCTTCTCAGACACAGCCTCAGCATCCCCTATCATCCACTGTGGTGTCCCTCAGGGATCCTGCACCGCCCCCACACTCTACAATATATTTACCCTTCCACTCTTCAATGATCTCGACTGTCACAACATAGCGTACACCAACTACGCGGACACGCAGGTACTACTCCCACTAAGTGGGACCTATGAAGAAGATGCGACAGCCCTAACCAAAATGTACACAGCTATCCAAACCTGGATGGCTGCCAATGGCCTCTGCCTAAAAGGGGATAAAACTGAAATCCTCATAGTAGGTACTACCGAAACGCTCAAACTCCCCCCGCAATAAAAAACCTTAAACATCGATAATTTCATCATCACAGTCTCCAAGACTGTCAAAACCCTAGTTGTCCACCTAGATGCCTCATTATCCATGTCCCACCAGGTCAACACCATAGCCTCCTCCTCAGCGCTCACCGCCAAGGTGATCAACGCAGTAAAGCCCTTTCTCTCCACCAAAAACTGCCTATCCATCGCCAGAGCCACAATAGGTACTAAACTGGACTACTGTAATGCCCTATTCCTAGGCACCTCTGTCAACAACCTAAAAAAACTCAAAATCACGCAAAACAACGCACTCCAGGCAGCGCTGTCCATTCCCAAAAGGGAACACATCGATCGAGCAAGGAAAGAGACCCATTGGCTACCGGTAAAGGGACGTATACTCTTTAAAGCCATGGCCATCACACAGATGCCTTACATCTGTGCCCCACCCTACCTCTCGGAAAGAATCACCCCCAACTCCTCTAACAGACCCACTAGAGCCCACCGCGCCAACCAGATCTATGTTCCTACGTTCAAAAGAACTAAAGCCGGAGGGTCTAGCTTCCAACACCTCGCACCCAAAAATTGGAATGCCCTGCCAACCTCACTAAGGAATGAAAAATCATACACCACCTTCGGCAAAAACCTAAAAACCTTCTTGTTCCGCTAATGTTTAAAACCAGCCTGCATAGTTATGCTATTGCACTGTAACCATAGCAAAGCATAACATTTGACCTGCTCTGTCTTTTACTACTTGTCATTCTCAATGCTGCACTCCAAGTATGTAATCCTGTTATACTACTGCAACCGACTGTTAAATCTTACCTATGTTAAGCTCAAGCTCACTGTAATAGCGCCACGATGCCTCATGGCCGTTTTTGTGCGCTTTATAAATGCAAATAAAAATAAAAAACTATGTGTGACGACACAAGGACCCTGTACGGAAAGTGTTACGATAATCGTGAACCGCAGAAACTTCTGATGTTGTTGATATATCGGTACATGCAGGTACGCATCATTGAGGTCCAGGGAACACATCCAATCCCTTGCACGCAGACTCAGCTAGGTGCGTGGGAGTAATCATCTTGAAGCGTTCTAGCAGTAAAGGTATTTAGAAGTGACAGGTCCTGGACAACACTCAGGCTAGCCTGGTTGCTCTTGGGTACCACAAAACTCCTGGAATAGTAACCGAAGTCCCTGTCTATAAGAGGAAACGGTTCCATTCACTTCATCTCCAAGAGCGAAGGGACCTCCCGTGAAAGAGCCGGGGTACCTGATCTGTCAAAGAGGAGGAAAGAACATAGGAAGACTGAAGCCTGTCAAGACTACAGATAGGATCCACGGGTTGCTGAAGAGATGCTTACAGGTGTCCTGGAACAAAGCCAAACACAAGGTGTGTTCCCCGACCTTGACGTCACTGCTTGGTGGGGTATAAAGAGGGGGAGCAGGAAAATCTGAACATCCCCTGCAGCTTCTTCCTATTGTTGCTGGGTGACCATGAGGCCTCCATGTCCACTGTCCTAAACCCCTTGAATCTGGAGAAAGCACAGGGTTTGAACTCCGTTCTACCCTGGGACTGAGAGAAGGATTTCTGAGTTGGTTTTGTCAGGATGGCCAAGGACTTGGCAGCTTGCATCAAGGTTTTCTTCTTTGTCAACTCATCATCGGTCAACAAATGAAAGTTTCACACACTAAAAGGGCATATCCAGGATCCGCTTCTGCACTTCCGATGAAAACGTTGTGTATCGTGCATCCACGTCGTCCTTCTCATCTCGACCCCAAGGCACAGCCCTCTGCTGGCTGTGTCGATGTGGGAAACCGAAGACTCCATGAGGTCCGGCACAATGGCCCGGGCATGCCAGACCGGCTTGATGGAGGCTTGCTTGTCCGAAGGGAGGTTGGCAGAAATTACCCGAGTTCCTGCCACAGCTTCTGGTTAGCTGCATCCAAGAAGGCATCCGCGTTGGCTTGCAGCAGATGCAGTCCTGAGAAGGAGCAACAGCGCTTTCCTAAGGACCTTATCCTTGGAGAGACCACTGGAGGCGGCTCCCATGAAGGCAGATGACGAAGACTATGGTTTCGAATTAGAGGCACAGCAACCACAGAGGAATTGAGCTGTGGGTGGGAGGCAAGAAGGATTGGCTCCCCAAGCGTCAGCCTAAACCTGCTGTCCAGCCTCTTGTTCATCTGCGCGTTGGCCCTGGGTTCCTCCCAGACCTTTCGTGCCACCTTCTGGAGGGGGATGTCAGAACAGATTGTGGTGAGTTTCCCCAAAGACCTCTGCTAGCACACCAGATTCCTGCGGGGGAACTCTGCCAGGACCTTAAGGCAGTCATGAAAGGGCTTAACGGATGCAGAGGGCTCATCGTCCAGGCTGTCATAGTCATCTCCCTCCATTGAGAGAGGGGAATCTGGGACAGGTGATGGAGGGGTCCTTCCCCAAACCCCCAGGTCCAGAGCCACGGACAGGACCAACGGCTGTTGAGCAGAAGGTATTTGTGGGATAGGAGGTGGCGGCGTCAGAACGACCAGTAGGGTCTGAACCGGTGGAGGAGCACAGGAGAAACAGAAGTACCACGCACAGGAGGCGGCCAATGCAGTGCCACCTGCGTGATGACCTTCATAATGTCCTTCAGAAGCCCCTTCATCTGAAGGGAGCACATGAGGATGAAGCAGTAAAAGTGGTCCTTCGACAGTAGCTGGGTCCCTAGGGGCCAAGCCCGCTGAGGTGCTGGTCCTCCGCTCCTGGCCAAAGCACCAAGGTGCACAACGCCCTTACTCACAACCTCAGAGCGAGCTACGGTAGGCTGGACTCCCACGGCACCTGTGCTGGTAGCCGGGCTGGATCTAGCAGAGGACACTCTTGGTAGTGGCATTTGATGAGCTCTTACCCCCTGTGGTAGAAGAGGACAAACCTGATCGCCCTTCCAAGGACAACTTGGTAGGGCCCTTGAGCCATTCGGCTACATAGCCCCTACATGGGGGCTGGTAACCTTCGAAGCCTTGGACCTTCCAGAACCGGAGGAACCCCAGGGAAGGAGTCGCTGTGCTGAACAGACAGCCTACCTTGTCTTGACGAGAGGTCCTGGAGACAAAGTTCTTAAAGTGGTGAGGAGAAGTGTGGAAGATCTACCTCCACAGCGACAAACAATTCTTCAATGCAGAGCTGCAAGCTGAACTTGAGTCCCAGCAGCAGTCGGGCCCCAAACACTCAAGAGTGCCTGGGGGTCTGAGGCCAAGAACAAGCAGCTGCATGAGGCACATCTCTTGAATCCTCCTGCAGCCGGCAAACCCTGGGGAGGCAAAGCACCTTAGAGAAGTGAAATCAGAATTGAAAAAACAAACTGGAAGCAAGCTGAAACCTAAAGAATTCTCTGTGCTGGGACAGGGACTGAGGTGATGCGCCGGAGAGCAGGGTGTTCCTACACCAGAGGCCACGCCCCCCCCCCACACACTATACTAAATGTAAAGGGGAAGCCACATTTTTCACTGCCAAAGGTTCCGGTACAGTCCCCATGTTGGGGGGACACCCACAAGGATGGAGGAAAGGGGACAGGACTTATAAATAGTAACCATTACATATTTGGTGTCATTTAAGACCCAACTAGTGTGTTATGCCAATTAGCATTGGTAAACCGTACACCTCCGACAGGTGGTGCACCCATCACCACCAAGGGGAGTTGGGTAGATCCTTGTGATAGATTAACAAATCGCAATCCAGTCATGTGGTGTAGCTTGTTGGAATGAAGCTTAGCATATATGGGTCATCGACCAAGATATTGAGACCACTCAGTAGGATTTTGCATTTACAAGATATTTAAAGGCCAGATGTTCAAAAGTTGTAAACTTCGCTGTTTATGTTATTGTCTGGGATCTTCTTGGGGTAGATCCACAAAAACACCTCTGGCCGGTCTATTAAATCAATTTAGAAAGTGAACATTGCTGACCAAAGCTGTACACCCCAATTCCATCAGGCCTCAGTTTGTTGGCCTGGGAGTCCATATAGTGCATTGTTCAATGAGATTATTGAAGGCATTTTTCATTGCTGATCTGGCATATTGTGATACAGTCAACCATTACTTTAGAATTTGTGGTCTGAACAGGACTATGGTCTAAGGCCAGATTTAAGGGATAAAGAGGATTGAGGTTTTCAGTGGTGGGTTGGGCAGGCTTACTGACGTGGTGTGCGATTTTGTGGCATAGGGAAGGGAGAAAGAAGGTGGGAATTATAAGTCGGCACAGTCATATCCACATCTTTTTATGTGGAGATAGTTGCAAGAGGGGAGCACCAACATTCCTGGTGTTAATCAATTTGTGAAAGAGCATCAGAATGGGATTAGAATGGTAGGGGATATTTGTTTTAAGCCTTTGCCAGATGGTAGGGTTGTTGATTAACCTGATTCTGGGTGCCAATGGTGGTCACTGCAATGAGCAAGTGTCTGGTGGGAAGTAGGCTGTCGTAACGAACCAAGCAATGTGAGATGAGCAAAATATTAACCATGCCATAAAAGCTCAGTATAAGATTGGTGGTTAATAGACTGCTCCGATGTAATTTATGGTCAGCACTTTTGGTGCATGCTAATTAGACTAAAAAAAAAGAGAATAACATTTTCCAAAGGAAGCAGGTTTTGGCTTGTTGAAAACAGGCTACTTGTGGCAAATCATGATGTTAAGCAGAGGTAGACATCTGCCAGGAGATACCATAGGACAATCACTTTTTTTAAAATTTATTATTATTTTTTTTTTTAACTTCTTCCGACTACTTTTGGAACTGGAGTTTAACAGACTATACAATCTGAGCAATGAGGGCTCAGTTTCAATCTGCCAAAGGAGTTCCTGGGTAATGATCAACAGGTGAAAGCACTAAATGTGGGCCCATGTAGAACTGTCCTGTTATTTGAACACCAGGCATGACCAGCCTGGTTACTAATCCACTCCTGCTTCTATCCTCTAAGAGCGTGGGTAGCTTGACACAAACCTCTGAAAAGAGACATTTCTGACTTCTCAGGCCACCTAGCGCAATATAAACATACCCATGTCCTCAAATATGGGCGTTTTCAAATTAATATAAAGGCAATTAATAGGTCTTATTCAATTGGCAATATACACAACGAATGGTTGGTTTTCATTTAACTTGGAAGCCCCATTCATGACATGCATTCCCCAGAGGCATCTCTTGCTTACTTGGGTGGTGTCAGAAATCCAGGAGCTGTTTTTAGCATGATTCTGGCAATATGTTCTAAAGGTGTTATGCTTGCAGCACATTACACCATCCCAAATAATTAATACCTGTAAAATTGCAAGGCATAGGCCAGGCATAAAATGGAAAAATCTGGCCAATGGTGAATATAACCATCGGGCGATTTAAGCACTTGGAGAAGTTTTCTTACCTGCAACTCCTGTCCTCCAGCATTGATATCTTTCATAGATTCACATGCTGTGAATATTCCGTCAACAGGCTAGGAATCCTTAGTTACTTTTTGACTTCCCTTTCCCTAGGCAAGCACCTACATTTTGTAGCCCAACACCCACGTTATGGTAATTTTGGTCCCAGCCAACGGGACCTTGAGTAGCCATAGACTAGACCCTCTCCGCTTCGCCTCAGATTC